>NW_022900951.1:112064538-112101588 GCF_012274545.1 Fukomys damarensis | reverse complement strand
TTTTTTTTTTTTTTTTTTTTTTTTTTTTGAGAAAGGGTCTCACTATGTAGTTCAGGCCAGACTTAAACTCACTATGTACCCAGGCTGGCCTCAAATTTGCAGTGATACTCCTGCCTCAGCCTCACAAGTGCTGCCCAGCAGTATCTTTTTTTTGGGGGGGGTACCGGGGATTGAACTCAGGTCCTTACACTTGCAAGGCAGGCCACCAAACCACTGAGCTAAATCCCCGGCCCAGCAGTGTCTTGATCTAAGCTCCATCCAGTAGTTTTTATGGACAGATCCAGGGGAGGGTGGTGGCCCACAGTGATTGTGTTAAGACAGCAAACATGAGTAACTCCCTACAAGACCACAGTGATTGCAACATGTGGTGTGCTGATAAATTATAGCCTCAAAAGGTAGCCTGAATTCCCCGTTGGTCAGTCTGTGCATGGTAAGAACAGAGTATAGGTCCCTCCAAAAGCTTGAGATGCTAGGAAGACCTGAAGATGAAATAAGCCAGGTCTGCTCTGCATGTATGTCCACCTCCATCTTCAATCTAGCAACAATTGTCTCATTTTACAAATATAGAAAGTGCCCAGGATGAAGAGATGACTTGCTTCCCTGAGTTAGGTGCAGCTCCATGTCTACTTCCAGGGGGTCACACTCTCAAGGTGCTGATTGCTCTCTCTCTCTCTCTCTCTCTCTCTCTCTCTCTCTCTCTAAGCTGCTTCGAGCAAAGGGTAGTTATTTGTGATAATGCAAAACTCGAGAACATGGTTTATGGTGCATGAAGTTCATGTTCCCTTGACTTTGGGAGTCATCAGCAGACGCTCCTTTGGGTCTAAAGGACAGTGACTTGTGGATGGGACACTAGATTCTTTCATGCTAGTGAGAAAGTCCAATCAAAGAGAACATAAAATTTGGCTGGGAAAACTTGGAAGTAGTGGCTGATAGCAAGCTGAGACAAACAGGAACTCGGTTGAATAGAGTAGCAGAACATCTAACCAAAAGAGCTGACAATTGTGATTTCAAAGCTTTCAAAGCCAAGCAGTATGTTCATTTTTCAGGCAGCGAGTACATGAAGACAAAGTTCAGTAAACAGGCCTTGTTAAAAGGAAGGTCTCAGGGATAGGGTTGTGGCTTAGTGACAGAGCAAATGTTCAGTGAATACAAGGTCCGGGATTCAATTACTAGCATCAAGGACAAGGGTGCTCTGTAGCTAGAGCAAAAGTAGCAGAAGCCACCAAAGGACATGTACTTGGAAAGATTACATCACACATCACTTATCCCAGTATCAGCCCTTCTTTTAAATTTTCAGGTAGTGCGATGATAAGAGAGAACTAATGCACGAACTATGTACCTAGTGTAAATCAAACCAGACTGTCTAAGGTACAGAAAATGAAACAAAGATAACAATGATTACTCTATTCCATTCATGAACTTCAATAAACTGGTTTACATTGCATCATAAGTTATTATCAGGGGCTTTCATAAAAGAAATTCAAGGTTTCATTTTTTATGAGATTGGTTGAACAATTAACATTGTTAGTTCTAAGATAAATAATATGGAATTTGCCCTGAGCTTAATATATCTATTTTATAGTTTCCAAACAGGATAGTGTAGTGGCTAAGTATATAGACTCCGGAGCTGCCTTCATCACTTCCTAGCTATGTGACATAAGTGAAATTCACTTCTCTGTGAGTCAGTTTGCTCATCTGCAAATGGAGATAATAATAGTACCTATGTAATAGGGTCACTGTGAGAAATACAAGAGTATTTGTGGCTGGCACAGTAGACCAGTGGCTGGCACATATTAAGCATCATATATTATTATTCAGCAACACTCTAAAAATATAGCTGTCCCAAACAGAAGATTCCTGCAAATAGAATTTATCTTCAAGTTTACCAGTTCACAGGAGATATATGAAAAAGAGTTAGGAGCTCGAGATCTTGGCCAAGAGCCCAACTGTAAGGACCATGGGTCAGAGAATGTTTGGAGCACCACAGAGCAAACCTCAAAGTCCTAGGGACTCAGAAGAACTGGCCTCTAGCAGTAGGATGAACCAGTAGTGAAAGATGTATATCTAACAATGAAAAGAAGGGCTTATGATTGATGCTTGGAGACCCATGGAGAAGAAATCTCTTTGATCCTCTAGGGAAAGACCCAACAAATAGGTCTCAGCCCTTTGTTTAGTCTTGAGGTAGGTAAGAATCTTTCCTACAGCCTTCTTACCAAGAAAGGGCCTAGTTAGCCCAGTGGATGATTAGACCTTTTCTGGCTAGAGTTAACAAACTTTCCAACACACCAAATAAAGGTCTGCCCTCAAGAGTGCTAATTAATAAGGCAAACTATCCTTGCTTCACATTTTAGAACTTATATCAGTCTATAAAAACCAACATAAAAAAGATGCTACTTATATCTGTTAGGCAGATCTTGTGAGGATGCAGACTACTTTTGAATTATGCAAGTTAACTCTGAATAAATGTCAAAGACATGGATTTGAAAGTACCAGTCACATCAAACTACTTACAGAATGGACCCAGCAGCTTAGGGGAGATAAGACTTCTTGTGCTGAGATGTAATGTGGTTGAGTACAGCAATACCAATGATCTCAGGTCTGAGACATTTACATTATTTTCCCCACACTTGACCCAACAAACACTGTGCTAAATCCCCTATGCCCACCACAAAATACTTTAAGTTAAAGCACCTAGAGTGGGGAAAACTCTAAGAAGATTATTGTCTAACCAACCCAAGGGCGGGCCAGATGCTATGGTTGCACTTGTCTTCTGGACAAGAAGCCACAATGACCTAGCACCTATAAACAGTCACTGAGAAGCTATATTTTCTAGGCCTCAGATCTCAAATCAGACCCCGAAATAATCCCTTTCTATCAGGAGGGGCTGCTTAACCCTGTGACTCGGCTTACCCCAGGAAAACCCCACGGAGGGAAGAGGGGCTGCTTCTACCCCAGCCCCTGGGGGGCAGGGACAGCTCTGGGATCAGCTGTGAGGAAAGGACAGACCGACCCAAAAGACTTTCTCAGGTTCCTCTGAAAACTCAAATGACTTCTTCTAATGGCAGGGACTGGGGAGCACCTGCGGTCATAATATCAACCCTGTATCACCAAAATGCCTTTAGTTATTTTACCTAAAATTCTACCAGTCAGGGCTTCAACTGAGCTAAAAGTATTCCCCTATAAAATGAAAAGATCAATGGTGAGGGCTTCTGAAGGTAGCTAAGTGACACGAAGTCTTCTGGCATTCTCAGGGATAAGATGCACAACCCTTGAGAATAGGAGTGTTTCTTGGGTGGAAATTCCAGAGTTGCTCACCATTTTATGTTCAGAGTGACTATTAAATTGTTCACGTTCCTCACTTCACCAAGTTGTTTATTGTTATCTTTGATATACCATAAAGCCTACTCTTTTACAGTGTATGATTCAATGGTTTTCATATATTCATAAAGTTGTACAACCATCACCACTAACTCAACATTTTCATCCCCCGGAAAGAAATCCTAACCTTCTTAGCAGTCACTCCTCCCACTCTCCACCCCTCCCAATCAGACTCCAGAAACCACTAATCTACTTTCTCTCTCTATGGATTTGTTTATCCTCTATGGATCTGTACACCTATGGTATGAACACAACCATACAGTATGTGGCTTTTTGTGTCTGACTTCTCCCATTTAGCAAGTTTTCAAGGATCAGCTATATTATACATTCATCCACCATTCCTTTTTATGGCTACATAATACTCCATTTTATGGCTATACCACATGTTGTTTGTCCACTTATCAGTTGAAAAGACCCCTGGGTTGCTTCACTTTTTAGCTATTATGAATCGTGCTACTGTGAGCATTCTCTTTGTGCATGTTTGCTTAAGTATGTACAGTACAGATAATGAAGTATTCCTCTCCCTTTGTGTAGCCAGATGTCCTCTAATCATTCATAACCAATGATACCACTGTCTTCTTTATACTTTCAGAGATACTGGGCATATAACAAATACACAGCTACATATATATTTGTATTCTCTTTTCCTTCTTAAAAAGCATATGGTAATATGTTACACATCGTCCTCTGCACCTTGCCTTTTCTATTTATCATACTGCTATTCATATTTAGAGAATTTTCCATGTCAATACAGAAAGTGCTTCCCCCTTTCAATATATACATGGTATTCATGTGCAGATATACCACAACTTACTTGGTCCATTACTGACAGATGTTTGATTCCAGTCCTCTTGTGTAAGAAATATGTGTATGCGTTTTAAAATCAGGGGCAATGGCACACATCTGGAATCCCAACAATCTAGCAGGCTAAGGGAGGAGATCACAAGTTCAAGGCCAGTCTAGGAAACTTAGTAAGACCTACCACAAAATAAAAAAAGGACTGGGGATAGTTCAGAGATAGTGTGCCGACCTTTGAGAGGGAGAAGTAAGAAAGAGAAAGGGAGAGGAAAAGTGAGAAAGAAATATATATGCTTTTAAAAGATGAAGTGTACCCATTTTAAAAAGTAGTTTAATCAGATTGCTTTCCTCTAACATCAGACATTCAAGAGGAGTCAGCTGCTGTAAATGAATGGGAGTTTTGATTCACCAGAAGAGGAGAGAAAGGGAAAAGGATGAGATATCAAGCAGGGTGAGGGAGCACCCACGGAAGCTTACTGAAATGGCAGATCATTTCTGTTTATACAGAGAAGATGCCATCTGGAAATCTCATGCCAACTATGCTAAGGTTACATTTTAGCTAATAACTTGCCCAAGAGGAAGTGGCTTTTGATTCCAAGCCTAGTGTTCTTTGCACCAAACCATGATGGCTTGCCTGTGAATTTATAAATAAACTTAGTAAAACACATATAGTGACAATGTACACATGTTCGTGACATGCTGCACCATGCTACTGTACATTAGTGTCGATGGAAGATCTACTCAAAATCGAAGAGGTATCTTACTCGTCCTCAAAGCTTTAGACTAAAAAGGTACAAAGTACAATGTTGGATTTGACTTCCAAATGTTCATGTTGTCTTCTTCATCTATTTTAAAAAATAAAGGTAGCTGGCTTCTCGGCTGGGGATTATAATGGAGCAACACCAGCTGGGCACAGGCCCTTCTGGATGATTAGGCTGGCAGCATGTCATTGAGGCATACCACCAGGGAAGTGCAGGGTTCTGAGTCACAGGCTGACCTTAAAGCTACACGCTGGGAAAACAAGACAATGTTCGTTACATAAGTCTGGGGGGGGGGCTTCAACTATATCTGTATCAGAGTTTGTGATTCATCCTTTAATTGTTCAACTACACCTGTGTCAGAGTTTTCAATTCTCCCTTTAATTGTTCCTACTTTGAAGCAGAACAGTTCATTGTTTACAACCTCAAAGGTCAGTCTTCTGAAATGGGCACTTGGATTTTTAAAGGTCACATAACTAACTGAAGCCAGGTGACCTGTGCTCGATGGCTATTTGTCATTGATTTACCAACTTAGATTATACCTGTCTGTTTCTACAAACAAGAAAAATGAGCACCCTTGTTCTAATCTCAGTGGAACACTTTTTAAAAACTTAACTAAATTTCAGGAAAAGGATTGACGTTTATAAATTAGGTTAAATATATGCAAACCATTTTTAAAAGTACACATACTGGCTATTTGTTAGATGGTGACACAGAGATCCCAATTTAATGGGCATGTGACAATTCAGTATAGCAAAACAAAAGTATATAGGAATGTCAAAACCTAATTATTTTTAATTCCTTTCAAACTATCAAAAATAAATGCAAAGGCCCATACAACTTATCACATTTGACCAGAAGTATATATAAAAGAGATGAATTCAAGAGTTGTGAAACAAGATATTTAATTTTTAAACACTTTTAGCAAGTTCAAAATCGAAAGTTAACTCTAAAATTAAGCTGAGATAATAGTATAAAAGTTAAATTAATTTTAAGGTTTCATCTAATGAAAAGGACAGTGAATGTTTTTGTGATGTTACTGTGTTGTAACTCAAGAAAAAAACAGTGGACCTGGAATTGAAAGCCCTGGATGTAATCTCTGACTACTGAACTGCACACTAGCCAAATTAATTTTCCTTCTAAACCTATGAAATGGAAATACTAATACCTGCCCTGCTTTCCCTTAGAAATATTTGAGGAACAAAACTGAATATGTGTCCAAGTACTATATAAACTGAAGGTACTATAAAATATGTTTGTAAAAAAGAATAAAGCCAAGCATGATGGTGTACACCTGGGAGACTGAGGTAGCAGGACTGACAGTTTGAAGTCAGTCTGGGCAATGTAGTAACTTAGGAATACCTCATCTCAAAATTAGCCTTTGTACCTAAGTAGGTAGTGTCTTCTAATTTTTCAGGCGGACATAGTTTTTTCACTTGACTCACAATTTTCACAATAAACATACACATTTATTGTGCATTATAAAAATCTTGTGGCAGATTCCTGTGAAAAAACTGGAAATCTCTGTGACAGAGATTCTCTTTCATGTTAACCCAAACTTTTAAGGATGGAGAATTTAGAAAATAGTAACATAGGTATTCTAGTTTTGCTTCAGGTCAAGCTATTTAATCCCCTTATGTTCAGTAATATATAATTCTTTGCGAAGACATAAGTAGCTGGGAACAAATGTATAGGCAAGATCCACATAATCTTATTTTTTTGCTTTGATGTCAAAATCAAAAGCATACTCCTCTGCATATTTGTACAGGGTATTTTTAGTGGCTCTAAGTAACTGACATGGCTCATCCTTTGTTCTTTATATTGAAAATAACTTGAAAAGCCCTTCATAAAAAAATCTGCTACTTTTTATGAAAAAATAAATAAGGAATACTTCTGACTTGTGTTCTTTAAAGGGATACAATTTTAGTAGCAACTTGAAGAAGTGAGTTAATCCCTTTGTAACACAGCCAGGCTAGGGTTCATTTTCCTACTGTTATGATGGTAACTTAGAACACACAGCACAACAATATCAAATATCAATTCCCTTCAGAGTTGTAACATTCTAAATGTAGTAATTAGTAATTTGTCAAGATTATCATTCAGCATAAAAAGTAAATACTTTCTACAGAGTAATTGCCACTTTCTGTATCAAGTCTTCAAATGCTACCAAAGATTATAGGTGTTATGGGTAGATAAACTGAGACATTAAAAGATAATGTGTCTTGCTTTAAGAGAAGGGGGAGAGGTCAAACTAAGAATAGAAGCTCAAGTACTGTCACCTGTCCTAAGCATAAATCTAGAAAACTTTCCACCTTCCTACTAGCCATAACACAAAGTGTGATCATTTTTTATATATTTTAAACATGTTGTAGTTAAAAAAATTAAACTTCTCAACTGATTTGCGGGAAGGCCATTAAGGGTGGCTATACATAGGAACTACAGGACATAAAGTATTTCTACACAAATTTAACATTTTTCCAAACAAAATTCCTATTTCCTAATTCATTCTCTTGAGCTATAACACAAAGTAGATATAGTTTTAAACTCACTTATACAATATACAGTACATCAGTTTTATTATGAGTGACTATGAAACAATCACAAGATAAATCATATACTGTGAGATCAAAGAGAAAGTCAATGGTAGAGGAATCAAGAAGTATGCAACCTAATAGCCTCTTCCCAGACCAAAGTACATGTTAACCCATCATGTCAAGGGGGTTTTATGTGCTTTAGAGGATCATGTGTCTATATGAAGAAGATGGTAAATTCTTATAACTCCCTATACATTTTTTAAAACATTCATCCCGATAGATTTAAAATATATCTAATTGCCAAGATGCCTACCTGTGTCCACCTAATCTCTGCCCCAAAGATTTTTCTGTCCTTTTTGTTCTTATACATCAAGTTTTCTTGGACTGTCTGGATATGGTGAACATAGCAGAGGTCTGTTTCTACCCAAACAACAGCAACTGGAACTGAAGTGGAAAGTAGAGGATTAGCTCTTATAAAGAGAAAAACTGCTTGGACATACTTTTAAGGGACCTCCTGCCAGCCAACTGCAGAGTGATAGTGAAGACTTCCAGTCAACCCCCTGGGCCAAAGGAGGTGTGTGGAGGCAATATGAAGAACTGAGAATAAAGGGAACAACAATGCCAATTTGCAAGAATATGAGTACTTTCCACGTGAACAGGGGCAAAAGCCTTACACTAGAACATTTCATCCCCATCCCCATTCTTCCTTTGAATTGTAACGAGTGTTGCTTTAATAATTCGCACTTACCACCTTGACACCAAGGCTTGGCACTGGATCAAGAATGGACCAATCTAACCCTTAACTGCTCCTCTGCCTTCCAAATACAATGGATTTTGTGGGAGGAACTAACACTCAGTGTCTTTAAATGCTTTTAAAGATGATCCTGCCTTTCTGTAAGAATGAAAAATTGCCTAGCTCCTGCCTCCGATGAAAACAAAATGTCTAACTGTACACTCCCTTATTAGGGGTACCCAATGTTTGAGTCACAAAAAAGTTCAGATTTTTTAAAAATAAGCCAATATTTTCCCCTGACTCTATGCCAGAATTCCAGAAAATTGTTACTTTTAAAAGGTTCCTATATGTTTTCCCAGTAAAACTGGGGCATTTATCTTCCATCTTTTATTTCACAGCATTCTATGCAGATTTAAGCAGATTAGTGTAATGATCAAAATGCTAGACTTTTAAGTGTGTAAAATATCCAAGTTAGCTGGTGAAGAAATCTACTGCATCTACATTGAAATGCATCCCTCAATAACACGGACTGCAGATGGATAGGTATGTAATAAAACAAGTAAAGTAAAATGCTATTAATGGCAAACTACAGCTGATGGTTATATAGGTAGCCACTGCAAAAATCATTTCAACTTTGAATGCATAATAAAATGCTATGGGGAAAATAAAATATAGATAAGCAAAAACCTATAAAGTAGACTGCAGTTACCATGAACAGGACTGGCTCCCAAAGGTAAATTTAAGACTATGGGCACAGGATGTGGTACAATCTGGAACAAAGAAGACAAAGTGAATGCCATTGCCTCCAATAGAAAGGAATCTACCAAACCCATTTTAAAGTCTTAGTCAGAGAAGCCTTGAAAATCTCACGATGAACTACAATATGACACATAAGCATCTTCAGTGTTGTCCTGAGGAGTTCAGTTTAATAAGGTTTCCAATCCATTCATACAGCTCTATCTGGGAGATGCCACTGCAGCCAGCCTTCAGCTTCTTAAACATCTCTCCCCTTTTATGGTCATTTCAAGTTTAAAGCATATACTCATCTGTTTCCAGATTCCTAAAGATACTAGAAAAAAAATCTAAATATAACAGATGGGTAAGTGTTCGTGGTAACTGGAAACCCAAATGTAACTTCAGCTTTCACAGGCCAGGGCCTTAACACCCATGGCTTTAGTGTAATGGTCCCGCTGTAGACCTTTTGTCTTTATTCCCCCAAGAGAAATATTACCCTGACTTTGATGGATGACAGATAAGTGCTATTCAAAGTTTTATTTTAGGCTGACATTGATAGCCTTTACTTATTTTAAAGCCAATCAGTAAGTATTCTCCAGCATGTTAAAAGTTACTTATAAATCTTAGTTGAGTGTATCTGTCATTTTATTAGCTTTTTAAATACTTCAATACTTCCAAACATCTAATTCAAATGTTGATGAAACCTCTGAAACACATCTACAGTATGAGTTCTAGGGTTTTATAAAACACAATGTGAAAGCCACTAGACTAGAAGAATTATTTTTTTACTTTTAAGTGTTTATTAAATCCATGACCCTTAAGTAATGTAAGCAGCCACTAAACTCTCCCTAGAATTCATACAAAGTAGTAGAATCATACTGGTAAATTCCTGATTCGGAATCTGTTCTTCTTCCCACTGCCCCTGCCCACAGTATCTATCCCCACCCTTACAGTGCCTTTTGCCCCATCATCCTCAACCCCAATTCTCCAGTTTCATTCATATAAGTATGATCCTCAATTGCTTTTCTTAAGCTGGCCTTCCAAGTTTCAACAGTACAAATAACATGACAACAAAACATGGAAGGAAAGGGGCAACAACATGTATGTGTTTGTACACTTGATGGTAGTTAGAAACAAACAGAAATTCTCCAGAAGCTGAAAACTGAGCATATTTCACATTTGAATTAGCACCTCTTCTTAGCCACCACCAAAATAAATGTCAGGATTTCGGAAAATCTTATAGCAGCGCTAAGAATGTCAAAATCAAGGCCACATAATGAGAAATGGGCTGAATTATTTGGATGTGAAGTGTACAGATGCCCGTAACTTACTATAATATGCATCCCCCAAAATTAAGACAGACTAATGGATGGACAGACATTTGATAAGAGTAACATAGTAAAAAGTTTAACTGTAGAATAGAGTACATGGTAGGAATATAAGTTTTCACTGCATAATTTCAACTTTTCTGTCTGTTAGAAAAAACTTCAACATTGGAAAAAAAATGAGGCCATGCTATAATGAGGTAGGATGTTCATTTGAGGACCTCTTCCAAAGATGTCAGTAATATGACTCTTAGAGGAACAGCAAGTCAAACTAAGATCCCAAGATTGTCCTGTACACTATCAGGTCATGCTATGGTTTGTGATTTATTCAATACCTGTTATTCAATTCCTTGTATCTCTAGTCGATGCCGACTTAACATGAGGCACTAAATAATAAATGAGAAGAGCTAGGGGGAAGCATCAGGATTCTTGCTCCTGATGAACTTCCAGTTTCCTGGAGAAAGAAGGGTACAATCTGAGACAGGAACCCCAACCAAATCCTTTATTCTTTATGCCTCACATTGTCCCAGTAGGAAAAATAGGAAATACCCTTGAAAGAGTCAAACGAGTCTGATAAAGATCTGGTACAAAGTTTATGAAGACTGTCAGCACAGAGGGCAGAGCTGGATATGTAAAGGTTATGCTAAAAATATTAAAGCATCTTGGATTGTCTCCAAATAAAAATCTATCACATGCCCCCCAACACAAAGGGAATGAATGAACCACTTGAAGGAACAAAAGGTGCTATAGATTGTGAATCCCCTGGCCCAAGTACACTGAAAACTACACTATGTACACAAACCCTCACAGTTATCTACTGACAAAGCTCTACTGGTTCTGGGAAAGGCATATGCACAATACCTTAAGTTATGAATGTATAGCCTTAAAATTATACAGAAATGTTTCCATCACATACACACCTCCTATGGTTTATGAAATGTTCACAGATTCAACAAGGACCACAAATTCTCACCAAACTACCCATGGACCAACACTTCTCTCATAAGGTAAAGAACTCAAAGAAACTGATTATTGATCCAACAAGGGTATCTTCAGTGAGAGATGTTCTACAAAAATCAAGCTTATCTGGCTGACAGGAAAGGAGAATGAGGCTACTCTTCTCTAAATATATTTTTATATATTTCATACATTTCTACTTAAATTGATTTTGATCCCTAGTTCCGTATACACAAAATTAAAACAGTAAAAATGAGAAACAATGAAATCCATAAATTATAGCAATTATTAGCAGAGTTCTCCACATGGGCTTTCAGTATGTGATATAAGATTGACAGGATAACGATGATGACGATAAAGTGCTGTTCAATCTCCACCATTATTAAGGGCTTCAGGCTTTAACACTGCCATGTCTGTAAAAGTTTGAACCTCAGCTACACTTCTCAGAATGGATTTAATGATTTATATGATTTAAAAATGACCTTAATCTAATAAATTTTCCTAGTTCATGGCTATAAAGATGTGAGTCAAGGTTTCAAACCTAGAAATTAAGGAGCAACTAAATTCACCTCACAAATATGGCTCTTTTACAAGTGAGCATCTGTTGTTGGCTTCTCAATCTTTGTCCTATTAATAGAAGAAATGACGATGGACAAGTTCTTAAAACAACTTCCACATCCAGTGAACTTTTATGATGTTCAAAAATCTTCATAAAAGCATTAAGTACCCTCAAATTCCTATCAGACCTGAATTGAACGTGATGACAGATCAGACTGTAGTATTTCAAGCTTGTGGAGTAAGAATGGAAGCATACTCTTAGCTTCCCTTGCCATAGCCTTTGTGGAATCTTTTATTATGCATTTTCCAGTTTTTTTGTATTGGTTTTAAGGAAAATTCACACTGTTGTAGTTTGTTTCTACAGATGATTAAAGGACTTGCAAATAGATAAATTATCCATGAGTAAAGCAACATTCAATGCACTACCCTTAAACTAAAACATTCTGACTTTAGATAAATCAATAAATTTTCTAAAACTGAAATATCTTTGTGTGTCTCAAGGCATCATATGAGAGAGAATAAGAAGTGCTATTCAGTCATTTGAAGAACTGAAGTCCAAGATGATTTGACTCTAACTACCTTAGAGAACAGACATCTGTATCTTCATTTCCCATTAACTGGACCATAGATAAAACACTGCATTTAAATTTCAGTATCCAAATGTGACTTTCTGCTCAAACCCAAACTTTACTGTGGACTTCCATGGCATAATTTAATATATTTGATTTCTGAAATATGGTACAAACTTTGGATGCACAGAAATTTACAATCCTGTAATAGATAAAAGAGATACTTCTTAAAAATACAAATGCAGTGTCCAATCAATAGTCTCATTGATTTAATATCCTTTCAAAAGATTCTCTTATAGAAGGCTCTCACACACAGTTCATTCCTGTTAATTAACACTGTATTTCATTGAAAATTATGTATTTCCTCAAAGTGACTTCCTTGGGACATTAGTGATGTGTGTGGACAGCGTCCCTTACAAGTGCGATATATACTGATGGAAGACTGTAAGAGGCAAAGACTCTAGTGATTCTACATTTTCAAAGTCTAATGAGGACCCCTTTTATAAATAAGGCAGTTTCCTCATGTGAAAATGAATTCCTGCTAAATGAGACACTGGGAAAAGTTAGGAGATGGTACAAGAGGTCAGAATTAATTCCATTAAATCCCAGACCCAGATTTAGTTGCCATAGAGACAGGGGAGATAAATAAACCAGTAACCTTAACAAATGTGCTGCACCTTTGCCAGACATATCTGTGACTTACCATTATTTTTACTTAAGTATCTTTTAGTCCAAACATAACTGACTCTGAAAACTACAAAAGCAAACAGAACTAGGCCCAAAAGAAATACGAATGCTCATTCAAGCAAAGGGCATGCAAGAGAGTCAAGAGCTACTCGCCAACCCAGCAATGTGCTCTCTGTTTTCCTTGAAAGAAGACTGCAACATGAAGCTCAAGAGGCAATGACATATGGGGAAAATATGTGGTGCCAAAGTCAGAGGAAACCATGTCAAAAAAGAAAAACAGACATGAAGTAACTGACCTAATTAAGAGAGAAAAGTGTACTTACAACAGAGAAACAAGTGTATCTGAAATAGGGAGCACAGCTGAAGGGAAGAAGGGCCCTGTGAGAAGGCTCACAACCTTGGAGTGAATTTCTATGATTTTCTAAAGAAAATCAGAAGACACGATAGGTACTGTCCTCAAATTACAGGTTCATTAAGATTCTCCTCAAGTGTACACTGGATTTAGACACAAAGGCTCATTCCCTGCCTGGCACTGCTACACATCCATTAAAAGCTTTGCACTTTGTAACATGGGACATGAAGATGTTTCTCCACCAACCATGAAAAGAAGAAAGTGAAACAGGGGCTTGAGATGATAAAAATAATCAATAAGGAACTGTATCATTGGAATTTCATATGTAAGCTCTTGGGAGGAGTCTTCATCATATTTGCATGGTTATTTACTAAGCACCAACTGTATGGGAAATAAGAATACCCTACTTGCAATCTGGAGTTAATTTACATAGGTAGAAATGGGAGGCTGCCAACCTTCAAGTGAGCAAAAAGCTATAGTAAAGTGTAAAAACATAAAAAATCCTTAGAGTGATACTTACGTTTGTCCACATGCCTTCTAGATCATGTCCATATGTACATCTCATTTTGCATGGTTATAATCGCAGCACATCTACAACTTGGCATCCTGCATTTTTCAGTAAGGCTACTTTATACAAACTCTTTCACATGTCTATGCAAGCATCAAAATGGTAATTTTTAACAAATTCATGGAATTTTACTGCAAAGATGCACCCCAATGTACTTAACCAAAATGGTTCAATAAATGAACCATTTCTCTACTGCTAGATATTTAAATTTGTTCTAATTTTGAATACTCACAAATAGCACTGTGATAAACACCTATAACATAGTCATTTTCCTTTTTTCTTGGTACCAGGGATCTAACTGAGAACCTTGTGCATCCCCTATCACATAGTCATTTTCTTTTTTCTTGGAGTAATTTATTTATTAGGACACATTTTTCTTTTCTTTTCTTTTTTTGTACTGGGGATCGAACTTGGGTCCCTACACTTGCAAGGTAGGCAATGGAACCACTAAGCTAAATCCCCAGTCTCTGTTAGAACACATTTTTAAAAATAGGATTACTCGATTAAACAGTATCAATCTGTGACTTTTGCCAAAAATGTTCCAAAAGGCTTTGTACCAACTTACAATGCTACCAGCAAGAAGTAGGTAAATGTCTGTCTCCGGGTAACCACATTAGCATCAAGTTTTATTTTTACTTTTATTGATTTGATAGGTAGAAAGTGCACCTTGTAGATGTTTGAATATGCTTTTCTCTATGTACTAGTAAGGCTAGACATTTTTCCATGCATTTATTTACTGTGTGATATAATGTAAATACTTTCATTCATCTACCTACTGGACAATTCAGCCAACAGTTACGCAGCATCTACTTCATGCCAGGCCTGTGCGCACCTTTCTTACCATCTGTATGGGTTCTGTATATAATACAGATCTTAGTTATCTTTTCTTTTGTGCAGCAAATTTTTCCTGGCATATTTTCCTTTTCACTTTAATTTTACTTAAACTTTTTCCACAGTAGGGTTGTATGTATTTGAATCTGTGGATCCCTTCCTTTCTGACTTTTTTTATTGTTTTATAACATATCAGGTTATCATATATCCAGAAATTTAATAATTACCCTATTTTCGGTGGCCTTATTAATAAGCTTTATAAAAACTCTATATTCTATAATAATAAAATTAACAGCTCTAACTCCTACTTTGTAATTCTTGACCATCAACATATCTATATTTTACTAAAAGCATATAATTTAGAAGAAAAATTCAAACAAGTTTCTGTTCTAACATGTGCTATGCTGTATCCAACAAACATCAATTTTTTACCTACCGTGCCACAACTAGATGTGAACTTGGGTTTATCTAGGAAGATTCAACCTGGAATTATCTTCATAAACTCTCTTTCTCTGGCCAAAGAACCATTGCTTGAGATTCCTTTAAGCTAAATTCCTCTTGCTACTCAAACAGAGGTAGGTCCTCTAACCTTCAGCTCATTGGAATTGTAGACTCTCCGGCCCTACTCCTGATGTGCTGCATCAGAATCTGCCTGTTAAACATGGGGAAGGCTGAGGGAAAGCACAGGAGTCTTCCAGAGTGAGATAAAACACATGATGTTCCTTCTCTTAGTCAGGTGCCATCAGAATGTATACTTCCCCCAAAGTGTTTATCATCAAACCTTTCAAAGTGCCCCCTCAACACTGAGCCTAAAAATCAGCAAGCTGACCTTCTAAGAGAAAGGATGGCCTTCTGCTTGCAACCTCAATTTCATCTAGACCTGAGCTTGAAAACTCACATCCCCTACACGAGTAAAACACCTCAGTAATGGCATCCACCCCTCGTCCTTACTGTCAAGGAGACAGCAGAGAGTACCAGGGACTGCGGCAAACCTCAGAGTTCATGCTCCACCTGAGGGAACAGAAGTGATTTGGCGCCAGTGCAGTACAGCCAAAGAGGCATGCAGGCTCAGTGTCGCCAGATCTTCTCAGATTTCAAGAGAAGCTTAAAAATCTGGATTGTTAAAAATGTGAAATCTTTCAATTTTTAAATGCTGGCAATTCACTTGAAATGTTAAAAGAACACTTCTGTGTGCCAGATCCAGCCCATCAGTTTGAGACCTTGGCACTAGAAGGATGATTTTGAAACTCTTCAAACCTGGGTAACCCATCTGTGCTGATCTGCATGCCTACCACTCACACTCTGAGAGAGGTCACATCAATATCAAAGTCACACATCAAATCATTATGACTACTGTCTTTTATAATTCTGTGGTTTGTGAATATTAAAAAACTTCCAAATTAATAGTGAAAATGACCATATGCCACCAATACAAATATTTCCTAGATGCAAACTACGTGTCTAAGTAACAATATTGTTACTAGATTACAGAGAACTCATATTTAGCCCAGATAACGCATGCATTAGAGATTATGCTGTAGTCAAGTTTGTGTTAAAAATATTCTATAAACTAAAAGACAAACAAATGGAATAATTTCAAGTTTCTGAATTATAAAGTTTATCTACTGATAAGTGCAATATTAAACTTAAAATAGGACACAGTATTATTTTTTAAAGACTGAAGTATCTTTATGTGGAAACTGTGAAGTCCAGTTTGTTAAACTGTTCAATTATTCTAAGCAAATATTTAAACAACAGAGTGTAATCTGGGCATGGTGGCACATGCCTACAATCCTGAGAGGCTGAGGCAGGAGGATTGCCTTGAGTCTGAGGCCAAGCCTGGGCTACATAGTGAGACCCTGTCTCAAAAAAAAAAGTATAAAGTGCATGGTTTATATTTGTGTTCATTGGGGCCCCAGGCACAGCTGCAGCCCCAGCCACTATGACAAACTTTACTATTTGTACATATGGAGGTGGCATAAATCACAGGCTCAAAGAGCAGAATAGAGATGGGGATTTTGAATGGTCTAATTAACATTGGGCAATGTAATTTTTTAAAAAATCAAAGTCAGTTTCTTCATCTGCAGAAAAGAAAATCACATAGGGATGTCCTACACTTGAAGAATGTCAGACACAAATGTATTACTCTTTGTTTTGCACACTATGACATTTCTAGACTGACACACAGTAGGGCTGAATGAATGGAAGAACACAGGCTGCCACTGCATAATTCTATGTATTTCTGTCACAGTGAAACACAATTTAACACATCCTATTTAACTGACTCACTTGAGAAACTCATCGCTCTCAAAGAAAACCCAAACAACACAAAACTTAGGTCAGAGTTCAGATTTCATTGGGGTATTCATGGTATTAGAAAACTGCTTCAAACATGACTTTGAAAATGTCAACTAAACCATTTAAAAACATCACCTCATGCCCATAGTTGCTATGAAAGTTCTCTACTGATAAAGTATGTTAAAGTTGCAGCTTGCTGTTGAATTCCTAGGGGCAAACAGTGCGTGAGAATTGTCAGGTTCCAACTAAGTAGACAGGAAGACATCTTAAATAATCTAGTCTCTGTTTCTGTGGGAAAATAAAAGCAAGAGCTGTAAAAATGCAGAGAGCTAACTAAAATCCTTGCTCTTTAGATGAACACTGTGGGATTCTGCAGAGGAGGGTGACAGAGTTATAGGCCCCTGCTTGAGCCAAAGTGGTTCTGCTTTTATTTTCTTTACTGAGGTTAGAGCCATGATTTTTTTGAAGACAGGTTTCTACAATTTTTTTAAGTTTAAAAACAACCTTGATCGGTAAAGGCTATCTCTGAAAGAGAGCTGTGGTAAGGTTCAGAGCGAAGATGAAGAGTCCACCTCAGCTGCTGAGGCTTTTATCATCAGCCAGTTTAAAACCTTGGCTCTTGGAAGGGATTCCAACTACCACCATCATGGAGAAAAAGGAGAAAATACAGATTAAACACTTCTAAAACTTTGTCCTATGAATTTTACTTTTTGAGGTTTAAAATATCTATGTGTGAATAGGTATCATCCCTAATTTGAAAATATAAGAATCCAAAATCTGCAACTTTTTGAGCACTGACATGATGCCACAAGTAGAAAATTCCACACCTGGCCTTATGCAGTGATGGGTTATAGTCAAAACACAGGTGCCTGGCCAATGAAATAAAAGGTCTGGACAATCTGGCTGCTCACAGCGATGCAGCAGGCTGCTCCAAACTGGAGGGAAATTTTTAAAAATATGCTGGTACATGCTACTATGACCCAAAAGAAGCATTCTTTGGTATTCCTATCGTCATATTTTATAATGACAATGGTACACTTTGGCCTCTTGTACCCAGAGTAGAAAGATTCCTGCTGGTAGAACTGGTCAGCACTTCTCTGGTCACCAGCAGGAGACTCCTCCTTCCCTGTCCCGTATCTGATCGGTGAAGCTTTCCTGCTCCCTACTGTTCATGCTGTGACATGATCAGGTCTTTATTTTCAAGCAAACCACCCAATGGTTCTGTTGTGCCTTGCAGATCAATTTTCTTGCCCCCAACTTAAAGGAAAATGAGGTTTTCCTTTACAAAGGTAATCCCCAAGAGAGCTAATATTTAGGGTAAGCAGTGATATTGGTTGGGTCAATTAAAATAAACCCTTTTAAAAGCTCCTGTACAAATAAAGCTGTCTGTACAATGCTGCCCATAACATTACAAATTGGAAGCTTGGAGATCAGTATAAGAATTTTGTGGCAATTAATAAAATTTACCTCACACTGGATGTGTAGAGAGCTGGATGTATTCGGCAAGGGCTGGATACAGATGAGAACAGCTTCCAATTGCCTAAGTAAGGGAAAAAATGAAAATCAAGAGTCAAAATTACCTTTTTAGAAGAAAAGTCATAAGTTCTAAAAAAAAAAGTCAACTTTCTTTCAAATGGCTCATGTTAACACATTCTACTTTATTTACAACCCTTAGAGTTAACAGAAAACTGCCAAGATGTTCTACATATTTCTCCAAATGTCTGTTTATCATATAACATTAGCACTGGCAGTGGATCCGGAGCCCTCATTATCAAGCTGTATTAGCTCAAACACTCAGCATTGTTAGGGGAGTGAGCTCATGGCCTGTTTCGGTTTTAAATTAACATTTGGCAATCACCCGGGTAATCAAAACAAATGACTCAGTCGTTTAGAATAGATTTATTAGTTGAGCTTTTTTTCTCTTTTAACATCTTTAGAATATTTTGCCACAGGAGGGCTCGGATCCAGCTAGAATGTAGAACACAAGTCACCAGAGTAATATTTAGAGGTGTTGCCATGGAGATGAGATGCCTGTGACCACTGAAGTTATCTCCGATCAACAAAAGGATTAGGACGCAGGCAAGGGAGCAGGATCATCCCAATGCGGATGGTTGTGCAGCACTAGGAAACAGGTGTGCCATGTGCTGTTCCCGTCCCTGACACAGTCTGCCACAACATGCTGCTCTCTCCAGGCCCACACAACCTTGCCACAGGCCCAAACACATCACCACCTCATTCCTTCTGAGGAAAAGACAGCCCCACCCCCACTCCTGCTCTTGCACTGCTCCGTCCCTACAGCCTGAACAGTGCCTGGCATGCAGGCGGCTCTCAAGAACGATCAATGGAAATAGGACAAACACAAACTAAGGATTATAATCCTTAGTTGGAACTCCCCCTTCCACCAACCATTTCCAGACTGCCCATCAAATAGGCAGTGGCTATAGATTTAAGAAATATTAAGGTGCTGGACAATAAAGTGCCGCACCCATTATTCAAACAGGCTAATGAGTTCATCTGTCTAAGAGATCTAAATAACAACTATCAGAGTTGAGGACAACTCTACTAAACTCAAAATGGACAAAGCTGTTGATTACAGGGAAAGGGCTTGTCAGCCAGGTCAAAATTCCAGGAGAAGGCAAATCTGTGGCAGTGGTGAGGAACATTCAGAAGAGAATGTTTGAAATGACTGAATTCAAAGGAACACCTTCAACTCCTCTTCCCACTAATGCTTCAGGAGACAATACCTTCATGGACATACTTCATGCTACATCTTGCCTGTCCTACAGGACTTTAAGTTTCTTGGTAGTGGGGACAAAAACTTTTCTCTTTCCAAACTGAGCATGGTATGTATAAAAAAGGCTCTGTTCCTTTTTGTCTCCTACCACCCACACTCCATTCATATGGAACTCACACTTTCTAGAAAGTGCCACACCCTCCACACAGCTGCAGCAGGATCACAACATGGCACAGCTGTTGTCGCAGCCACGATACTGAAGTCAGACTGGTTCAAAGACTGGCTCTACCTCATAGTACCTGCCCAGCAACTCTGAGCCTTACAATGGCACCTTACCTCACAAAGAGCTAAGGGCAGGTGAGGCACTCACTGAATATTACAGACATAATTATCACTAATACTAGAGCAAGAAAAGAGTCAAAATGTTATCAAATTTCAATAATAAACTCCTATACTGCCACAGATGCCTGGCACCAAATATACTTCTCTTTAGATTTAACCCCATTTGAACTTCCAACCTAAATCCCTCACACTCTAGCCTTAAAATCCTATTTCATCCCTACTCATCCTTCTGGAATTGATTTTCCTGGAGATGGACACAATTTATACTGGCTTTAAAGAATCTGGGTCTCTACTTAGAAGAGTCAGAAGAGCTTAAGATCCCAGACCATGCCTTCCCTACCTTCTCTGTTGTTCCCACCTCTGTAAATTCAGGTTTAGAGGGCCACAGCTGGGGAAGGGACGGGGAAAGTATCTTCTAGCGACCAAACCAGGACCATGGCTATACCTTTCAGAGGACTTCCTTGCATTTCCTGTTCCCTGACATCATCCAGAGGCCAGGCCCAAAGGCTGGGAGGCAAAGCTCTCAAAACTGGGTCCTACTCAAGGCCCTGAGAGAGCTGTCTTCCATTCCATACTTTATAGGTTACCCATCAATAATGAATCCACAAAGGAGTGACATGTTAACTACATTTGTGCCTCCTTTTCACTTTACTGTAACACTGCTTGGGGCTCTGAGGAAGAAGACACTCATGGTGGGTATACTAGAGTGTACTTTCAAACTGCAGCAGATAACTGGCTCCGACTAGACATAATACAAATCATGTTGACAATATTGCGCAAGTCACAGAAGGAAAACAGAGCAGCAGCCAAACGCATTGGGTAAAATATGATGACAGCAAAGTAATCCAAAATAAAACCCAAATACTTCAGGGTCAGTCATGCTTTAAAATAAATGTTAATCTTATCCATCCTGACAGAATTAATAAGTGAAATTAGACAAACCATTTATATTATTCCTGAATAGGCGAGCAGTTACATTTTAGTGTTTAATACATACCACCAACTTTCCTTCAGGTTTAACCAAAGTATTCTGGTCTCAGACACTGATGACCATATCAGCACTTAAAGTCAAGCTCAAATGATCCCTAAATCACCAATCAATTGGGTGAATTATGAGGAAAAATAAAATCCAGAGATAACAGCTGTTTGAATGAATTTAAAAGACCAGTTGAATCAATCAAAATGGATGATCCCCAGGGATTCACTGTCTCCTTTAGATTCTTTGAATGTGATTGCCATGGCAACCGTTCCTTAATCATGTCCTTCAGAATATTCTCTCCCACCTAAGAAATCAATGAGCGGGTAAACCCCAAACATCTTCTTAAATAGGTACACTTGTGATGGCAATGGGACCACAGACTTCTCAGTTACCCTACTTTTTAAAAAATTTACCTACTTGAGCTCCTATGAGGGTCACAAACACTAGCAATATGCACCATTAAAAACACATTTTCAGTGTTACCATAAAAGGCAGTAATAAATGCAGCTGAGATGGCCACTGGCTCATTTCCTTTAGCAGAAGAACTGATAAATTGGCTCTCACTCAACAAAATAATTTATTCAAAATAAACAGTTCAGATAAAACATCTTATCTTTAATAATTCCAACATAACTAAATTGTCAGTCTGCAACATAACCAAATCATTAATGACATATTAATTTAGTAGGTAAACAGAAACTAAAAGGATGGAGCAATGGGTGTAGCTCAGAGGTTTAGCACTTGCCTAGCACTAGCACACCTTGCCTTGGGTTCAATACTCAGCACCACAAAACACACACACACACACACACAGAGGATATTATCAGTTAGAGAAATATAATAAATTCCCATTTTGTGTCCTATAATAAGATTTGTTATACAGTGTAGCTGATGATATACTTCTCTGGAAAATCATTTATTTCCATTAACATGGATAAATTATAAGCTTCTGCCTTTATTTTATATGATATAAATCACTATATTATTCACATCTGAAGGGATAGTTTTCATCCTTATTCAATTTGGGAAAGATAAACTACATTTTAAAAAGGTGTCTACTAGGTGTACGGTATACATTTACATTTGTGATTAGGCCAGATTTTTGCATGGACTTTTGCAGTTCCTGAACTATTTTTAACTTTGTGTTAGTATATATGTAACCTTTAAAAATACTAAATCTGCTTTTATAGTTTTTCAAACTAGTAAATATCTTACCAAATGTGGTCTGACCTATAAATTGAAAAGAATGTGTAAGAGTAATCAGTGCCCCCTATTATTCCCCCAAATAAACATCAAAAAGATCTTTCCATGGGCGGTATCTACAGCCAAATTTAAAGAACTTTTTGGTCAGGGGGTCTGAGGGTGTAGCCCAGTGGCAGAATGTGCCTAGCATGTACAAGGCCCTGGGTTCCAACCCCAGCACCAAAAAAAAAAAGGAATTTTTTTTTGGTCATAAAGGGAGAAGCATATATGTGCTTATTTCTTGACAGGCATACTAAAACATTAAGAATATTTAATTTAAAAACCACTGAAAGTAGAATAGAGGAAACTAAAATTATCAGGCATTAGGAACAAAGCAAAAACAAGTCAAATGGTGAAATCCAGCAAGAAAAATAGAGTGACAAATATTTGCTAAAGTCAAAAGGTAAAACCTTGAAATTCTTGTCCTTTGCCCTAATGTTCAACAATACTTTTGTTTTGTTTTAAAAATAAGGAGATTGACGTCTTTTCAGTGACTATTATAGCAGCTCCCAAATAAAACCAATGACAGAAATTCATTTAATTGACTGAGAGGTTTGAATTAGCCATTGCCAAGTTTACAACTTTCCCACAATTGCAAGCATTCTTTCGTTAAGAAAACTGCATTTTTCCCTGACATGATGATCAAGAAGAGCTTGTTAGGTAATGATAATTCTCTGTTTATATAACTCCCTGTGAACCATCCCCCAAATTAGAACTACATCAAAGCAATGAGGGACATAACTGATACAGATGTGTGACAATTCTGACAGAAGCATCTAGAGAACTGTAGTCCTCCCTGAAGTCTGAGAGGGACTCCTGAACCAAAGACACTATAAGACCTGTCACCCCATGACCCTCAGTAAACCATGCCCATTTTTTTGCAAAAGAGCTTTCATGGCTTTTCTGCCTTGTGATCTCATTTCTACAGGCCAAATTTGGCCCACTATCACTTCACACAGAGACTGCTTAATCAGACTTAATGATGGGCATGCACCCTTCTTTATGTAGCTGTCAGGATAATCTCTCAAACGTACCAACTCAAAGGTATCACTCGCTTTCTGCAAAACCTTGCTCCAGTTTAAGGGCTAAATTTCTTAGCTTTAGATTCAAGATTGTAGCTCAATTTCACCTTTCCCCATATTCAATGATGGCTTTGGCTGACTCGTCGTCTCTGAGGGTCACTGCTACTAGAGAATGAAAGGTGCTTTGGCTCATGCTGCTCTCCCCTAATTAGTGATTCTCAAAACCAGTGCACCATGGGAGCTATAGCAACTACTCATGTTTAGGTGCTTGTTATGGTTTGAATGTGAGTCCTATAAAATTTAGGTGTTGAAACCTATTGGCCAATATATTATATTAAGAGATAGGCCCTTTAAGAGGTAATTAGGCCATGAAGGGTCCTCCTTCATAAATGGAATTAAGGCCCTTATAAAAAGGCTTCACTCAGCATTTAGCCTTCTTGGCTTTCAACCTTTTCCCCAAATGTGGTCTCTTTCCCACTTAGCACATCTTTCCAGTGCTGAACTTGAATCTGACCATACTTCCCAATGATGGTTCTGAACCAGAGGCTGCAAAGCCAGGATGCCAAGGCAGGACAACTACTGATGGCTTTGCAGACCTGCTTACACTGCACAGTACAGTTTAAGAGGCCCTCATCAAAGTTTCTTCCTTCTTTTATTCCCTCTAACAGCTCTCCCCACCTTCCTTGCTGTTATAGTTTGAATGTTTTTGTACCCTCTAAAATTCATTTTGAAACTTAATCACCAACATACTGTTAAGTGCAAAGGCCCTGAGGAGGTGATTAAGTCATGGAGGATGGAGCCTGCAGGAGAGGGGTTAGGTGCCCTTCTAAAAGAGCTAGACAGAAGAATTCATCCCTTTGGCCCTTCCACACTCTTTCATGTGAGGACACAACATTCCTCTACTGAGAACACAGCAGCAAGGTGCCACCTTGGAAGCACAGAACAATCTTCATCAAACAATGGAACCTGCCAGTGCCTTGATCTTCAGCTTCTGGCCTGCAGAACTGTGAGAAATAAATTTCTGGTGTTTATAAATCACCTAGTGGCAGGCGTTTTGTTATAGCAGCACAGACTAAGATAATATCCTACCCCCAACAAAGTTTCCACAAATAAATCTAATGCAGCCAAAGTTGAGAACCACTGTGCCAAATTCCTACAGCTCGTAGTTGTCAAACTTTAGTGGGCATTAGGTCTCCTGAGGGAGGGGGTATCTTGTTAAAACTCAGAATCCTGGGCCCTATCCCTGGCATTTCTGACTCATCAGGTCTGGGCTCATAAATTTGCAATCTAACAAGTTCACAGATTATACTCATGCTGGTGAGCCACAAGCTCCATTCTAAGACAGTGATCTATACATAATTATAATTAGTATAATTATATAGTATAAATACACGTATCCAGATATATATAATGGTAATCATCACAAGTATAGATTGAGTATCCCTTACCTGAAATCTTAGGGCAAGAAATGTTTCAGATTTAGAATTGTTTTCAGATTTTGGAATATTTGCACAGACTTTACTATTTGAGGATCCATAATCTGAAAATCCAAAATCTGAGCACTTAGGGATGTTTATTTTAACCTTTACAACTCATTTAGCAAAAAAACACATGCCATCTTCTGGAATCTCTCTCACATTTGTTTATGAACCAATCTATACACAGTCTTAGAGACTATCCAATCCCCTTTAACAAAATGAAATCATGAGCAGGGAAGTGATTTGCCCAGAGGATCTGGTTAGTGGTAGAACTCTTGCTAGGATTCAAAACTCCTGACTGTCCCTGCTCCCCCACCCCATTCAATTCAATACTCTTTCCACCACACCCTAAGTTTGTCTGTACAAGCTTTTCCAATTAGAATGAACATTACTTGCTTGAAAAGTTCCCTACTGATATTCTCCACAGCATCTGGCATGCCAGCAAAGTGCCTTGCACATTAGAGTAGGAACTCGATAAACACTTGTTGATTTACATTTTATGAAGTACTCAGCCACATACTTGCCAAAAGCTGGGTTTGGCACTCCATGAACTGTTTCCTTACACTATGGAACATGCACAGCTCTGCTTCCACAATTAGCCACAGAGTACATTCTTCACATCAACATGCATGCTGCCATTATCTGCTCTGGAGACAATGACAAAATAAACGTTATAAAGAAAAATTACACATGCTTAAAAGAGGAGAGGTAAACCACATCATGAAATAATTATGAGGTGAAACAATTCAATTTCGAGTTGCATGTCAGAAGACCTTTACAAAATACCTACGTTCCCATTATATACCAAGGAAAGCACTACAGCGGTTAAAAAAAAAATCTGAATGTCAAAAATTACCAAGTACATCATTCTGGTAATTTGAATACTTTGGCCAAACTTTTATTCATGTTGAGGCCCTCTTTCTCCATTAACAAAATAACTTTTAAAATTACTGGACTAAGAGTAAAGAGGAAACAGAAGGAAGAAGAGACTAAGAGGAGCCAAAGGATGGCAAGAAAGAGGTGAGTGAGCAGGAAAAGCAAGAGGACACTGCCACATACCTGCCCCAAAAGCCCCTTCTATAGCCACAGTTTGCACATCTGCACATTCAACCAAGTGTGGATAGACATGTTCAAAAAGAACATTTACAAGTCACACAACAGCTTTGGGCCCAAAGTAATCACACTCTGACCTGGGTACTGGCTCAGAAAGCTGACACAAACTCACCAATTAACTGTTTCTAGTGACACCACAAATGCAAGAGTCAAAACAGTGCTCACTGGATAGTAGGGCGGGGAACTGGTCAAGCCTGGGCCTTTACCACAGGATGGCATGACACACCAGCAGGTGGCAGACAAGGAAGTCTCCAAGCCAGTGCTCACAGTGATCCATCTACTGCCTATTACGCAGCTATGCACAGCATTTGACACTACTGCCAAGCTTTCATGAGATCTCGAACAAACACTAGACTTTAATCTATGAGGGAGTAACAAAACGTACCTCATATAGTCTTTGTTTTCCAAAACTCAAATGTATAAACAGTTTTTAGTTAACAGACTATTTGTGAGCAGTTTTAGGTTTACAGAAAAGCTGAGTGGAAAGCACTCAGTTTCCATATACCTCCTCAAGGTCCTCCTTGTGACTTCCCATCCATCATTAATTTCATGCATTGGTGTGGTATGCCTGCCCCAACTGATGGGCCAGTATTAATATGTACGTTATGAACTAAAGTCCTACTTTGCATTAAGGTTCATCCTTTGTATCACCCTTTTTTGGCATTTTCATAAATGTTGAAGGTGTTTTTAATATTGTTAGAGTCTGAAGAATAAATCCTCACACCTCATGACCATTTTGTTTTAGCTTTGTCAAAGAAAATTTTATAGATTTACAATATAAATCATTTTTTTGATGATTTATGATTTCAAGACTCTTGTACCATAGCCCAACAAATAAATTCAACTTTGACCACCCAAATATCAGCCTTTCACAACCATTCAACATTCAGTAGGGTTCCAAAGTTGGAGTTAGAAGTTACTGGGTCACAAAATAAAAAATGAGAAACGCAGCCCCCAAGATGTCCCCTGACAGGTTGGAATTATTTCTTGCTTATTTAGTCTGGAGACATTTATGAAAATGACCTTGTCCTGACAAGAATAATGCAAGAAGTAGTATTAGGAGATAGGAAAGACACATTAAAAAAATCAGGGAAGAATACAGAGACGGCAGAAACAGAAATCCGAAGTGGTAGGACAGTAGATGCAGACCATAGCAACAGCCATTGAACAGAGACAACCAGACATTTTTTGACATTTGAATTTTTCTGAGGGAATGAAAGGGGACAAATTACATCTCAGTAGGGTACCTCTTAAATTGCCCAACTGAACATATTGCTAAGAAAATAATGTTTGGCATATTAAAAGTTTTCTCTGCACATAAACGTGTGTAAAGACAGCACACTTTCTATGCACAGAAAATGCTCTCTGAAGCCTGCTTCAAATCTTCTGGTGAGCACAAAGGATATAGGGTCATTCCAATAAAATGTGTGTGTGTGTGTGTGTGTGTGTGTGTGTGTGTGTGTGCGCGCGCGTGTGCCTGCGTGCCTGTGTGGCTGGAGGTACAGACAAAACGTCATGTGCCACATTAACATTTCAGTCCAGAATGGACTATACATTTGAATGGTCCCATAAGATTATAATGGAGCTGAAAAATTCCTATTGCTTAATATTTTTTTACGTTTTCTATATTGACATGTGTAACACTGTGCTACAATTGCCTACAGTACTCTGTACAATAAAATGGTACACTGGTTTGCAGCTGAGGAGCCTGTAGTCTAGATGAGGAGGCTAAGCCATCTATGTTTCTATAAGTACATTCTGATATTTGTACAGTGACAAAATCATCTAACATTTCTCAGAAAATATACCCATCTTTTTAAATGTGTGACTGCCTACAAATATAAAACCCTTTTTCCCCTTTCATTTTTTACTTTACAAATAAATGAAGCAAAATTGAATTTTATTTTTTCCTGTTCTTCCAGGATTTAACATCTTACTGACCCTATTTAAGAACACATAAGGCTCTTGTTTATCAGAATTGTTGCTCTCTTGGCTGTAATTTTCCTTTGATCCAAATATGTAATAAGACTATTTGCTAAGTAATTTACTTGTAGGCAATGAGAAAAGACTCTAGAAAATCAATACCTAGAATTCCTCTGTAATATTATTTTACCTTAAATCTACAGAATTGCACTTGAGACATAAATCTGATTTTTGTGTACAGGATCCACAAAGTTTCAAAGCTAGTCTGGAATGTGGCTCTCACGCAAAAGCAGATCAGAGGCTGCTTAGAAATGGTGCAAAGAAATAATGTATTACAAAAGGGCCATGGTGAAACTTGTAGGGATGAAAAATATGCACAGCCTGACTATGGCTACAAACATTTGACAAAACCCAGCAAATTGGAGGTTTTAAGTGAACAAAGTTTGATGTACATAGTCAATAAAGTGGATATATCAAAAGTAGTTCTAACAAAGGTCAGCTGCTTTATCCATATATGGAAGTAGAAACTTTCACGTCCTTGTATTAGTTTGGCTGCTTGGTTTCTTTCCTTGGTATGATTAGGTGAGCTTACAACACTAGAAAATTTCTTCCCAGTTCATTATTTAAGAGAAGCATGGCTAGGATTTGAAAGCTTGTATCGATCCTGGCATTTTTTTTTTTTTTTGGTACTTAGATTTAACTTGGGTCCTTGTGCTTGCAAGGCAGGCAGCAGAACCACTGAGCTAAATCCCTGACTAGATAGAGCATCTTCGACAGGGAGTTTAACAGGCTTCTTTAGCTTGTAGAAGCTATCATACTAAGGACTTTAACTATTTTATTCATTTTCAGTATTGCAAACTATAATCATCTACAACGTAGTTCTTACAAAGTATTGAAAAACCATATATTTTATTAATTCTCTCAATCCACTACCATTGTATTGCTTTGTTGAGACAGAGTCTATGGAGCTCAGGCTGGCCTTGAACTCACAGCAATCCTCCTGTCTCAGCCTCCCGAGTGCTGGGATTACAGGCATGCACCACCACACCCAGCTTCAATCCACTACTATTGTTTATTGATATAGTATGAATTATAACTTGTGTATCTGCCTCTGTGTGTGTGTGTGTGTGTGTGTGTGTGTGTTCTCCCTGGTGTCTAAGAAATCAAGGGAAAACAGACTCATTACTTCAGCTGCCCTGGCCACATCAAAGTGCAGATTATTGATTATACTTATAGGCAGATGCTAACAATCAGCATTACAAATAAGAATGGTACATAAAACTAGGTCTGGAAGATTAAACTGTAAAACCAACTCCTAATGTTCTTAATACATCACACATTTCAAATCTGGCAAGAGTCAAGCAGAGCCTTAACCACATTCTAAATTAGAAAGTGAATGATAAGACTTATTAACTAATCAAGTATACAGATTTAGTTTTGTAACATTCTCATCAAAACAACTTTATCAATAAAATCTCGGAATTTCCAGCTATCATTTCTTTAGTATGAAAGTAAATCTAAAACCCTGTGATATTAAATATTATTGTGATTATATTGTCTATGGAACATTCGATGTCTTGAAATATGTGTAACATTTTATATGAGTAAACAAATACAGATTTCACAAGCAGTAAAGCGCTGATAAGAAAGACATCTTATTTTAATTGTTCTTTTCTCTGGGATTCTTCCATGAAAAAACACAGTCTACGTCTCTCTCCTCTCTTTGCATTTTATAATAGTTCAAAAACAACACAACTACCACTGTTTAAATCCAGAGGAAAATCCATTTTCAGAAGAGAAATACAGTGTACTGTAAGCAGCTAGGAAGAGATGGACCTTTATTGATGATGCAAGCATTCATTAGCAGGAAATAATGATGAGCAGGAGCAAATACTACTGAAAGCACATTGCTAGACAAGGGTAAAATTTTCTTAACATTCACATATTAAACCATTGGCAATGTGTACCTACATTCATTATTTCATGTAGCTTTGGTATTTTTTGAGGCCCTGGCTGTAAAGAAGGAATAATGTAATTTAAACCTATATAACCTGTGTATATATGTTAACCTATCCTATCAATGCCAGTTCTGTAGAGAATGACACCAGCTCTTCTCACTTCATATTTGCCCTGGAGGTCATCTCCCCTGTCCATTCAAAGCTAAGAATCAGATATGGCCCAGTTCAGACATAGTAACTGTGTAACACTGGCAAAGTGGTGTAAGAGAAAGATGCAGGAGCACATGAATGTGCTGGAAGGATCTGGTTACACCAAGAGCCTGGAAAAAAGAAAGTGGGCTGTCAGATGGGCTGAAAATAAGAGTCACCCTGAGAGTAAAATAGCTATAGGCAAAGGGAAAGAGAGGAACCCCACCCAGCCACAGAAAGAAATGAAGAGTGGCAGGGGGAAAAAGAGAAGAAAAGCTAAAGAACGTATTTTGTCAGGCTGGGGATTCAGCTCAGTGGTTCTGCCACCCACCTTGCAAGTGCAAGGACCCAAGTTCGATACCGGCTACCAAAAAAAAAAGAACTTATTTTGTCTAAGAACAAGTATCTGTATGCTTGTACTTTAATGATGCTGCCTGCCTGCATCTACTATAATTTAACTTTCAACCTAGGTTTAGAAACAGGTGCAATCTTTAAAATATCATTCCTATACTTTCAACAGACATCTCATTTCATAGAGGAAAATTATTTTTCATGAAGCAATAGTTCTAAGTGTGGTCTTCCAGGCTAGCAAGTCTAAAGACTCTTCAAATCTTTTTTTTTTTTATTCCAGTACCTAGAGACATATGTGATATGCTTTGGCACTTGCCTGATAGTCCACAGGAAATTAAACTTGAGGAGAAGATGGATACAAGTTATTTATCACTAATGTTTAATTTAACTCAGCAAGTAATATGAAAAATTCCTGTGTTGCTCACAAATTATTTTGGTCATTTTTCAAAACCGGAAATACTTGGGCTTTTGATAGCCTTTAGGATAGTTAATATATTTCTACCATAAAAGATTATTCTTTTGAAAGAGAGGCCATCAAAAAGTTCTTGACTGTTAATTCTTTAATTAGGAAATACAAATTTACCTGTGCATGGAGAGGATCCAAATTTGCTAAGTGGAAAATAATTCAAATTGGAACTCTGACATTAGCATATTATATGATCTTGGATCAGCTGCTTGACCTCATTGAGCCTCAGTTTTGCCATCTATAAAATGAAAGGAGGCCTGGGGATTTAGCTCAGTGGTTCTGGCAACTAGCTCGCAAGCGCAAGGACCTGAGTTTGATCCCCTGTACCAAAAGTAAATAAATAAATAAATAAATAAATAAATAAATAAATAAATAAATAAATAAAATGAAGGGAAGGATGGGTTGTGATAGCCCCATCTAATATTTAAATTCTATTAAGTTGGAGAAGAAATGTGCAAGAGCCATCATTTCTTTAGGTAGCTGACATGAGAAGTCCTAATAGCTCTCTAACTCCCTGGCAGTTTTCCCATTTAACTAGTATTATGATCGTAACTCTACGTAGAGATGCAGCAACCATTCAGAAAATCCTTTGGTAGTTTTAAAACAAAACTTTCTATTTACAAGAGGGATATTTTTGCAGTGAATCTGCCATTAAATTTTACTGCATTTTTAAATATAGAAAAATATTGTCACTAATTTCTGGATGGTGGATTATGCCTAATCTTTATTCTTGAGGCTTTTCTCTACTTTCTCCATCTTCCCACAGTACTACTTTTTATTATCACTGGAAAAAGTAAGTTTTCCAAAGGATTACACTTTCTTGCAGACTTTACATCTCTGGAGCCTACTCTAAAATCAGTGGGGACTGGGCAATAGGTCAGAGGTAAAGCACTTGCCTAACATGTGCGAGGCCCTGGATTCAATCCCAAGCACCACAAAAAATAAAAATTAAATAAAATCATTGGAGAGGGGGACAGGATCAGGCAGCATCACCATGCCTATCTACACAAAGGGGTGAATATACAAATGGCAGAGTGCTATAGTCAGAATCAAGGTATTATAGTTAGAATCTATGGCTCACAGTCCTATGGGAAATCAAAACATGCATTTTATCTAAATAACAGTTCTATTTTCCAGCATCCTGGCCCTTGAGAATCATGGTTAAAATTCCTTTCCAATTTAAAGTAAATGAAATGAAACACAAGGTCCTTTTTCTGCCCACACACGCACAAATTGCTTTCCAGACAAAATGATTGTTATTGGGCTGTTTTTTAAAAAATTCTTCCTCTTTTATGCCCTAAAACAAAACACATCAAAGTTAAAATAAATATTTAGCTGTCAAAACAAAACACCCCCATATGGAAAACACAACTATGAATCTGATGATGTTTATTATTAAAACAACATCCATAACAAGCGCAAATGTTTAAACTGTAAAAAGAACACAAACTCAAATAGTGTCATTATAGAGTTCTACAGGACAGTCCTAAAGAAGGCTGAAGGTGAACTGCTGAGAGGATATAAACACAGCTGACCTCCAGGTTCATGGCTATCAAAGCACCACCTGAAAAATTCAGGTAAGATGAAAAATGAAATCCTCCAAAACGACAATAACAGTGTCATTTTCAGTAGACCTCCAGAACAAATTCTTTGTCAAATTCAGTTCTCGTCAACTGAGTAAGGTACAGAAATTCACCTTTATTCTCTACCTGAATACAGCAAATGCACTGTGAACTAAGTTACCTCTGAAATTACTTTTACCCAGGTCCAGTTACTCTCTTCTCTCCACCAGGCTTCTCAACCCATCGTCAACATTTACAGCAAGCAAAAAAACAGTAGCTTAGTCATGGGACATCAATTCAAACTCCAACTCTAACTTATAAATTGCACAGTCTAAGCAAGTTACTTCACTAACCTCTCTCACTTGCATCTGAAAAATGTGCATCCTAACTACTCTGCAGAGTTGCTGTGAACATCAAATTAGATAATGGGTGCACTGGTGTACTTCCTGGAAATGCAGTAGGTATTCAGTTTGTGTTGGTTTCCCCATTCCCCCATCCGCTGACATTCCAACTATGATCAAATTTAACATTCATGGCTTTAATTACTCTCAAGCAAGCTCAATGGTATATGGCACATGTAGTAATTTTCATTTTGTTAAGCAAGATTTTGAATGGTGTATGCCTCAAGGGAGACAGTATGAAATTGCACTCAAACTATGAACTTCAGAGAAATAAGATGATTTTAATTTTGATTTCTACTTCCAACCTTGACCAGCTGTGAGACCTAGGGCAAGATAACTACCTCTCTAAGCCTTGTTCTTCATTATAAAATGAAGTTAATATATAATTTATACAAGTACCTAACAGAGTATGATAAATGGTAGCTGTTAATTATTGCATTGTTTAGGTTGGTATGCAGGAACTAGTCACTTTTAAAACTTTTCAAGTGAGCTCAGCCAACTGTTCATGTTACTGTTCTCTACTCTCCCAGAGTTATGATTTCTAGCACTTTGTGGAGGAAATTACATCACTGGCATTATTGATGTTTCAGGCTGCCCTATACATTCCAAGATGTTTAAGCGGCATCCCTGCAAAACATCTGGACATTGTCCAATAACCCCAGTGCAGCAAATTCCCCCTGGCTGAAAATCATTGGTCTATCGCAATCCATAAACTCAGGAATTCTCCAAGATCTCAGGGGGTAGCCCTCTAGAAGGTTAAAGGTTTAATGGAGCTACTCATTAGTACTAGTCACTCTTCTGGGTTCCATCATCCATTCTTATCCATAATTCAAAATTGACCACAGAAAAATAATTCAGAGGTCCAATTTGCCATCAGAAGGCGCTCTAAATTACACGAACAGATGCTAGCCATCCACTTCTTACTACTCTACAGTGATTCAAAGTTGAATCTGAGCATCAAGAAACCTTGCCATATCCATTTACTTTACACAGAATTTCTTTACACATTGCATCCATATACCAAACTGTCACACTGTATCCCATAAATGCATATAATTACGTGTTGATTAATGTTTTTAAAAAGGAAGAGACTACAGACTCTAAGATGAATTATAAACCATATTACATTATGGAGGATTGGTTGTAGGAATCTTCTGTGGATACCAAAATCCACAGGTGCTCAAGTACCTTCTATAAAAAGGCATATTATTTTTATATAATTTGTACACATCCTTTTGTATAGTTAAGTGACTTCTAAGTGACTCACAATTACTAACATAAGTTAAATAGTCATTACACTATATTGTGTAGGGAAAATTATATGAAAAAAAGGTTCATTAAATGTTCAATAAAGATCCAATTTTTTCCCAAATACTTTCAATCCTTGGGTGAATCCAAGGATACAGAGAGGTGACTGCATTAGCCAAAATGAAAAAACATGTCTTAGTTGGGAAGGTGAGGTCAAATTTATGCAGTAAATAAGTCGCTAGAAAGAAATGACTCCACTGTGCATGGTTGAAGCATGTACACAGTGACTATGTTAATGTCCAAAACATTCCAGATAGCTCTTGATTATACAGGTTCACTATTTTTCATTTAATGATCATATTAGAAAGGTAGGAGCCATTTCTTATCCAGTTTATATCCCTGAACCTAGAATAAGAGCCTCCAATAGAGGAGGTAACTCAATAAATGCTTGTTGAATAAAGAAATAGTCATATACTCTGTTTAATTAAGGACTTTGCTGACAAAAAGAGAATCTTCCTTTGCTCTTGTCCAACAGGAGCTGCAAAAAAAAAAAGATTTCTCAAGTGAAAATAATTACAATCTACTCCCTTTTACCCCAAATCCAAACAACTGGGTAGTTCAATTAACCAAGAAAAAAATGTGTAGGCAAAAGTTAGGGAAAGGAGCCAAATAGATAAGGCCTAAAGTTCAAGCAAGCAGGAACATTTGTTCCACTCCCACTAGGTTATAAAAGCCAATATTACTGGCACCAGAGGGGGAGAAGGGAACTGAGAGGTGGAGAGAGGAAAACAGGGATCAGTCTCAGATTAGCTGCTGTTCCTTCAACAAAGTGCTATTTTTTAAATGCCCAAACTTTAGAGGTGAGGGTGCATTTTTCACAAAAGGCTTGATTTACAAATTAACTTTTGAATGGATATTGGCAAAATCTTAAGGAATATTTAGAAAGATAAACTGATCATACTTTCGCTAACTTTTGAAATACCTTTTCTCTCCTGTCCCACAGGAAGTACAGGTTCTCAAAAAGGCAGATAAAAGACACTCCTCTTACCTAGAGAGAAACTTGAGGGCCACTTCCCTCCAACATGCTGTTCTTTGTAAAACATTTTACACATCTTTCAGTATTCTGTTCCTCAGAGGAAAACAAATCAGACCTAAATATTTAAAAGTATGCTGTTTTCACTGTTAAGTGTACACAGAAAAAATCACATAAGTTTTAGACATGGTGCATAGTCACATAAATAATTACATTTTCATCAATCTTCCAGACTCAAACTCTATTTCTTCCACTTGAACACTTCTAGTAAACAAAGTACTTATCTTATTCAAGTAATTGTTTAGTTTAAAATGCATTAAGTTGGTTTCAATGCACTGATACTACTACAAGAGAAATTTTACCCATTTAAATCTTACAGGATCTCTTAAAAGTTTCACTTGAAAATCTACACTTGCTTGAAAAAATAGTTTCCTTCTCCAAAACTTAAATATGGGAATGGCAGCCTAGAATTTCAAAAACCCTACATGGTTACAGAATTTATATGGCAGTCTTAGACTACGTATTTGTAGTAACGTGGTTTGCACAAATCATGGTCCAACTATCTGACCAATTTCCTGTTGCATAAAGATGACATTTACCCTTTAAAATGTTAAATGTGCTTTTTTTAAAGACAGAAAGTAGACTAGATTGGAACCTTATGGAACTAAAATGGGAAGGCATTATAGTCCTACAACATTCAAGGCTGATGCCTATTTAATATGTATTCGTCTTAAGCAAATATGAGCATGAATTTCCACAGGCAAAGATACCATCGTAGTAGCCTTTTCTTTTTCAATGTAAGGAACGGAAAGGGTCTGTTTCTGAGGATGAGCTGGGACACAAGACTTTATAAACTTCCGAGGGGCCTGTAATTTCAACTTGTGCTATTCTGCAAATGTTCACATTTTCAAAGAACAATATAACATTTACAATAAAACTGCCTTAATCAAGATAACAAAAAAATGTGCCCGGTCTTCTGTAAGCTTGCCATACATTTGATAATCCAGAGAAGCATTACAAGCAATTACAAAATGATGGCTCCAATTAGGAAAACTGGATCTATTCCAAATTCAAATCAAAGGGAACTCAGTCCCAAAGGAACAATTTAAGTGAATGGTACAAGGGATTTCCAGCAAAGATATACGTTTATCCTACTATTCCTCCTCCTCTGAAAGCCACACAAAATGCTACAACGCTGTACCTCTTACCCATTAGGAAATTGCAAAACCAAACCAGCAATCCCTTTAATAGACTGGGCTCTCTTCTTTTCCCAAGAGGCCTGCCGAGTACAGAATTTTTATTGTAAAGGGCAATCAAAACAAACCTGAGAAACTCACACATTCCCAAACGCAGAAAATAACACAGCACTGAACACGAAGCACATACGGTGTTTCCCCTAGCCTTGCTGATTTTCAAATCTCTACCCAGTCCTGGAAGACTTTAAGAGGCTGGAGGGAAAGAGAAACTTGGAAAGTAGAAACCTGTTTCCCAGAGCCCAGTACTGAAGGTGGCACCTTGTAGGATTTCAAGCTTTTTGAGAAAGGTCACACCCTTCAATTTTGAAAACCCACCTTCTATGGTTCAACCTGGGTGACAATCTTCCTCTTGCTTCTGTAGCTTCTACACTTTAGAGCCGAAATCCCCTATGCTCCCTACCCCCACTCCCCAAACTCCTGCCCTCCTCCTGGAGAGCAGAACCACAAGGGCCTCCCTCCTCATTCTCTCGGCACCCCACCCCCACTCCTCGCACCACCCCCAAAACAAGGAGAGCCCCTCACAACTACTCCCTCTCCTCGCCATCCTTGCCATCTCCGTGGACCGCACCACGACAGGTTCCCTCTCCCCTCCCCAACAGCCGCCATCCTTGATGAGAAACCCAAGGGGGCCCCCCACTTCGTCTTCACCCGCTCCCCACAATCCCGCTAGCT
>NW_022900951.1:112054664-112063519 GCF_012274545.1 Fukomys damarensis | reverse complement strand
CCCCTCCCTCAAGCCGAAGGCCTTCGTAGGCTGGCGGGGAGTCACGAGTCAGTGCAGGCGGCAGCTGCCAGGACAGGGGAGGTGGGAGCAACAAAGAGTCAGCCAGAGTGGCGTCTTGCCTCTCTGGGGCCCTCGCCAACCTGCGTGGCCCCTGCAAAGAGGCGCGGGCCCGGAGCGCTCTTGTTTCGGCCCGGACTGCGAAACCCTGTACTGTGGAGCGCACGAAAACTCCATCTAGTGCCTCCCCTAATACCAAGCCCGAGGAGGGAAAGGAGCCCCATTTATAAGGCCAGCGCCACCATCCCAGAGGGCTTTACGGCACTCAGAAAATACTAGTGGTGAACAGCGACTCGATGCTTCACTTAACATTCTGTTCTCTGATCCCTCCCCGTGTGCCAAGGACTGTGTCAGGTGCTGGAAATCCGGCGCAGTTATGCAGACACTGTTGGCCTTACCCTGAGAGACAGACATATTATAGACATGAGAAAATGGACGCATTAGGATAAAGCAGTGCCGGAAAAGAAGAGGGTGCAAATAGTATGTGCCTAGGAAGAGAGAAAGTGCCCCTTAAACTGAGCACTAGAAGGTATGAAACAGGCAACCATATAAAGGACCAGAGAAAAGTTCTCCAGAGAGAGAGAGGGAGTAAATCTTGCTGCCCTGGAAGTAAAAGGTGGTGGGCAGCAGGAGAGCTGGGGAGAGTAGCTCAATGTAAAGCCAGAGGTTTTGGCAGGGACCGGGTTGTGGACTGCCTGCTAAAATCAGTGACGCCATTGAATGAATGGCTTAATCCTGGAGCAGGGCAGTGTTCTGATTTATCACAAGCTTAGTACAGTCTCCCGTTCTCACTCAGATTTCTCACTGTACTTGTATTCATCTGCATGTGCCTGTGTATTTGGTTCTTTACAATTTGATCACATACTGTATATCCTGTAACCACCAAAGCAGTTCCGTCCTTACAAGAATCCTTCCTGTTGTCCACGTGCCTGCCACAGCCATCTCCCTAATTCTCCAGCCCCGCCTATTGGGACCCACTAATCTGTCCTCCATTTCTATAGTTTTGATATTTCAAGAATATTACATAAGTCAATAATAAAGTTCATTCGGCCCTCAGTATCCATGCAGGATTGATTCCAGGAAGCCCCTTTGGATACCAAAAGTCACCATTGCTCAAATGCCTTATATGAAATGGCGTGGTATTTGTAAATAACCTACACACATCCTCTCTTACGCTTTAAATCATCTCTAGATTATAATATCTAATATGCAAATAGTTGTACTTTACTGTATGTGGAACACTGACGAGAAATAGTATATACATGTTCGATATAGACACAATTTTTTTCAAGTATTTTCGATTATCTGGTCGAACCTGCAGGTGCACAGCCCACAGATACAGAGGAGCAATTGTATTCATTTTGAGAGTGGCTTTTCTCACCCAGCTTGATTCCCTTGAGAATCATCCAAATTGTTACGTGTGTCCTCAGTTCATTCTTGTTTCTGTGTAATAGTCCAGGTCTTATTTATCTTTTTCAAAGACCACCTTGACTATGGTGTGAGGAATGGTTAAGAGATGAAGAACGGAAACGAGGCTAGTCAGGAAGCTTTCCAGACACTCCCTATCAAAGCTGAGGATGCCACCTATCAGGGCAGTGGCAGTAGAGGAAGTGGAAGGATTTTGTAAAACAGAACTGAAGAGGGAATTAGACTGGACTAAGAGATAGCATAGAGTACACAACTATTTTTGAGACCTCTTACTGTACAGAGGAAGAGAAATGCAGTGGAACCAGAAAGGTGAGTACGGACAGGGGAAGGTTCCTTTCTCTCTGAGTCTGAAAAGATAAGAGTGTGTGAAGAGTTTAGGGACTGTAGGGAGGGGCTGGCAGGGCAAGAGAGAAGGTTTCACTAAAGGAGTCAAGACCCCAAATGGAATGAGAGCTGGACTCAAGGACAGGATTGACCCTTTGCTCTGGACAGAGGCCTTCTCCATGGTGAGGAAGGCCATGGAAATCAAGGCTGATGAGAGCCGAAGGAAGTGTATTTAGATCAAGCAAATACAGTACAGTCTGGTGACCCTTGTTTTCCCCATTCCTCACTAACTGGATGGTGGCTACCCTTGCAAGAGAACCAAGTGCATAAGCCCCTGCAAAGTCCTCTTCTCTCCACTTGCACCCATGGCCTAGGCCTTCTCTTTCCCCACTCAGAGCCCTAAGACACACTAATGTTAGGCTTTTCTGGATGGCAAGAGAAGCCTAGGAAAAGGGAAAACTGATCTCTTCTCCCCATCATGGGAAGGCCTTGAACAATCAGACAAATCCCCCCACAATCAACCCTGAGCCCAGCCCAAAAGAAATGGCCAAGAGACCATTTGGAAGGCTCTGGACAGAGGACCCTCTCCCAGGGACACTTCCAGTCATCCTTTGGAACTCAGTCAGTCCTTGCTGTAGTTCATTCTTCCAAAGTCCCCTTCCTTCCTCCCCATTCCATTTTCATCCTTCCTTTTTTCCTCCCCCTCTCCCCACTTCTCTTCTCCACCCCTTCTTTCCTTCCCTCCTGCTTCCTTCTTCCCTGCCTCATCCCTTCTTTCCTTTCTGCTGACAATCAAGAAGTTTCCAGGAGGTGCAAGGTAAGCTGCCCTAATTCCCGTGTGGCCCCAGTTTGGTCTGCACTCAAGGCCAGCCCTGTCTGCCTCTTAAAACTTCATCCCTTGGATTGGAACTCAACTTCTAGAGGTCACAGAAACATATCATTCTACTTAAAGCACATAGGGCTCTGTGGTGTATATTGCTGAAAAAGCAAAATAGATGAAAGGAAAGAGGTTGCCCAGATTGTGAACTTGTGTGCTACATTTTTATAATGTCTTCAGCATTAAGAAACAAAAAGAGGGCCGGGAATTTAGCTCAGTGGTTCCACTGCCTGCCTTGCAAGTGCAAAGACCCGAGTTCGATCGCCGGTACCAAAAAGAAATTAAAAAGAAATTAAATAATATGACGTCAAATCTGATCATTTTAGTTTCTGTTTGAGTAAGGGAACAGACATGAGGAAAAGTCTTCAGCTTAAACAAAATTTAAAACATCCTTGGAAGGAAATACCCTTATCAGCACACAAAGTAATCAAGTCCTTTGTCTTCTCTTCAAGAATCATTAGCAATAGTAATTCTTTTTTTTTTTTTTTGGTACCAGGGATCGAACTCTGGTACCTGCAAGGCAGGCCACCGAACCGCTGAGCTAAATCCCCGGCCCAGCAATAGTAATTCTAAGTTATTGAAAATGCATTATGTACCAGTTTACATGCATCGTTTTGTTTACTCTCAGATACTAGTATTCCCATTTTATAGATAAGGAAATTAAGGCTGAGAGAGGCTAAACACTTTTGGACTTAGTGCAGCACTAAAGCCCGTAGTCTAAAGCAGTATACAGTCATACAAAGTGATTTGGTTTTGCAAAGTGTTGCTGAGTCCTTCATGTGTCTTTTCCCTATCATTTTTGAGCATCAAGTGTCCCCTTCCACAGGCTTCAGATAGTTGGTCCAGTTACGATCATCACGCAACATGACAATGATGGAGCCCAACATAACTGTGCTCAGCCAGCAGATCTCCCTGTCTGGCCAGCCTTGTCGTTCACTCTTTCCACTCACTTATGGGCCATCAACCTAGGGTTTAGAAAATCTTGAAACATATCCTGTGTATATACTCTATGAAACCTTTGTCACCACTTACACGGTTTCAGTGACTTCCTGACCATGTCTACAGTTCATGGGTAGCTCAACTTCAGTAGATGCAAAGCCAGTAGATCCAAAGACTGCCCAGCCTTACCCTTATTCTGGCCTATTTCTCATCCTGCATTTCCTGTCTCCATAATGGCATGCCAAAAACTGCCACTACTTTTGACTCTTTCTTCCCATCTAATAGGTTACCAAGTCCTATAAATTCTATGTCTGAGAAAATGAAACCTCACCTCCTCTTCCAAGTTGTCCCTAAGTGGCTATGGCAGAATCTATAGCTCCTGTGGCGTGTGGTTCACGCTGTTAACACAGCAGGTAATTGAGATATACCTGGTGATCCATGTGTGTATTTTCCCCAGCAGATCATAGACTCTTTGAAGACAAGCAATACAATGTGTCTATCCTGTTTATAACTCTAGTGTCTTAGTACGTGGTAGGCATTAAACTCATAATTCTTTAAAAACATTTTATTATGGTAAAATAGAGAAGACAGTATAATGAACTTCCATGCATCTGACCCTCAGCTTCAACGTTTATCAACACATGACCAATTTTACTTTATTTATGTTCCCCTACCTATTCCCTCTGCTGCACATATACACTGGACTATTTTAAATCAAATGCAAGACATCACATCCTTCCATTAAGAATACTTCAAAAAAAAAAGAGAATACTTCAGTATGTACTGCTAAAAGATAAAGACTTTCTTCTTTTTGATATAAGCACAGCATTATCATCACACCTATGAATAGTTAACTAAAATGCCAGGATGGAATGGAAAGAATCTAACATTTCCTGAATACCTACTATAGATCTGATGCACTATATATTTTATATGTGATATGAAATTTAACTCCATCCTTTCAATAATGTTGTGATTAAATAATGTTAGCCCTCACATACAGATATGAAAATTGAGCAAAGGTAAATTAAGTCATACTACAGTACACATATCATTGGAGATACATGGAGAGCTGTGAGGACTCCGTGGGAACATTCAGTTGTAAAGAAATCAAACATTAAACGCTCACTTGACCTCTTAAAATTGGTCTCTCTGACACGTGGTCTCAGGCAGGTGTATTCTTTCAGGCCTGCTTTTGCTCAACAGCCGTCCTCTCATTTTACAAAAGAAAGACAGTCCTCTTCCCCAGCCCCTTATCTGGCTTGGTAAATTTTTGCCCTGGGGGTGAGAAACTCCTGATGAAAAAGGGACCAGCCAAAGTAAAGGTGTTGGTGTAGAAAAAGGTATGACCTTAATCCCTGCAATAATAGAACCATTTACAACACAGGTTGTTTCCAATTTTTGGCTTTCGACAAAATTGCTGAATGATCTAAAAGAATTGTCAATTAATAAATCATTAAAATTCAGTTTTGACAATATATCACAATGGGAGTTTTGGTATATAATTTAGAAGAAACAAAAATTATGTTACAATGTTATGAGAGAAACTCTGCATTTCCTTCTTATTTGTGTGAACAAAGCCTCTTAGTGTTTACAGTTTTAAAAAGTAAAGAATCAAAATAATATTGAAACCCCATCATATTATATTCTAGCAACAATGTTTATACACAATGCATGAATTCATATTTTTCCATTTCTAAGAAGTACATTTCCATTTTATACATTATACGTTTAAGCTATTTTTCAAATTTTCTAAAACATTTGTTACTTTGATAAGGTGTACTAAAAATAATTCTATCCAGAAACTTTTGAAAACACATACAGCTTTACAGTGAGTGATAATTTCTTTAAAAATTTACGTGCACCTGCACACACACACATAATTTGTTGCAGAAAACTAGATAGAATGATCAAAAACAGACATATACATAAAATCTATTAGGACACAGTTCTGTGGGAAAAGTGGATGGAAATCTGAGTTTATCCATGGTGCCAGCACCGCCTGCTTCGCAAGTACAAGGTCCCAAGTTCAATCCCCAGTTCCATTAAAAAAAAAAAAAAAAAAAAAAATCCAATTCTTAAAGAAGTGTATATTTACATGGCTGATGGAGAGTATGGGATATTGTATTTAGATTTAATTGCATAAAATCAAAATAGTGATATAACTTTTATTTTAGAGTGTTAGTATTTACAATATATCAAAATTTTATCATGCCAAAATGAAATCTGTTATAGTAACTTTATGTATAATAATTACTTTATTCCTTTTGGGGAATTGATGCATGTAGCTTAAACATCTTGATAATTTTCAATCCTTTTAACTCGTTTCCCTCCCTGATCCTCTCCCCATCTCCAAATTACTACTTTCTTCTTGCTACCATCTCTCCTTTTTCCACTCATTTATTTATCTATATTTTAGGTTTCTCTTATGAGAGATACCATGTAATATTTAACTTTCTGTGTCTGGCCATGATGCTAATTTCCCTTTTTAATCTAGGTGAAATGTTTTTGCATTTCTATCTGTTTTTCTGAGCTTTTAATTTTGAAATATTTTTAACCTTCAGAAAGGTGATTAAGAACAGTATAATGAAAAACCTGTATTTCTTTTGCCGATATTTACCGATTGTCAATATTTTTCCACATATGCTTTGTTGGGTGTGGATGCCTGTATCTATTTATGAATTGTTTGATAGCAGTAATTGCAGACAATATGACCCTTCACTCCTAAACACTTCAAAATGTATCTCCTAAAATCAAGCTCGTATGCAACAGTGCAATGGTCACACCTGCAAATTTTAACTTTGATATAATATAATATAATAAAATTTATGACCATAATTAAATTTCTCCAGGCATTCCCATAATATATTTTATAGTTTTTTCTAATGTAGGATCCAATAAAGAGCCAAGCATCATATCAGTGTTATTGTCTCTTTAGCTTCTTTTGATCTAGAATAAATTCCATAGTTTTTTTAAAGAGCCCAGTTGTAGATTTTTTTCCCAAAAAATATCATTCAGTTTGAGTTTATCTAAGTGTTCCCATTTTTGGCAGGATTAGAATAGAATTGATGATGCTCCTGGTGCGTTGCATCAGAAGGCACATGATGTCAGCGTGCCCGTGATTGTTAATGTGAACGTTCATCACTGGATTCAGCTGGTTTCCACCAGATTTCTCCCTTGTAAATATTCCTTTTCCCCTTAAAAGTAATCTGTGAAGTGATATTTTAGGAGTGTGAATATCCTATTTCTCAGCAGGCTTTCACTTTATAGTTTTAGCATCTATTGATTTTTGCCTAAATCAGTTATCACTTGATGCCTATAAAATGATAATTTTCTATTTTTCTCATTTCTTCTACATTTATTAGTTAGAGTTGTCCTACAAAATACAGCTTTCCTAAATGAAGTACTGAAAAAATAGCTTTCCCTTTTTCCTCCTTCTTTTTTAAACTATTTTTCTTTTCAGTATCAGTGTCACCTCATGGATTCTCTTTTTCTTATTATTTAATATGTTATAATCCCCTCCTGTCTTTCTTCATTTTGATATCCAGACTGTCCCAAATTTACGTAGTGGAGCCAGGTGTGGTGGCTCATACCTTTAATCCCAGATACATAGCAGGGCAGGATGGGGGACTGAGGCAGGTGGATCCTAAATTCAAGGCCAGCCTGACAACGTAGCAAGATCCTGTCTCCAAAAGTTATATATAAAAAAGCCTGAGAATGTAGCTTAATGGTAGAATGCTCCTGGGTCCAATCCCCAGTACAATTAATTAATTAACAACAAGCTAACGGGGCCCCCTTCAAACTGGATGAATCCTGCAGTTTGTTTTTGTTTTTAATGACTCCATTAATTTTTGAGGATTTTCTTGGTTTTTCCCATTACAAGACATTCCAAGCTCACATTCTTCTTTGCTTACCCTGAACATGGACTGAGACATTCTTTCAAGGATATCTAGTTCCGATCAGTGTGGAAGACAATGGTAGAGGTGCCATCTGGATTAACCATCAAGAAGGGCCTTGCTGCCTCGCTATGGGGTGTGGTCAGCAGTCGGACTCCAGCTGCCAGCACCATCAGAGTCCACCTCAGCTGCAAAGCCCTTTTGCCAAAGGGCATGCCATTCCAGGGACCACCCACCTTCTGGGGCTGGTGACAGAGATACCAGTGTGGAGACCTGGTGGGGCAGGACACTCGCTCCACAGCTTGCTGCCAAGTTGGATGAAGCCTAAGGTGCAGTTCATCTTTTTCTTCTCAATCCTGCTTCTTTTCTCATTTTTATACACTTGTTGAAAGCTAGTAAACATCTTGTACTTTATTTTGTATGATTTATTTGTTTGTTTGTTTATTAAGACAGGGTCTCACTATATATAGCCTGGGTTGGCCTCAAACTCAAGATGCTCCTGCCTCTGCACTGTGAACATCATGTACTTTTAAACTCTACCTCAGTAACTATTTCAGAGAACTCTAAATTGTATTTAAGATGAGATTCTAGGTGCTGTGTGCTCGGTGGTACTGAAATATCATTTCATCTACACCTTTTTAGTAGATAAATATACATTTTTACACTGAGTTCATATTAATACTTATATTCTACTCCAATGTCATATGGTTCTTCTACTTGTTCCCCCCAAACATTATTTGTAATTTCCTTCTCCCACAATGAAATTCCCAGCTCTCAATCTATGTATACATTTCAATGTATTTATCCATTTGTTCAACCCAATGATATATATAAAATAGTTTCATATTCCTAGAGAAATGTTGTTGCCAATAATAAACCACTAAGAAATGTTCAAGATTGCTGGGTTGTTTTGTCTTTTTTTTTTTTTCAGAGACAGGGATCTTATTATGTTATCCAGGCTGGCCTTGAATTCCACATCTCAAGGGAGAGCTTCAGAGTCCAAAATACCTGCAGCTACAGACAGATTATTTTTATCTATATATTATACCCTACAGAGTGCATAGTGAGAGCATGGGGTCAAAAGTTATTAGACTAATTCTTTTTATTCTGTTCCATAGTTTTATTTTCAGTGTGATATACAGTTGGGCTAATTCATTTATTTATATGGAATTGCATTTTTCTCATTAATTCAATTTTATTTTTTGAATATACAAAATATTAATGCAATTAAAACAAAAAATACAAAAAATTATGCTCAGAGAATTCCCAGTGCCCTCACTTGCTGCCATTCTCACCTATTCCCTTTAGGTAATCGATTTCTTTAATTTTTTTTT
>NW_022900951.1:112046465-112054654 GCF_012274545.1 Fukomys damarensis | reverse complement strand
TTTTTTTTTTTGTACCAGAGATTGAACTTGGGACCTTGTGCTTGCGAGGCGGGTGGTAGAAACACTGAGCTAAATCTCTGGCCCAATTAATTTCTGACTTAGTCTTCTGGCAAAATATGTTTTGCAGATATTAGCAGATACATACGTATATATTTCCCTTTCTTATGCAAAAGGTAACATACTATGTCTATCATTTTGCATTTTGAAACACAGGAAACATGTTTTAAATTAAAACTAAGTAAAAGTCATAATTTAAAGTTTGGAGATTTAAACAATTTTAGCTTTGAAAGTTCTTTAGAGATCATTTTGTTATCTTCATTTCCTCAGGTATTGGATATGTTGGCCACTTTTCATGGTGCCTAACTTTTCTGTAAATTTTACAGTTTTGTGAAGAACTAATTTTCTATGAGGGTTTTCTTCTGCACGCCCATGCCTATGGAGGTCATTTATCAGTTGCCTCAGTTCTAGCCTCTCAACTTATTCAAAGCTAAGATCAGGGCTTTTCTCACAAGATTTATCAGTTCTGTCACCCATACCTACATGGCACAAACTTAGGTACAGGCCTAGAGTTTTCTGCCTCAGGTAAGTAGGACATTCTGGCCCAGTGCTTGGGGGTAGGCAGACCAGGCAGGAAACGTGGTTTTAAGCCTTGCTTCACACTGGAATCCTGGTTCCAATCCCCTACCATATATTGGGCAAGTTTGACCCCAGTCTCTCATGAATTTGAAGCCCTCGTCAGCTTTTTCTGTTGCTGGTACATAGTACCTGACACTCACAATTTAAAGGAAAGGCTTAGTTTGGCTCATGGTTGCAGGAAATTAAGTCTATGGTCCACTGACTCCAAGGTAGAAACATCATGGTAGAAGGGTCTCACAGAGCAAAATGCTTAGTCCATAGGGGCCAAGAAGCAAAGCAAGAAAACAGCACCAGAAAGGAATTGTTGAGGGACCAGATAAAGATGCTAAGGTTATGTTTCCATGACCCAACCAGAAGCACTCAAAAGTGTGTCCCATCAATCCTCTGGGGAAATCCCAAAACAGATCAAGTTGATTGCACATTAACCGTCATATCTACCTACTGCTATAATCTCTGTTTTTGTCTGTGATGATTTTTCTCACAAGATAGTTGTGTACTTCCAAATATATTTTTTTAAATCTTACAGTTCATTGGTGTAATGTAGGGAGAATTCTGCATATGCTTACTCCACCATCTTGACATGAAATCACTCATTCATTCATTTAAAAAATATTTTTGCAGTTCTGGGGATTAAACCTAGGGTTTCATGATTGCTAGGCAAGTGCTGTATCACTGAACCACACCCCAAACCCCTATCCAACACATATTTATTGAGACCTACTACGTGCTAGATGTTTATCCAGTATCTTTTGATACCAAAATGAAGAAATATCAAAGCTAAATTTCTTTCTCTTAAGGTTTTTTATTAAGAATATTCAAGTTTTCTTCACAATATAATAAAAACTTTAAAATATATTAGGACTTCCAAGCTATCTTGAAGGAGTGTCTGTCTCATTCTCTTCTTCCTCTCCTCCATCTATATCTACCTTGTTATAGACTCCAAATAAAATCACTTTAAAATAAAAGCACACTGCAAAAGGACAGCTTTCCTTTTAGTCCTTTAATCTTTCTCTTCAATTGTGTTGATGTTGCCTTTAAATGTTAAAGTAAACCATATGAATCTGCTGCTAGAAAAAAAAATCCTGCCACCTACTTAATATTCTGTATTACTCCCCAGGACCTCTTCTTGCATAGGTGGAAGCCTTGGCTTTTGAAGTGGTAAATTATTTTAAAGAATTCACTTGCCGATGATGAATTCTAGCTTCGAGGCAGACCTCTTACTTAGGCTGCCATCCTCTTGGCATTTTCTCCTCTGACGAATGTGTACTTAAGCTGTATGTGACATTTTTCCTGATTATTGTGTTTCATATGCTTTTATTCCTCTCTGGAAATGTTAATATAAGGTGCATTTTCATTCTCTGGTTCAATGCTGAGACAAAAGCTCTCCTCTGTACTGTGGTATTTAACTGGCTGATGTGCTGACTAATTCCGCAGCAGCTTTCTCTATTAGTTCAATTTCTAAATATAGCAGTAGACATGGTGTGTGATAAAAGGCAGTTAATTAAGCATTATTTTTCATTCATTAATATTTCAGTTGTTCACTGTTTAAGTGCAAACAGTATTGCTATAGCAAAAGCAATTCAAAGCAAAAGACACATACATACTTAATATTTTAGATAGTCAATCATTTTTTGGTTACTTTATAATCAAAAACCACTAAAAAGTGTCAAACTGTTTTCAAAACGAGGTCACACATATTACAGGCTAATGATGTTTTCGTTTTGGAATTATGGGAGCTGAGGGAGACTGGACAGATCCACTGAGGAAGAATCCCCTTAGGCTTTGGAGGTTTGTTCTGATTGGGTTATATCATGGTAATGTAGTCATTTTCTTAATCCAGATTGCAACATGTTGACTTCTACTACATCTATTTATGGTCCAAATATGCACAGCTCCTCTCAGCTTGCGAGTAAATTGTGATTAGAGTTGGCTGAATATTAGCAGCAGTTAATTTCTGAAGCCTTAGATAATTTGTTGTTCGTTGATGAATGGTTTTGGCGAAACTGAACTTAAATGGAGGACAATGAACTCTTGACTTGTTTTCTAGGCTGGGATGATTTAGGAGTGAGAGCCATTCTGGCTGAAAATAGAACTATATTTGGGAATAGTCTTGAGAGGTGCTTCTCTATAGTTTGTGAAGAAGACAGCGATGAAGTAGAAGACAGCAACTGAAATTGCCATTAATTCCTTCTGTTCTGTCCCCTCCCTCCAAAATTTCTCAGCTCAGATAGCACAGTTAATTGCTAAATACAAATGTAAATTACTTTAATTCTATGTTTTTTTAAAAAAAAAAAACAAGTCTAGACTGATGTAAATAACAATAAACTTTGTTGATGTGACTGGCATTATTCGAAGTGCTATGGATGCAAGATCTCATTTATCCCTTACAGTAACATTAGGAAGGAAGGAATCTATTATCCCATGTCATAGAGCAGGAAATTGAAGGCCGAGAGAAGTTAAACAACTTGTCAAAAGCTATACAGTTATTAAAGGGCTATTTGAACTTAGACCAAGACACTTTGACTTCACTAGGCTTGAAAAGACAGAATTTTTTGTGCCTGTTATAGTCTAAAGTGTCTTTCAGAAGTCTCATGTATTCAGAGGATGGGCTTTTGGGTGAGTAATTAGATTAGGAGTGCTCTCTCTTTCTGTCTCTTGGATGCCGGGAATTGAGCAGCTTTCCACTGCCATGTCTTTCCCTCATGATGTTCTACCTGGCCACAGGCCAAAAGCAATGGAGCCAACTGACCATGGACTGAAACCTCTGAAACCATGAGCCAAAAGAAGCCCTTCCTTCCCTGACTTGTTTATATCACGCATTTTGTCACAATGATAGAAAAAGGTGCCTAACACAGTTTCTGACTACTGCATATTCTTCTTTTGAGATGTTGGATCATGATTTGCCATTGACTCACACAATCATTTGGTGTGTGTCGGGGGGGTTAACCATAGACTGGTGGGATTCTCTTCTCCCTGTCACTTTTTATAAGTCAGTGAGTGGAGGGTTCAGAATTCTGAGACAGACTGCAGTCTGTAGGCATTCTTGTCAGCACCCCTTTATGTGGTATGACAAAAAAACTAATGAATGTTCAATTTTTTAAAAAAATTATTAAAATAAAAGACACATTGCCATTAATCCCCCTCAGAATACTCCCCCTCACTTCAAACACACTTAAGTCATCATTCTTACCACTTTCTAAAGCAGTCCTAGACATCCTCTTTCTTGAGTGTCTCTAGTGGAGCTGTTGTGTCTGCCTCATTGTCCTGAATCGATTCAAAATGGTTACCCTTCATGATCATTTTGACTTTGGGGAAGATCCAGAAGCTGCCAATTCCAGTGAATAAGGTGGACGAGAACACACTGTAATGTTTTTATTTGACAGAAATTGTTATAAATGATTTATTAATGACGAGTGATCAAAATTATGGTGAATATTAAAATTTAAAAATTTATTACAGTAAAAGACACATTGCCATTAGTTCTCCTCAAAATATTTCCTCTCACTTCAGATACACATATCCTATTGTTCCTGGTAATGTGTCTTTTACTAAAATACACTTTAAAAAATTTAAACACTCATTGTGTCTTTGCATGGTCCTTTGTAGTTTTTACTGAAGCTAGTAGTACTCATTAGAAATGATCTACACTGTCTTCTCTGACCTCCACTGAGAGGTTTCTGCCTTAACTGCTGAACTGTTTCAAAGGTCTGAGAGGTTCCAAAGACCAAGACACATTTGTGTGCCCATGTGCACACACACCCACAATCACACCCACACACCATCTGCTACCCACAATGATCTGAGAGCCCAATAAGAGTACTATCTACAGGCAAACGCTGGTGCCCCACTTGCTCACTGCTCCTCCTCTTTGAAGACACCTGCTTCTAGCTTGTGCGCTCTAGAGGATGGGCAGTGATGACATTGTTGCCATCCGGTGGCATTTTCTCTTTTCTTATCAGAGGCATTGAGTCCCAGACTTACTCTCTTCTCCACAGAAGGGTTCAGAGTTCTCCTGACACCATGTAAGGGTTGAGAGTCATGGACTCCTGGCATTTGCTTCCATTCCCCTTGCTTTATCCTAGGGAACCTGTCTCTTGTAAATGACACCTTCCAAAGCCCTGCTATTCAAGGGCCTTCTAATGACAGCCTGCTTCCAGGTGCTTGTCCATTGCCTGTGATGCAAATAAGAAGTAGCAACTCACGTAATACTATAGGCCTAGTGCTGTACAGTCTTCTGTGGAGGATTCAGAAGAAATATAAGACATGGCCAGTGTAATGCAACTCCTTCCAATGACTTCTAAAACAAAATAAAATCTAGACCTGTGGCCATCGCCCAGAAGGTCCTGCATTCCTGTACCCCTCCTTGCCTCTCTGTCCCCACCTCATCTCCTACCAGTCTCTCCCTCTCTCCCTTATCCAGCCACAATGGGCTGACCTTTTGTTGCACACGTTAGACTTGTTTTCACTTCAGAACTTTTCTTCTTGTTTTTTTCTGCGTCTAGATCAATATTCTCTTACGCTATATGACTCGTTCTTCATCTTCAAGTAGTCTCTCACCACTGGATCTAAATAACACCCAACTCCAGGTCACAGTAACATTAGTCTGTCTTTCCTTTATCACAGTGATCTATTTATTTACTTAACCTCTAACCACTAGCATGTAGTTGTGCAAGGGACTTTTCTCTTAGTTGTTCACTGTGCTATCCCAAGTGCCTAGAAATGTGCCTGGTATCAAGTAAGTGCTCAACCCATCCTTTCATCTCTCCTTTCTTCTTTCCTTCCTTCCTTCATTCTTCCCTTCCTTCCTAGTGCCCAGGATGGAACCAAGTGCCTTGCCCATGCTAAGCAAGTGGTCTATCACTAAAGAAAACCCCCAGCCCTGTCAAATGCATATTTATTGGATAGGCAATGAGGTAATGATTAAGTACTAACTTTCTTGTTATCTGGATATACAAGTAAGACACGGGGATTTGGAAGAAAAGAAGAGAAATTAAAGAAACCCAATTTTAAAGAAGAGATCAGATCTAAACTGAAAGGTCCAGGTTAAAATAATGATGATTCGTTGTTTCTAGATGTGACCAGGCTTTGATTAGTTGTAGCTCTTTTAAGTCCTCTGTTAGTTAATTACATTTGAAAAGGCTAAATACATCAATGAGGGTGCTGTTCAAACAACAAAATCCTTTGAAAATGTACCATAATTAGCCCTTCCCCAATTTTATCTGTTTTATAAATAACATTCTTGGCATTAGAGTCCAAACAATTATTGAGAAATTGATAATTAATTAGCTGTTGACTAATTTGGGGCAGCAGTGATTTGTCCAGACTTTAGTCTCAAGACCTCAGGAGAGAATTAATGAAGTAGTTCAAGAGTCACATAATTAAAGGCCTCCTGGAGCCAGCAGCTCATGCTACTTCAGGAACTGAACCAGAGGATGACCTTGACAAACTGGAGCACATGCCCTGAGTTTGTGTCATGTTGCAGTATGGGCTTGAGATGGCAAGGCTTACTTACAATTTCAAGAAAATTCAGAAATCCAGATTGTTATGGGAAATTGCCTGAGTCTTAAATGTTGGCAACTTCTTGAAATAGTTTTAAAATACCACAGGAGCCAAATAAAACATGTCTACAGGCAGAACTTGGCGGACAGATCCCTGCCTGGTCTTTCTAAGTTTTCTTCCAACTTCTCAAATGCTTATAGTCTATGAATTTTCTTCTCAAAAGTTGACATAAAATCTGGGTGAATATTTTTAAAACATTGATTCAAAATCTTTTTAAAGCTTAAAATAAAATATTGTTTCAAGTAAAATAATGTTCACTGAATATTTGAAAATTTTATTTATTTTTTTGTTTTGTTTTGTTTTGCTGTGCTAAGGGTGGAACCCAGGGCTTCATGCATGCTATGCATATACTCAAGTTTTGACCAGTATATTAGATACAAATTTCAATAAAGTTGCTTATTATTTATTTAATCATAAAGCAAGTCAGAAATTTAAAGAGAGGAGTATGCTAGCTACGATGTTTTAAGGCCAGGATAAACAAAAACTTGAAGGAGTGACCTCTGTAGATGAGGGGTTAGTGTGAATTTATATCTAGTGCAAAACCCAAAATTCATCAAGAATATCAACAGCAGAGTCCTAATCTTGGCCCATGAGAAAATTTTAATCTCACTGGATCCAATTTTCAGTTCATTAAAGAAGGGGAGAGATTAATACCAGCACCCAGGAATTTTCCATGTCCTTTACAGAAAGAACTATAATTATAGAAATACCCACTCACCCAAGAAACATATTAAATACTCTATTAGCTGACAAGTTTCTGGGACAGCCAAAGTATGCAGTTTCACATTAACTTTCCTCTGATATGATTGGGTTGGCTTGGAATTTTTATGGCAATGTTAAATCCACTAGTGATCAATTGTTTCCACATTACCATAACATGCTAAAGGGATAATTTTTTAAAGCTTTATTTTTATTCCATTATAAAAGACTGGAATCCCTGGAAACAACAACCTAAAAATAGTAACAACCTTTGATTTTAAACATAGAGGTTGATCATGGTAATTTGGTTTTTTTCAACCTCTCTTTCAAAGTGTTATGTAATAATCTGAAAATAAAATTAAGAAAACAATTCCATTTATAATAATTTATACTGACATCAAAAAAGATTTTTTTCCTCCAAAAAGGATTTTTATTCTTTTACCTATCCTAAGGAATATATTCAACAAAAAAATGTAAAACTTGTACTTTGAAAACTACAAGACATTGTGAAGAAATAAAAGAGGACACAAATAAATGTACCAATATTTGTGTTTGTGGAACAAAGTTAATACTGTTGATAGTAATAACCTTCAAATCGACATACAATTCAGTGTACTCCCTATCAAGATTTAAACAGTCTTTTTATGCAGAAATAGAGAAACCAATTCTCATCTTCATATAGAATTGCATGAGGCCTTGATAACCAAAAGCAAAATAAATTTAGAAGGCTCACACTTTTAAATATCAAAACTTACTACAAAGATACAGTAATCCATAAAGCGTGGAACAGACATAAGGACAGTCATATAAACCAATAGAATAGAACTGAGAGTCAAGAAATGAACCATATACACATAATTCAACCAATAAGTAGACTTAAGAATCAAGAATTGAACCCATATACATCTAATTCTATAGATTTCAACATGGATGGCAAATTCATTCAATGGGCAAAAGAATAGTCTCTTCAACAATGGTGTACAGACAAGTGGATATTCATATTGGGCCTTCTACTTCACAAAATATACAAACATTATCAAAAAGATCAAAGACTTAAGAGTAAGAGCCAATGTATAAAACTTTGAAGGAAATGAGTGTATCTTAATATCCTGGGATTAGACAATGCCTTCTTAGATATGACATCAAAGGCACACAAAACAAAAGAAAAAGATAATATGCACTTTATCAAAACCAACAACTTTTATGCTTCAAAGGGTACCATCATGAAAGAGAAAAACAATGAACAACTATAAGAAAATATTTGCTCCTGAGTTCGATCCCTGGTATCAAAAAAA
>NW_022900951.1:112038063-112046268 GCF_012274545.1 Fukomys damarensis | reverse complement strand
TAAAAAAAAAAAAAAAAAAAAAAAAAAAAGAACAAATAAACCAGATTTTAAAATGGACAAAGAACTTGAATAGATATTTCTCCAAAAAAGACATAGAAGTGGTTAATAGGCACATGAAAAAATGCTTAATATCAGTCATCATTAGGGAAATGTGCATCAGAACCACAGTGAGATGCCAACACATACCCATTATGATGCTACTATTAAAAAAAACAAATTTAGTTAATAAAAATTGTTGATTAGGATGTGAAGTAATTGGAACCCATGTGTACTTTTGGTGGGAATGGAGCATGGTGCAGTCAAAGAAAATAGTATGACAGTTCCCATAGAATTATAATTTTATCCAACAATTCCACTTCTTGGAATAGACACAAAAGAATTGAAAGCAGTGTCTTAGAGTGATACTTGTAGACTTGTATTTATACCAGCATTATTCACAACTGTCAAAAGTTTGAAGCACCTCAAATGTCATAGACAGACAATGGATAAGCAAGAAGTGTATACGTACAATGGAATATTATTTAGTCTTAGGAAGGGAAGACATTCTGGCACATGGTACATTATGGATGCATCTTGAAAATGTTATACTAAGTGTAATAAGCCAGTCATAAAAAGGCAAATATTGTATAAATCTATTTATATGAGGTATTTAGAGTAGCCAAATTCCTAGAGACAAAAAGTAGAACAATGGTTTCCAGAAGCTAGGAGAGGGGATTTGTTGTTTAATGAGTACAAAGTTTCAGTTTTATAAGGCAAAGTGTCCTGGAGATGAGTGACGATGGTTGTACAAGATGAGTGTATGTAATGTCCTTGAACTGAACACTTAAAATGGTTACTATGGCAAATTAATTTTTTTAATTCTTTTGTGGTCCTGTGGATTGAGCTCAGGGATTTCATACTGAACTATGTCCCCAATATTTTAAAAAAACGTTTTTTTAAAAAAATTTTTGAGATAAATCTTGCTAAGTCATGCATTTGCCCTCAATGAACCCAAACTTGGAATTCTCCTGCCTTAGCCTCTCAGAGTGCTGGGATTATAGGTTTGTGCCACCACACCCAGCTTGTAACTTTTATGTTATGTATATTTTACTCTAGTTAGAGATGTTTTGATTGGTTGAGTATCTGAATAGCTATTTTTCAAAAGAAGATATACAAATAGCCAATAAGCATATGGAAAGATGCTGAACACCATTAGGCCCTAGGGAAATGTGCATCAAAACCATGAGATCCTACTTTACACCTACTAGGATAGCTAAAATACAAAGGACAGACAATAAAACTTGTTGATGTGGATGGAGAAAAGTTGGAACTTTTGTATATTATTGGTAAAAGGTAAAATGTCAAAGCCACTTTGGAAAACAGTTTACAGGGTCTTCAAAAATTAAAAAGAGTTACCATATGAATCAAATTTACCTGTAGGTATATACCCAAGAGAAGGAAAACATGTCCAAAATAGAAATGTACATAGCAACATTATTCATAGTAGGTAAAAAGTGGAAACAACAAAAATACCATTCAGCTGATGGATTGATAAAGTGCAATGTATTTGTACAACTAGAAAAGTATTTGTCAGAAAGGAATGTAGCACTGATACACACTAGACGATGGGTGAGCTTGAAAATGTTAAGTGAAAGAAGTCAGTCAGAAAAAACCGTCCACATACCTATAGTTCCATTCATGTGAAATCTCCAAAATAGGATGATCTATAGGAGCAGAAAATAGAGTGGCTGTTGAAAGGGGACAAATGGAGAGTATCGATTAGTGGCTATAGGACATCTAATGGGGTAATGAAAATGTTCTAAAATTGATGATGGTGATGGTTGCACATCACGAACGCACTGAAAACCATTGAAAGGTATACTTTAAATGGGTGAATATCTCATGAAAATGTGGTTGGATTCTTTGACACTTATAGAAACAGAAGGTTTCTTTCTATCACAAACATTAATAAAATAGTTCTGTGCCATGCATTGTGTCCTAGGAGCTTCTGGAGCCAAAACACTGAACTACCCAGTTCTGCCGTCTCTGTGTTTGTAGCCCAGTACATGTGCATCATTGACACCGGGGAGAAAGTGAGGCTGAACCCAAAGATGTACCAAATGTTGTGGTGAAGGTAAGAACGGTCCTTCATGGAAGGGTTGACATTAGGGGTTCAGAGGGTAGTAGGACTTAAACAGGTATAGTCCAGCGTAAAAGGCATTCTAGCTTTGAACAAGGTGAGGGTGGGCTGTTAGCAAAGCACCTGGAGGACAATGAAAATGAGAAACAGTTATATGGGAAATGCCAAGTACTTCATTTGGCCCAGAAGTAAGAACTGGAATGTAGTGGCCCCTTGAGGAGCACATTAGATTAGGGCATTGAATGTTTTCCTTAAGAGCCAGAAGGGGTGGTGCCACATGCCTGTAATTCCAGCAATTGGGAAGCTGAGACAGGAGGAACGCGAGTCTGAGCCCAGTCTGGGCAACTTAGAGACTTAATGAGACTGTCTCAAAATTTTAAAAATAAATTGAAAAGGGCTAAGGATGTAGCTCAGTGGTAAGAGCCTTTCTTTGAAAGAAAATGTTTGGACTTGTTTCACTGGGTAAGAGACAAACGTGACAACTTTTGAGCAGGGGAGTTACATGATCAGAGCTGTACTTTAGAGAATATTCTCCCCCTCCGTGCCACCTCGACTCCCACCCTCATCCCGAATTACTCAGGGCCCATTACGCATCTCCTCTTCAGGCTAAGATATGTGAGACAATGGGCTGGACGTCAAGTCAGCAAGCACAGAAGAGACTGAAATATAAGCACAACTGGGATTAAGAGAAGATCTTAAAATCTTCCAGAAAGCCAGTCACATAGCATGCAAGAAGAATCCACACAGTTTCCATCTTCCCAAGAGCCTTGTGAGATGCTGCAAGATAATTGAGCAATGCCATAAAAATGTGAGGGAAAATAATGTTTGATCCAGAAGTCTATTCCTGGCTACAAGACTAATCCAACTTGAGGTTAAAGATCTTTTCAGAAATGCAAGGTCTCAGAAACTTTCTCTCATGAATCTCTCTTAGTTTTTAAAAGTTCTTACATAATTATTTCTGAACCTAGATACTAGTATAGAGCATAAAAACAAAGAGAAAAGCTATTTTCTCAATAAGTCATATCAAACTGTGCAAATAGTGATAATATTTTCTCTTGCTATAGTAGGGTTCTAATGACCTTAACCCAGCATAAATCTATATGCTAGGCTCATATGCAATCTCTTATACAGCCAGATAGGTTCTTCGCCAATGTCTCCTCTTGGAGTTGTAACTAATTTTGTGACCAGTTTTTATCCAAATCCACTGGTCATTGGGGCACTTCTATGTTGTAGTTGTTGCAGTACCAGAGATTGAACCCACGGCCTTCATACTAAGCTACATCCCAGCTATTTTTTAAAAATATTTATTTAGAGACAAGGTCTCACTAAAGTTGCGCAGACTGGGCCATCCTCCTTGCTTCAGCTTCCCAGAGGGCTGCGATCATAGGTGTGCACCACCACGCCCTGCTATGCTTTTGCCTTTATTTCTTGGCCAGGAATTGCTTAATCCTGAAAGTCTTATGAGATGACATGGCAAGGAATAGAGTGAAGGCTCACACTGCAACAGTGGACAAGTGCAAGATGGCTCATGCAGCTTTCTTAGAGACTGGAGGATACACTGTAGCAAAATGAGGAAATAAAGCAAGACTAGCAGTTGAATATGGTGACATGCACTTTTAATTTCAGCTACTTAGAGGCTGAGGCAGGAGGATGGCAAGTTCTAGCCCAGTTTGAGTGACTTAGCAATATCCTGCCTCAAAATAAAAATTTTAAAAAGGACTGGGGAAGCGGCTCGGGGCTCCCTGGGTTCAATTCCCACTTTTGCAAAAGCAAAAACAAACAAAGAAGGATCTTAGAAAACTGGATCCAACTTAGAAGAATGGATGGGGAAGGCCCAGGTTAAGCTGGTACAGCAGGCCTGAAGGGCATGCAGTCCAGGTCAGTGGAGGAAGCTGGTAGACCCCAGGAAGGTGATGTGTGAGGAAATAGGGAGAGGACTGGATGGAATATGTAATGTTATCAAGAAGTTATAAAGAATGCAGGATATGTGGAAGATAGGGAGGGAAAAGGAAAACAAAGTGGAAGATAGTGATTCCAGATAAAAAATATTATCAGAAAAGAAAAATAATCATAGTATATTGCACAATTCTACAACGAATGACATCAACATAGTTGTAATAGTGTAATACTTGTTTTCTTTAAAAATATAATTGAAATGCACCTATATAAAGTAAGATTATTTGATTTTCGTCTATCTAGTGCTCTTCTAGCACAAGAGATCAATAGCTGATGTTTGAAATTGACAAGTCTAGAAATACCAATAAAATTATACTGTAAAAGTCTGTGATCATAATTACTAGAAGAAACAGCTGAACATATTTAAATGGCTGCTCCTATGGAGAAGAACGAGGTTGTGGTAAAGGGTGGGTAAGAGGACTGTTTTTTTTTCATTACATGACCTTTAATTCTGAATTATTTGTTTTTATAATATTAGTGCACATTTTGAATTACACCTCTATGAAAAAGAAATCTAAGTCTGACCATGCTGTGAAAGTTTACCTGAAGAGGGTGGAAACTTATTTGGAGGGATAGTGTCATAGCAGTGACCAGAGATAGTAAGAGCCTGAATGAGGCTAATGAGGCAAACATTCAATCAAATTTATTCAACTCAAATTCAGGAAGACCTTTTTCCATTAGAAGTTTCATTAGAATGTAATCTCCTTTAAAGCAGCGATTTGTTTATTCTGTTCACTGCTCTATCCCCAGCATGTAGGATAGTGTTTAACACCTATAGAAACTCCATGAATATTTGTTGAGTGAATAAATGAATAAATCTTGATATATTTCTGCAAGGCCAAATTGCATTTTTTCTGAATTCTAAGGTGATGTTATTTATAAGATGAATGGTTCCTTAGATGGCAACAAAATAATAGCCATGCTACTTTTGTCTCTGCTCCCTCTGATCCCCCACCACCACAAAAAATGAAGAATAGAGTAGGATCTGCTTAATATTGTGGAAAGCAAGGCAATAGTACCTGCCTCCAAAACACAGGTAAGATGTGTAATGCTGACATGCATCTTCCAGGTGAATAATTAGAAGGAATGGGGACGGGTTTGCTTTATTTTGGACTGAGTTTAGGGTTTCCAAGATTCCATTCTCTTTGTCTTTTCCAAGTAGACCTGGATCAAATTCATAATTAAAAATCCATGATCTGAACTTTTCACACACACGTTTTGACAGTGTTTTGTCCAGAATGACCATGATTTTAGTTGGAATTTGAAAAAAGCAATAGTTTGAGAGGCACACATGTGTAAATATCAAATTAGTTTCTTTGGTGTGAAAAAGTAAAAGTATAAATAAGGTTCAAAATGTATACTTGATACTGTGAAATAGGAAGGAAAGGTGTAAAGGAGTAGGGGAAGTGGGAGCGGTAGGGGAAAGGAAATTAGGGAAAAGAAAAAATATGAGAAAAGAAAAAAACTGGAAACAAAGTCTTTGTAAATAGGGAGAGGTGAAGGGGGTGAAGGGAGGGCAGGGGAATGGGGAGAAAATAAGAACCAAGATACACTGTGTAAAGGTACACAATCCCAATGATGAATATTACTCTGTTGTATACCTAAAATGTACTGATAAACTTAATAAAAATAGTTCAAGAGACAAAGTGCCTGAGAAGTAATGTATCATGTTATACAACTGTCTATAAGCAGTGCCAATGGAGTTCTGCATAAATATATTAGAAAATTAAGACAGAGATGTTAGTTACCATCCAGCTCCAGCTGAAAACCACTGAACATATATTTAGTCTGCAAGCTCACTTCCTAAATCCTCTCAGAACTCTGAAGATTGAATTTTAAGCAGATGTTCTAGGGGTAAAGGACAAGCAAGATGTTTTTATAATAAATGCCACCATCTTAGCAATTTCTAGGCAGATTATAGACAAAATTTATCCATGTGCAATGGTTGCACTCTTTAGACATTTAAGTTTAGAGTATTATTACTTTCATATAATGATATTTTATCCATAAAAAATAATGTTAAGTGCACGAAGGCAAGTTACCAATGCAAGAAACCAGCAGTGGGGAAGAAGACAAGAATCTGGCTAGAAGTAGGGTACAAGGTAGACTCAGCTCAATTCCCATGCCTCCCTCCTCACTTGCCCACATGAGTATCCTTGTCCCAGCCAGGTCTGTTCCTCTATAACTCTTTGTGGCTCTTTCACCTCTGGGAATATGTCTTTCAAACTTTTGGACCTTTTACTTGGCTTCAACTTATACCAGTTAACCCTGTTAACTACTGTTAACCACTGGAATTTCTAAGCCAGTCCATGAAGCCTGTGTTATATTGGTTTGGCTTCATTGCTACTTTTATAATATGAAAACGGTTTTTAAAATTAAGATCTGGGAGAATGCTCAGAACTGAGAGGCCATTTGTATTTTAACAGTGCACACAAGACATAAAATATGTTTCTCAACCTTGCAGCTGCTAAGTAACACAAATAGTTTTCTAGTCTCCTAATCATTTGCTTATGCACTCTGACATTCTTCTGATACCATTCAAATGTTGTGCTTAAATACTCCATGATTTATGTGCACGACAGGAATAGGAAAGATTATTTTTCAATTATTCTTATTTCTTTTGAATCAGCAGCCAATATCATAGCAATTCTAGACTAAATAGTTGAAAACAGGCAGAATTTTATCAGGAAGTGATGAAGGTAGCACCCTCTCTTACGCATCAAAGCTCAGGCTCTGTCATTCCACCCTGTGTCAGGATGGGTGCTGGGTATTTGGGATAAGGAAGTGAACCAGATAGACCTGGTCCCTGTCTTCATGGAGACCATTCTTGCAGGAAGAGTCAGACCACAGTCATGAACATAAAGAGAAGTTGGGGTTGTGAATAGAGCTATGGAAATAAAGAGGTTGCTATGGGAAGAGTGACTAGAGAGTATACTGTGGTGACTGAATATTTTCATATGAGTAAGGCAGCCTCGTTCTGATAAGAGTACTGCCTAGTGGAGACAGACTAAATGCAAGGAGGCAAATAAAGAAGCTAGTTGCAGGTCATGAGCAAAATAACAAAGGGACAAAGGGTCAACAGACAAATTATCTCCCTGGAGGTGCCTTCTCAGTGTGATCTCATGGGCAAAAAGGAACTGGACAAGGCTAGAAGTAGGGAAAGACTCTTCCAAGCAGTAGAAACAAAAATTTAAAAGACTCTAATATGGGGAAAAGCTAGACATTTCCAGGAAAGAAGCCATATGGACCATAGAATAACAGCAATAGTGGAAGGAAATGAGGTTGGAGAAATAGACAGGGCCAGCTTCTTTGAGGCCTTCCAAAAAATACTGAAAGAGGGATGCAGTTCTTATTCCAAGTGCATTGAGAAAATGAAAAGGTTGCCCTCAGTCTTCTGTTCTTTGGCCTTCTGTTTCACAGTGGCTCTTTGTAAATTCATATGAGACAGATGGGCACAGGGTGTCAGTGAAGCATGAGAAGTGTCTGAAAATACAATACTTTATCTTTGGTCTTTAAAAACTTTAAAGAACATATATGCACCTGGATATCTGAATATGGTGTTTAAATGAAATTATGTCTTTGTGGATTGTTAGGTCTAAGTAACTTAGTAAGCCAAGTGGAGTCTAAATCCATTCCACCTCCATTCTCCCTAAAATTGTTGACAGGAATGGTATTTCCAACATGGAGTACTATCTGTTAAATAAATGACTAAGGTATTAGTTTGGTCAGTTAAAAACTGCCTCCAGAGCCAGGGATTGAGCTCAGTGGTTCCACTACCTGCCTGCCAAGCACAAAGTCCCAAGTTCGATTCCCGGTACCACAAACAACAACAACAACAACAACAACAAAGTGCCTCCTTCTAAATAACAAGTAAAGTAGGTCACATCAACCTACATAGTATAACAGGTTAAAACTTAATCAGTAGATAAAACTCAAAACAGTACCAAGGGAAAACATGGGTAGGGAAACAAAATAAAACTGAAAGTGAAGTCAAAACAGTGTGCTCTCCAGGCATAGTGGTGGCACAGGCCTGTAATCTCAACGCTTAGGAGGCTGAGGCAGAGGATCACTGAGAGTTTGAGACCAGCCTGCACTACATAGAGAGATACCATCTCAAAAAAAAAAAAAAA
>NW_022900951.1:112016667-112037927 GCF_012274545.1 Fukomys damarensis | reverse complement strand
CAAAAAAAAAAAAAAAAAACACAAACAAACAAAAAATTGTATGCTGAAACTGATCACAAACCTGGCTCAGGACTTCCTGGTGGACCAAAGAAATAAGAAAGAAAGATCAAGCTCATATTTTCTATAAAATCAAACATAGTTTTGCTCAAGACAGGAGTAGCTTTTCCAGGCATAGGACCCTGACTGAAATTTTGCTCATGGATTCTGTTAGACTAGGGATATTGTACTTGAGTGAGCCTATGTCTTTTTTTTAAGCACCTTGATTAGGTCATATTCACAAACCATAAAATATATCTGTCCTAAATGGACAATTCATTTTATTTATTTTTTATTTTTTATTTTTTTGGTACCGGCGATTGAACTCGGGTCCTAAATCCCCGACCCTCATTTTATTTTCTTAAAGATTGATATATAAGAACATCTAAGCAGGTTACATAATTGTAGGACAGAATTATTATCTTTAGATGAAAGATAAAATGATTCATGTGTTGAGGATGGAGCTCTGCAAGGTCCTGGATTTGATCTCCAGCACTGGAAAAAACAAACAAACAAACAAACAAACACAGATAAGGTGATTGCTATGGTTTGGATTTGAAATATTCCCCCAAACACATGTGCTAAAGACTAGGTTGCTAGCGTATGGGTTTTTTGGGGGAAGAATTGGATCATAAGGGTTCTAATCATGACTTGATGGTATTATTGGAAGGTGAGGGAAAAAGCATATGGGAGGTAGTTGAAGGAACAGGAACATGGGCGAATAACCTTGAGGAATACATGTGAACCCCAGCCCTTTCCTCTCTGCTCTTTCCCCTTCTCTTTTTTTCTTGGCTGTCATGACTTGAACACCTTTGCTCCACCACACCTTTCCACCTTAATGTTCTGCCTCACCTCAGGCTTAAAGCAATGGGACAGCTGACCGCAGACTGAAACCTCAGAAACTGAGTCAAAATAAATCTTTCCTCATTTAAGTTGTCTTTCTCAGGTATTTGATCAGATTGATGAAAAGCTGAATACCATAGTGACTAATATGGGGGATTATACTTTCTCCTAGCAAAAATTTCTTCAATTGCTAGCACATTTCTTCTAATTGCTACTCATAAAGATTATAGTGTTAGTTCCACTTTATAAAATGATAGGCCTAAGGATCAGGGAAATGGAGCAATTTAGCTGAAATTACACATTTATCAAAGCTTGATTTTAAGACTGGAATGTTACACCAGCCATATTCTGATTCCAGTTGCTTAATATGGGTTGATTTTTCCCTGTTTACAAGTTGCTATTCTTGTAATATGTTCCTCTCACTCAGTTGAAGTTCAGAAATGTGAAAGGGGTCCAGGAATTTAAACTCTCTTAAGGCCTTATTTCAGATTGCTAAACACAGATTAAGTGTAAGTAATACATTCCAATGCTATAAATGAAGAAATAAGATGTTGCATTTTTATTCCCAGATAAACATGAAAATTTTGTTTGAATCCACTAAATCTAGGTAGAGCATCCCATCACATTAGTCCAGACATCAGTTTCTCCAAGCTTGGCTGATTATTGTTTAGTGACATGTGGACCAACAGGATAATAGATAATAGTTGATGACCAGAATGTGAAATATGCAGGTGTTATTACAAAAGACCTTGCTATTTTTCCAGAAGCATATTAACAGAAGGCTAACATGAAGTCCAAAAGATTTGTAAATTCATGCTCCTTGTTTATCTAGGATTTTCGAGCTCCTTGTAAAGCATCCTACAGAGCCAAACAAGGAGTTGATCATTTGAGAGGCCATGGTCCTGCAACAGGATGTGTTTATGATCTCTCTAGACTCCAGCCAGCATGAACTAAGAGCTGGAGAGAGACAGGAAAGCCAAAAAGTGCTTTCTTGAATCATGTAAGAACCTATCATAGTGCTGAGAACTTAGTAAGTTCTCAGTAATTTGATTTTTAACCGGAAGACAATGAGGATGAAAAACAGTTTTTTTATTTTCTTAATTTTCTACATTGGAGAAATTTGTTAAGTGTAAGCGTAGAGCTTGATGAATGTTCCCAACATGATCATACCTCTGTTACCAGTTACCCATTCCAATGGAGGATTTTTTGGGGGCCCATAGTCATCTTTTATAAAGGAAATGTTATCCTTGGTAACACAATTTGTATTATGCCCTTAGGAAAAAATCTTCCCGTGATTATAGATATCTTTTTTCCTTTTGTTATTAGTGGCTATTAATTTTACAAAATATTGTCTTTCGATATATGTAATATATTTTGATCATATCCATCCTCATTACCTTCCCTTAGACCCAATAGAGGGTTTTTAACAAGGGAATGAGCAAAGATGGGTAAGATCTGCCTTTGGCCCTGCTGAAAGACATCATTTTGGTAGGGGTGGAAGAAGATAAAGAAGACAACTACATCATAATGTGCTGAGGGCTCTGGAAGAAGTATGTCAATGGTGCCTAGGGAGACAGTGGAGTAAGCAGCTCATTTTACCTTGATTGTTAGCAAAGTCTAACAATCAACAGAGGAGGGACATTTCAGATAGGTCTTAGGAGAGTGTACCAAGTGGAGAAAGGTGGAAATAGAATTTGTCATAGAACAAGAACAGTGTGGACAAAGGCAAATTTGGGACACCTGCAAGGATAGTATGAAAGAAACTCTGGAGGGCATAAACATTTCTCCATTTACTCTGCAGTCCTCACCATCTTATATTCATTTTTCCTGCTCCCTCCACAATCTAACTTTTCTAAAGGGTCATCTACTTGCTTTCCTCCTCAGCTCCATCCACTTCTCCACTGACCCCAAAATATCCTCAACTTCACTGAAACTTCTCTTGCTTCAATGTTAGTAAATCAAATGAATACTCTTTTGTCTAGGTGTTATTTACCTTCTCAGCAATGTCTAGAAATCAGCCATTCTCTCATTCTTAAAACAATCCCTTTTCTTGTTTCTGAAATACCCCATACCCTCAAGCTTTTCCTTCATTGTTTTTTGCTGGACCCTTTTCTTCCTCTACTTCTGCCTAGAATAATACATGAAAAGTGCTTGGAATCATTTATGGTAAATAGTAAGCATTCAACAGACATTATCTATTATTATTTCTAGTCTCTTAGTGACATATTTTTCATTGTTCCAGTGTAGCTATTGCTGCAGGATTTTTGTGTAAAGAAATGGGACACCAAGGCCTTTTCCCCAACAAGCAACAGATTCATATCCAAAGGTTGAGTGCCAAACATGGTGTAGTTGCACCCTTTTATGCAATTTTTGTGTTTTTTTCTCCCTTATATGGGCATACACTAACGTTTTACAGTCTAGTTGAGTATACATTAACATTCTACATTCTGTTATGCAGTTACATCGGAACTACACATGGTACACAGGGGCTGATATCATTGGTTACTTTTTATTTTAAGTTGTTATCGAACCAATAAATACTGTTATTCACCAATAAATATTGTTTGAACACTATATAATTATTAATCACAATTTTCTATTTTAACCTTTGTTTAAAGCCAACTTTGCACAACATCCAAAGTATTGTTTTTGAGACTACATACCATCATGGTTAATGGTGAAATATTGAGCACTTATCTCCTAAGATTGGTAACGGAGCAAGGATGTCCACTTTCATCACTTTTGTTCAGTATTGCACTGGACATCCTAACCAGTGCAATAAATCAGGAAAAAAATACATGTGCAATGGAAAGAAAGAATTAAAACTTTTCATTCAGATGATAACGTAAATGAAAATAGAAGAAAACTAAGGAATTTACAAATATATCTACTAGATCTTATGGGTATGGTCAAAATATAAATTAATTGTATTTTTATATTTTGGTAATGGAAAATCAGGAAAAGAAACTTTGAAATACATTACTATTTTATGATAGCATAAAAACTTCACTCACTGGGGAAAAAATGGCAGAGTAGGGATCAGCAGGAAAATTCAGCCTTGCAGAGATTCAGAATCCTGACAGCTGGAAAACAACAACTTGGCAAAGATGAAAAAAGAAGTAGAGTCCATAAAAGGTAACAAACAGAAACTCAGGAGTCTAAAAATTATATTGAAAGCATGGGCAAGAGAAAAGACCAACTTGAGAACAGAGTGTCAGACTCAGAAGATAGGGCTGCTATCAGAGACCAATTATTCAGAGATACTTTCAAAGCAAGAGAACAAGAGAAATGGATCTCACAGCTGCTAGATGACTAGCAGCTTGGAAGACTAACCTAACTGGATAATTAAAAAAAAAAGGAGGAGAAAGCCACATGGCATTAAAAAACCTATTTACAGAAATAATTGCAGAAAAATTTCCAAATATAGGAAAAGAATTAAACACACATAAAAGTGAGACACATAAAACCCCAAATATCCACAATCAAAAGAGAACTTCTTCACAACACTCCATAGTCAAAATCCTAGAAGTTCAAAACAGAGAATCTTAAAAGCTGTTAGAGAAAAGCAATGAGGCACTTATAAAGGTAAAACTCTTAGAATTATAGCAGACTATTCAACAAAGCTATAAAGCACAGGAGAGTTTGGAGTGCACTGCTTCAAGCCCTAAAAAAAAAAAAGCCAAAAACAAACAAAAAAACCATCTTTGAACCCAGACTTATATATCTTGCAAAATTTCTTTCAAAGTCAATGGAGAAATAAGGTAACTCCATGACAAGCGCATCTCAAGAAATTCATGACCACCAAACCAGCACTACAAAAAATTCTCAAGTATATCTTAGAAAGAGACAAATAAACCAACAATGCTAAAAATCTGCTAGAATGAATATATCACATAGAGTGAGCTGTTAAGCAGAAAGCAGGGAAAAAAAATCAGCAACAGGAAAATAATGCAATAACTGGAGTAAGTCAATATCATTCAATAATATCCCTCATAACTATCATGCCCAACTTCATGACAACTACTGGACATAAAAATCAGATAAATATCAACAGAATTATAACGGGTGAATCCAATACCCCACTGTTACAAGTAGACAGATCCACTACACAAAAAAATCAATAAAGAAACACGAGAATTGAACCAAACCTTAAAAGAAATGGGCTTAATAGAAATTTGCAAAGCGTTCTACCAACAACAAAAGGATACACTTTCTTCTCAGAAGCACATGGAACTTTCTTCGAATTAGACCACATGCTAATCCATAAAGCATGCTTAAGTACATGCAAAATAATTGCAATTGTCCAATTCATATTATCAGATCATAGTTCAATGAAACCACAGGCTGGCAATGGTAAAAGAAACCACAGAAATTATGCAAACACATGGAAATTAATGTCCTCTTGAATGATCAATGAGTCACCAAAATAATAAAGCAAGAAATTAGTTGCTGGAATCAAGAAAAAAATTCCAGTACTACATACCAGAACCTATGGGATACAATGAAAGCAGTTCTAAGAGGGAAATTTATAGCTGTGAATGCTCACATCAGAAAAACAATAAAATCAAATAACCTAATAATGCACTGTGAGGTCATAGAAAACAAGAACAATCCAAATCTAAAGCAAGTACAAGGAAGAAAATTATACAGATCTGAGAAGAAATTAATAAATTTGAGATTAAGAAACAATGCCAAAAGTCTAATTGAAGAGCTGAGTCTTTGAAAGAATAAACAAAATAGACAAATGTCTATCAAATCTTACCCAAGAAGGAAAGATATAAATCAATGCAATTACAAATGAAAAAGTAGAAAACTCAGCATGGTGGAGTGCAACTGTAATCCCAGCATTCTGGAGGCTGAGGCAGAAGAACTGCTATAAATTTGGGTACAGCTTGGGCTACACAGTGAGTTCAAGTCCAGCCTAGACTACATAGTAAGACCCTGTCTCAAAAAGCAAAGGAAGAGGAGGAGAGAAGGAGGAGCAGTGGGAGGAGGAGAAGAGGAAGAGGAGGAGGAAGAGGAGAAGAGTAAAAGGAGGAAGAAGAAGGAGAGGAAGAGGAAGGTGAAGACAAAGAGGAGGAGGAGTCAGAATAATAATAAGAAATGTAAACGTCTAAAATCCAGAAGATTATTAGTAACTACGTTGATCCAAGCAGGATAGAAACAATTTTTTTTGGTACTGGGGATCAAACTTGCTTTTGCTAGGCAGGTGGCAGAACCACTGAGCTAAATCCCCAGCCCATTAGTTACTACTTTGAAAACTAGTACTCTAATAAACTGAAGAATTCAGAAGAAATGGATAGATTCCTAGATACACATAAATTACCAAAACTGAGCCAAGAAGATATAAAAATCCTGCACAATTCCACTGCAAGTAATTAAATTGAAGAAATAATAACAATGATAATAGACTATCAGCCAAGAAAACCCAGGTCCTGACTGATTTATTGCTGAATTCCACAAGAACTTTAGTGAAGATCTAACATTAATACTCCTCAAACTCTTTAATAAAGGGGAAAGGGAAAGAGTATTCCTGAAGTCATTCCTTGAAACTAGCATTGACCAGATTCCAAAACCAGAAAAGAACTCAACCAAAAAAGAGAACTACAGACCAATCTCTTTAATGAATATAGAAGCAAAAATCCTCCATAAGATACTAGAAAACAGAATGCAGCAAATCATCAAAAGAGATGATACAGCAGGCACCCCCTAACCTCGCCACCGTGGACCATTGCTCATTGTTGGGAGGCCAGCCACCACCCCAGGACTGCCATAGGTGAGCAAGGATCCAGATCCTTGGGACAGAGACACCCTGGGCCATAAGGCCATTGTTAGGAGCTCCAGAAAACAGAGCGGTAGTGGACATCAGACAGAGGGCCTCTCCAAGGTTCCTTGATGAAAATTGAAGACCACTGGGAAAGTGAAGAAAGTCTCTGTAATAAAGGTATATAAGACTACAGTGGTTGGTAAGATGGTGGGATCAACACATCCCACCCAAACCCAGACTCACTTGATGGAAGGACAGCTCAGACCTGAAGTAGAACCTTGCAGAGTTCAATCCTGCAGAAGGTCAGGGAGCTCAACATGGGCCTTGCAGCCAGAAATCAGCCTGAATCTCACTCGACTACAGCTGGTTTGCTGAGACGAGTTAACATTGATCTGCACTGCTGCCCACGTTGTCTAATGTGACAGCAGATACATACCCTGAAGGGCCCCCCTATTTTCTCTTTCCCTTCTCCTCCTCCTCCTCTTTCATTTCTCTACTTTCTTGTTCCTGTCCCATTTTGGATTCCCCCCCCGCTTCTCTCGATTGTCCTTATTTTTATAGGAGAGTGAATACATCTGCTAGCTTTCCTATTGTTAGTTTGTTCTGTTCTTGTTTTTGTTCCTTCCCCATCTTTTCCTCTTGTCTTCACCAGTTTCCCAAAGTTTGCATGATCTTTCTGTATCTTCTAGCCTCACTCTAACCTTTCCCATTTCTATTTATTTATCCCCACCCTCCCTAACTCCTTCTAAGTCCTCACCCTGAAGGATAAATTTGCTATGTTGAAGGGTTTATTTACTACAAACATAATGCTCTTCACTGAGGTTTGTAGGGGTGCAGACGGGAAATCAAGAATTTGTTGTCAGCCACGAGAACTGGAGACATCCAAAGGGGATATCATGTAGGCATGTGACATAGCAGTCTGAAGTTCAATAGAGAAGTTTAACTAAATAGAAACTTGGAGGGATCAGTATATCCTGGAATTTAAAGCCATGGAACAGGATGACACCAATTAGGTAGAGAGCATGTTGAGGATTCCCCATTATGTGAGTGCAGATAAGAGGCAGGAACCACCTTCTGCTAAGGAAACTGAACAGGTCAGTCACTGTCCCTGACCTCTGCCAGCCCAAGCAAGGGCATGTGTCGTAGCCTCACCCAATTTAGGACTCCTGTCCAGGACTTTGGATCTGGAGCTAATGTTGCAAAGAAGCAAGGAACAGTTCCCAGTTCATTTTGATGTCAGCAGCTGTGGCATCTAGTGGTGACTGGCAGTAGCTACGGGCACAGTATCTGCAACCAGGTCTGGGAAGAGCACTTAGTGTCCAATGGCAATAGCAGAGATACCTGACCACTATAGTTCTATGGTTTGAGCTTCCCTGGAATTCTGATCCCTGGATATCCCTGTTTCAGGGCTATTTTCCAAGTCTTCCCGTCAATTCCCATCAGTGAATTTCTTTTCTCCTCAATGAGAATTGGTTTCTGTTGATTGCAAGTAGGAACCCTGTTAATAGAATGCCTTGAATCTGTAGGCATGCAACAAGTATCTGCGGAATAAGTGTCTGATCTTTTTTCACCTAGTTTAAAATCACTTAATAAGTAATCCCATACATTTCCACCATGGATGCCTGGTCTAATAGAAAGTGCTTTGGCTGTTGTTGTTCTTGTTGCTGTTAATTGACAGCTTTCCTTAGAGCTTTGGAAAGGCAAAGAAAAAAAGAGGTCAATTGCTTAACTGTCATTCTAATGTAACTGGAATGAATATGTTGACTCAAGGATGAAGTCAGTTTCCTTCTAAAAATGGCATATGGGAATTATTATTCATGAGGAAAGATTCTTCTTTAGATTGTCTTATATTTAATGAAGCTCCACTTCAATCCACCTACCATTTCCCTTATTTTAAAGAGCTATTATAGAAACCCATGAACTCCTACTTTTAAGATTTTTTTTCACAATAAAACAAGGACACCCTTTGTCCTTTGCAACTAGAATAAGGACCTCATGTTTCACTTTTCAAAACTACTCAAGGTAATTCAATTCCTCCCTCCCCTCCAGTGCCTTTAAATGAAAGTCAACTGTTGTCTTTGAAGAGACTTAAAGAAATTATTGGAACAGCTGGAATTTCAATCTGCTTTGGCAAAAACAAAACAAAAAAAAACTGTGTGGGATTAATCTACATTGTTTTATTTTACATTTTGTTGATTTTAAACTGAATAAGGGGCCATCTGCTGGGGCTTTTGAAAAGAAATCAACTTTCTGTTTACTGACATCTCCAGACTCAAAGAGAAGGTCAGCATGAACTCAGCCCAGAAGAGTACGAGGTCACTTGACAAAAACATGAAGTCGTCAGATGAGAAATAATGCAATTTGAAAAGATCAATATATCTGGGGCTAAGCCTGTGAGTTTCTCTTAATAATCCTTCATATCCATACCTGCGTGTTCCTCTCAAGCTTTAATATGAACATCAGCTCTCTGAGGATCTTGTTTTGATGCAAATTGAGACAATTCAGGTGAATAGTTAGCATCTGGGTCACCGTAACATCTCTTACCTGGATATTTATGGCATCTTTCTAACTGGTCTCTCTGCCTCCAGGCTTGATGGTATTCTAAATTGATTCTTCAGAGAGAAGATAGAAAATGTTTGTGTAAAAGCCAATCCTGACTCTGTAACATTCCCCTAAAGCAACCGGGTTTAAGTGATTTGCTCAGCTAGTAAAGGCGGAGGAGAACCTAGGATCTGGGTGTGTCTGACTAAACAGCCAGTACCACTTCTGCTACATTTCATGAAGGCTCCCTGGAGTTTCAAAACAATCTTGAGAAATGCCAGCCTTTTGGAGGGAATGAAATGAGACCTTCTCATAGTTTAAAACTTAAAACAAAATGACATACAGCTTAAAAGTTAAAAAAATACAAGAAATGCAAAGAGCCAAATGCCATGGATGTGGACTCCCATAAGTACACATTCTGGATGAGAAGTGATGGTTGTAATCATTTCCTGTGGCTGCTGTAATAAATGACCATAAACTGGACAGCTTCACAATAGGAATTCATTCTGTACCATTTCTGGAAGCCAGTAGTTCAGAAGCAAGGTGTCAGGCAGAATCAAAAGTTCTAGCGGAGAACACTTCTTTGCCTCCTACAGCTTATGGCGGTGCCAGATGTTGCATGGAATAATTCCAGTCTCTGCCTTCATCATCAAATGACCTCCTCCTTTTCTCCCTGTATCTGTGTCTTCTCACCTGTGTCATATAAGAATGGCATTAATCTACAGTCCACCCAGATAACCCAGGATAGTTTCCTCTTGAGACCCTTACCTTAATTATATCTACAAAATCCCTGTTATGCTCTGGATATGGTTTGAGTGTACCCTGCCTGCAAGGGTTCACACACTGGGAGCTTGATTCTCAGTGTTGCAATGTTAAGAGGTGGGGCCTAGAGGCAGGTCCTTACTGGCCTCTACCCAGTCTGACTTCCCTTCTCACAATGTGATTGCTCCCTCTTGCACTCATGCTGACCAGGATGCCATCTTCTGTGATGTGATCCACCCAAAAACACCCTTATCAAAAGCTGAATTAATAAGGCCACACAATATCAACACTGAGTCTCCAAATTGTAAGCTAAATAAACCTTTTTATAGTTCTTAGGTTCAGGTATTTCCTTATGATGATGGAAAACTGACTAATTTTCTTTTACCAAAAAAATCACACAGGTTCTGGAGGTTAGGAAATTGACCTCTTTTGGGAGTAGGCACCACTCAGCCCATTACAGTTGGTGACATAAAATTGAGGGATTCATAGTCCTCCTATGACCACCATATCAACCACATCTGGTCTCAATTTTCGTGAATCCTGGTCTTTCTCAAATGCCTCAGGCTCTATAGAGAAGAAACAGAAAGTCAAATTAGTATTTATAAACCCTTGCACCAAAGTATTATAAAGCATATCCAACACATTTATATTTAGACAAGTATGCACTTGTCTCTCACTCCAGATAACCGCAGGCATGGCACTCAAAATATTTAACAATTGATCTAGTGCAAGCACCAATCCATCAGAATGGACACTGCAGCCCATAAGAATGCTGCCCACCATAACCAACAGGCACTTCCACTCCAGTGCCTACTGACAAAATAACAGTAGTAACTTATTACTGTTTCCTCACATTTAGAGGGAATCTTGGTTTTCAGGGTATTTTCATATTATCCAGGTTGGTTATTTTTATGTGTCAACCTGACCCGGGACACAGGGTGTCCAGATTAAACATTATTTCTGGATGTGTCTATGAGAGTGTTTTCTGGATAAGATTAGCACTTGAATCAGGGGCCTGAAGAAGGCTGAATGCCCTCTCCAGGGGGTTGGCTGACAGGGAGGGCAGTCTGGAACTCTCAGGCATGAGCTGAATCTGCTATCTGTAGGCAGATTTTTCTTCTTCACATTTTGAGGAGCCTTAGCTCTGCTCCAAAGGACTATTGCCTGATGTAATCAGGCCTACTAAGACTCTCTGATAATTTCCCTTACTGAAAGTCAATCAGCGGTGAACTTTTAGCACATCTACAAACTACTTTCTTCGCAACACCGAGATTAGTGTTTGATTGAATAACTGGAGGCTATAACCTAACCAAGGATGCATAACAGCAACCATCATAGAGTATTAATTGTCACAGTCATTCCCTAAAAAGTTTGACAATATATACTAGAGTTAAACATAAATATACTAGCCGGGCGTGGTGGCGCAAGCCTGTAATCCCAGCACTCCAGAGGCGGAGGCAGGAGGATCACTGTGAGTTTGAGACCAGCCTGGGCTACACAGTGAATTCCAGATCAGTCTCAACTACATAGTGAGACTCTGTCTCAAAAAAAACAAAAAACAAAAAACACACATAAATGTACTATATGATCCAGCAAGTGTCCTTCTAGATTTATACCTATTATAATGTAAATAATTTTTTGCCAAAAGCCATATACAAGAATGTTCATTATATCATTAATTGCATTAACCAAAAATTGGAAATAACCAAAATTTCCATCAATAGGAGAATAAACAAATTACGTTAGACCCATTCAGTGGAGTATTTTAGCAACGAAAAAGAACTACTACTGTATACAATGGTATGGATGAATCTCAGACATAAGATTAGCCAAAAAGACATTCATGAGTGAATATATGCTATATGATTTCATTTATATAAAGTTAAAAGACAGGCAAAACTAATTTATGATGTTAAAAATCAATATAGTAGCTACCTTAGACTAGGAGTGATTTACTACAAAGAAGCATGAAAGAAGCTTCTAGAAGTTGGTAATAGGATGTTGTTTGATTTGAGTGGTGGTTCTGAGATGTGTGTGTGTGTGTGTGTGTGTGTGTGTGTGTGTGTGTGGCATATCAAGTGGTACACTTAAGATCTATGCACTTAAGTTATATCTTAATAAATTGAAAATAAAGTATTCAAAAAGACAAAAATAATGAGTTAAAAGCAGCAAATGATTTTTTATGTCTAATAATTTTGAAGTAGAACATGAGAAAGACCTAATTAGACAGCATGGAGAAAGACTTGGGGGCTTTTGTTGTCTATGAGTTCCACATGAGTCAGCCATATGCCATGGCAATTTTAGAAGTTCATGTAATTTAAGCTGTTTTATCAAAGTCTCTGTTATACTTCATCTCGTTGGCTCCAGTCCTTCACTTTCAAATCTGTTTGCCTCTCAGTTCTGTCATGTGGAACAAAATGGGGTTGTGTAAAGCACTCTTAACTAGGAAAATAAAGCTTTGAAACTATCTTTAAATGAAGACAATATTTTAAAATACTGAACAAAACTCTAAGTTGTTTTCTTTATAACTGGGCTTAGATTTAGAGACAAGATGTAACACTCTCCAAAAACTGTTGTGAAATATAAGAGGATCCTTAGATGAAGAGCTAAGATGGTAATAAAAAAGTAACCCTGCTGTATATGGAGGAGCTTTAGATGAAAAACTAAGGAAGAACATAGAAAGGTTTTTATTATGGATATTAGAAGAGGACATACTTATGCACTCACAAAAGCAGAGCTGAATCTGTACTAGGTGTGTTGGTGAACCCAACGTGGGTTTTGTATTCAGAAAGAAACTTCTAATGTCCAGAGTCCTGCAAAAGAAAGAGAGCTGACCCTCTTGGGAAGAGTTTAAGCAGTTGCTGAATTGCCATAGCTAGTGCTGAGAAGATGCCTGCTGGATAGTGCTTCTTTCTAGATGTGAAGTTGTAAAGAATGACACCGAGGGGAAAACAGGTAGAAACCCAAAAATAACAAGACAGGAAACATGCTATTATGTTTGATGATGACTATTCATCTACAACCTCTTAAACGTGGTCAGTGGGGATGCTTGTAAACATTTTTAACTAGAAGTGGGCCAGAGAGTGAATGTAAGATTGTTGCAACTTTCCCAAGGTGCCTTTGTAAAATGGAGGTGAAGCTAACTCCCAAAGTTATGTTTTCAGAAGAATGAGACCAGCTCCAAGTGCTGTGTAGATTCTTGAGCCCATTTATGGGACTACCCATTCCAAAATCTTGCCTCTGTCAAGGCGTACAGACCTTACTTCTAACTCTTTATAATTTTTTTTTCAGTCTGGGGAACATAACTAAGTGGTAGAGTACTAGCCTAGCATGCATGAGGTCCCAGGTTTAATCCCCAACACTGCTAACAAATAAATTAAAAAACCCATCCCTTTCAACTACACTTTTTTTGACCCTCCAAAACTGAAGTCTAGCAATGTGGAAAACCCACAAAAGCTTTATGCTTACAATAAAGCTTTCTCTTTAACTGTGCCTAATTTAGTAGAGTTGACATCAAATACAAAATATTATGAAGTACTTGTTGGTCAATCTGACCCTGTCCAGAATGCAATGCTTATTTTATTCTCTGGCTGCAAAAATATTGTCATAAATATCTATGACAATTAAGTACATAAAGTTGTTAAAATACGTTCTGTTACTAAAGCAGCACAAAAGTATTACATAAACAAATAAAACTTGAAGCAAGCATATTTCATTTGCTTAAAGAACACTAAGGAAACCACTAAAGCCTGATGGCTGCCGGGCAATTGGGAGATTATTTCAGGAGTGACATGAAAAATTGATTCTGCTGTACACAATTTTCACTCCAGAAAATAATTCATCTCCTACTCCTATCACATTGTTCTTCCCCAGTCATATGTATGTCCATTCTGTAATCTCTGGAGTCTGAGCAAGACCAAGTTTGTCCTTTGTGACTATTACTCCAAAGATGCAAAACTACTGGAGAAAAAGAACCCCACAGAACATTGTCTCCTTTTGAGTATCTTTCAAAATGTAAATGTTATTGTTTTGGTCCCATATATGTGTTTTCTTTGAAAGTCCAGAGAGAGCCATAAAATAATAATCTTTTGAGGCAAGGCACTTTGAGTAGAGGCAAGAACAGCTGTACTCTGATCCCACAGAAGTTTGATTTAAAGTTCTACAGTGTTACAGAGGTGTGAGTTTGGGAAATTCACTTCACACTTCATTTTTTTCATCTGTAAAATATAGGTAATAATTTGCCTCCTTAAGGTTGTTATGAAGTAGGTGATATCATAACTGTTATGAATCTAACTACACAGTTTGTGTCTGTTAATTGGTATCTGGTATTATTATTCAGTCACTTAGCTAAATGTATTTGCCAAACACTGTTGTAGGTGCTGAGCATAGACCATTGAGTAAAATAATCAGAATCCTTTTACTTAAAGATGTTAAACCTGTGGGAAAATAAAAATAAAAAGGTAAAACAGGTAGTCTGTCAGAAGGTGACAATTGCTATGGAGAACATTGTAACAGAGAATGAGTCTAAGGAATGCAGGGACTGGTGACGGGGGTGGCAGTTTTTCATTGAAGGTCACATATGATGGTGCCATGTGGACAAAGGGCTAAAGGCAATGAGAATGAGCCAGGAGTCACTAGGAGATCTGGGGAAAGAGTCTTAGGCAGAGGGAGTAGCAACTCAGGAACTTTGAAGTAGAAGCATGGTGAAGCAGGGAAGTTCAGAAAAGCAAGGTGGTGATGTAGAATGGTATGAGCAATAGGGAGAGTAACAGAAAATGATGTCTGAAAAGTAATGGGGCCAGTTCATGTAAAGCCAGATTATATAGTAGTGCCTGGTATGTAGCTGAATATGTAATAGGCATTATTGTAACATCACCATCACCACCCCAACTTAAACATTTAAAGGCTCATTCATTGCCAGGTTGAAAAAAAAACTATAGAAGAGAGAAGTGTGGTAGCAGGGAGAACATTGAAGCAACCAAATGAGAGACAGTGATGACTTGAAGAAGACTAGTATCAGTGGAGGTTGAATAGCATGGTCAGATTCTAGATATATTTTGAAATTAGAGCGAAAAGGATTTCTTTATTTAGATACGAGGTGTGAGTGAAAAAGAGGGATCAACAATGACAATAAAGTTTAGGTGCCTGAGCAATGGGAAAGATTATGTAGTCATAATCTGAGATGAAGACTACACAAGGGGAGCAGATTCTAGAGATCAGCAGCTCATTTGGAAACATGTTGCATTTGACATATCTATTGCAGAACCTTGTGGACAGGCAAAATAAGCCGTCCAATACGTTAAATTTAGAACTCAGGGGAGCTAACCGTGCTGGTGTTATCGGTGTATGAATTGTATAGAAAGGCATGAACTGCATGAAATCACGAAAGAGAAAGGATAGATAAAGAAAATAAGTTACTGAGCCCTGGTGCGCTCTAATGTTAAGAAGTCAGGGAGAAGATAGATAAATCTATTGGGATGGAAAATAGATTTGTGGTTACTGGTAGCCGAGAGTGAAAATGGGGTGAGAAGCTACTTTTGGGGGATGTTCTGGAATTAGTGGTGAGATAGCACAACTCTGTGAGTACACAAAAAACTACTTAATTAAATATTGTGAAAAGGGTAGGTTTCACAGGATGTGAATTATACCTTAATTTTAGGGGGGAAAAAAAGAAGTCCGAGGGAAGAGGAAGAATGAAAGGAAATGGAGGAGTGGTCAGGGACATGGGAAAACAGCCAGGAGTGGACTGTCCTGGAAGGCAAGTGAAAAAAAAATTCAACAAAAATGTGTCAAATCCTGCAGGGACTTCACCCAGGTTGAGGACAAAGGCTTTATCATTGGATTTAGGACCATGAAGATCACTGAAGACCTTGACAAGAGTTATTTAGGTGAAATGGTGGGAGTGACAACCTCATTGGGGAAAATACTTACTGGTTACTGTTGGAGAATGTTAGGGAACCGACTCTTTCTTTTGAAAACTGGTGAAGATTCAGGTATCTCTCCTATCTACAGAACTGGTTCAACTATGAAGAGGTATAGTAAATAAGGGGATATTTCTCTTTCTAGAAATATTCCAGCTAATAAATGAGGAGGAGATGATAGGATTCTAATACCATTACTTTGCAATTCACAGTGGAGCACCAACAGCTGCTAACATCACACAAAAAGACATTCACACAATCCCATGCCTCCTAGTGGATGTACTGATATTCCTCCTTTAATGACCTATCTGATCAATGACTGTTCCACCTTATGACCAAAGCATGCTGTTCAAACTTATAACCTGCTGCCCGGATGTATGACCCACCTTTTCATTTTTGGGACAGTTCTGTACATCTTGTTTATAGATCCTCAATGTCTTCTTTTGTACAGTGCACCTTATTTATACAGTACTGTAAATTTTACTGATTGTACTGTATAGTACAGTACTGTAGCTTTATGTTGTATTATATATTACAGTACTGCATGTAACAGTTATGCAAATAAAAGCAAAATCTTCAACTTGGAGTTTCTTTTGACCATCTCTTTGTACTTAATACATATTAAAACATACATACTATATACAATTCCTCATTTAGCAACCAATTCACTCAATACCCTAGACACAGGACTACAAGTCAGTCAAATAAAGAATGTCTGTACATGACATTACCAAAAAAGTGGTCTTGTGAAAAACAAAACAAAACAAACAAACAACCCAAATTACATTAGAGTTCTAGATCCAGCTAACAATTTGTAGAAAATACAGAAGACACAAGAGTAGATTAAATAACACCACAGGGATACAGTAAACTCAGGGAAATTCTAGGATAAATAACTAGCTTTTCCAACAAAAAAGCTTTAAAGGGGGAAAAAAGGAGATGGAGTGGAAACTTATATGAGTGACCTATCAGTTAGCTGAAATATATGGATCTTATTTGGATCTTAATTTAAACAAAAATTTCTCAAATAAAGTCAGAACATTCTGAGACTATTGTAAATTTGAATATTGACTGGGTAGTAAAGATATTCTTTAGAGATATATAGAGAATTTTGGTCTAGTTAAAAATATACAATGTATAGGATTTTCTTAAAAATAATTTGGGAAGGAAATAGTATGATAGCAGATGAAAAAATGTTAGCCGTGACTGAATAACTTTTGAAGCTAGATTGTTGATTATTCTTTTTTACTTCCTCCATTACTAAACATTTTACTTTTATATATGTCTGAAATTCTCCCTAATAAAACATTAAAATATGTGGTGCAAATATACCATTTTAAATAGTAATCACTGTTAATTAGGGATAATGGGACCATGCATTTTTAGTATACAGTTCTCTGCAGTTTTTTAATATTTTTCGCAATTTCTCACCAATTCCTAACAACTGTAAATTTTGAAATGAAATTGAAGAATCTTAATGTATAATGTAAAGTATAATGCCTTACACTTTTCTTTATCTGAGATGTCTAAAATTTTTGCTGGCACAATTTGAAGTTTTGCTGTAGACATTGATAGGTCTTTTACTTTCCACATAATTATATTTATAAATGATTATTGAGATTGGATGTTTTATTCTCATGCCCAAGAGGAATGAAAAAATATGAGAATAAAACATCCATTTTCTTCATTGTCTGTCTCTTCCACTAGAATGTACACTCCAGGCCTTTGCCTTCTTCAGCGTTTTATTTAAAGGCCCTGTACAGTGCACCATATAGTGCACAGTAGGAAGTTTAAGAAAAGATTTTTTTAAAACAATGGATGGGTTTCATCATGAATGTGCTGTATCTGTAGTGTCCAGAACTGCTATGGTTGGGAAATGAGTTGTTCCTTTCTGAAACTCATGTTGAAAATTACTCCTTGTTATGAGATACTAGGGGGTGTGAGCAGGTGGGGAGCCTCTAAGAGGTGAAGTGTCTCTGCCCTCATGAATGAACTACAGTAATCCATTCATAGATTAAATGATCCATGGGTTAATGAGTTGTCTCAAGAGTGGATCTGCTATGAAAGCCAGTTTGGCTGTCTCTCAAGCACACTCCCTGTCTCTCACCATATGGTTTTTGTGTTCCTTCAGGATTCTGCCAGCATGAAGGCCATCACAGATGTGGCCTCAACCTTGGGCTGGTACCATGTGCCAAAAGGAACTTCTTCTCTTTATAACTTAACTAGCCTGTGGTGTTTTTATTAGTAACCAAAAATGGACTAATACAATGCCCTATATGAGAATCAAGAAAGGGTCTACCTATGTGTTAGAGATGAGAGGCTCTGTGAAGGGTTTGTGTGTATTTGTGACCTGCTGGAGACCCAGTATGGCTCTTCAATTTCTGTAAGGTGAAACTCGTTTTTCCTCAGGAGAGTGTTAGGTGTTACATGCTGAATAAATACAGAATCCATCTGGGTGGCCTCCATCCTCACCTCCTCAGAATTTAATCTTAGTTCCAGTAAAAGAACCTGTAGCAGTCGAGGCAAACTGCAACCTTGGGCTGCACTACAACCTGAAAAATGCTGCCTTTTCTCCAAGGTTCTAACTTCACATTTTGCATCTATTCTCTTCTTTATTTGTTCTGATGAGGTTTCCATGTCACGCACCTCTGCTGAAATAGCTCTTGTCAAGGGCACTAATGATGCCCCTGTACCCAGTTCAGCAGTCATTCTATTATCGGCCTCAGTGTTCAGCAGTAGCATTTGACACTTTGATAGCTCCTTCTTCCTAAAACAATGTCTACCCTCAGGTGCTTCAAAGAAATAGCTTGCTTTCCTCTTTATCTCACTGGTAGCTCCTCTTTTTCTACTTGATCGCTAAATGTGGTGATTATGGTCTTCAAGGCTCAATCATTTGTCCTTTTCTTCTCTGCCTTCACATTCTTTCTGCCTGTTTGCCTTGGCATTACCTCCCCATTCTAATGGCCTCAGCTGCCACAACTTTCAACTCTCTACTAACAGCTCTTCCTAAGCCAGAACTCTCCCCTGGGCTCTAGACTATATTTCCATCTGCTTGCTCGACATCTCACACCCTCCACATCCAGATCCGAGTTCTTCATCTTCCTCCACTGCCTCATCAAATATAATACTCTTTCTCTGCCATCCCTTTAAAGGACACGCACACATATCCAGTTGCATAATCCAAGAATGCAAAAGGCATCACTGACTCCACTTTTCTCTTTCAGTCACTTGCATATGTAAATCGCTCAACAAGTCCTGTCAGTTTAACCTTCCAAATACCTCATGAATCTTGTCCTCTTAAATTTGTCTCCATCTGAGAGAAGCTGAAATCTTTCCCTCTAAAATCAGGAACAAGATAAGGATGACCCCTATCACCACTTCTGCTTGATATATTTCTCAAAACATTAGGTAGAAATAAAGCAAGAGAAAGAAATAAAAGGGAGAGGACAGGGAAGGAAGAAGTCAAATTATCATTATTTGCTCATGACATGATCCTCTACATAGAAAACACCCAATATGCACCAAAAGACTTCTAGAACTAATATTTAAATTTGGCAGTATAACAGGATACAAAGCCAACACTCAAAAAATCAATAGTGTTCCCATACACCAATAACAAGCACACGGAGAGGGAAATTTGGAAGACAGTGCCCTTCACAATAGAGTAAAGAAAAATGAAATACTTAGGAATTAGCCTTAGAAAGTGAAAGACCTCCACAATGAAAACTATAGTAGTCCTTAAAAAGGAGATTGAAGATAATATCAAAAAATGGAAAGATAGCCCCTGTTCCTAGGTAGGCAGGACCAATTTAGTCAAAATAACCATGTTGGCTGGGCCTGGTGGCGCATGCCTGTAATCCCAGCACTCGGGAGGCTGAGGCAGGAGGATCACTGTGAGTTCAAGACCAGCCTGGGCTAGATAGTGAGTTCCAGGTCAGTCAACTACATGGTGAGACCCTGTCTCAAAAAAAAAAAATGGCCATGTTTCCCAAACTGTTATATAGATTTAACACAGTTTCAATCAAAATACCATTAACATTACTTATAGAACTTGAGAAAAGAGTCTTAAAATTTATATGGGACCAGAAGAGACCTAAAATAGCAAAAAGAATCCTGGGCAACAAGAGCAAAGCAGGGAGGATCACAATCCTGGACTTGAAATTATACTACAAAGCTACAGGGATTTTTTTTTAAAAAGCATGTTATTGGAAAAGAAAAATAGACCTGTGGATCAATGGAACAGAATAGAAGATACAGAAACAACTCCAGGCAACTCAGTTGTTGTTTTTGATAAAGGGGCCAAATTTCTTCATTGGAGGAAAGGTAGCCTCCTTAACAAATGACACTGGGAAAATTAAATATCAACATGCTGAAGGTTGAACTTAGATCCATATTGCTCATGATGCACTAAACTAAAATAAAAATGGATCAACAATCTAAACATCAGAACAGAAACAATCTGCTGGAAGACAAAATAAATAAAAGTCTTGAAGATGTATGTGTAGCCAAAAAATTTCTAAACAAAATCTCAGTTACACAAAAAAAAATAACAAGAATCAACAAATAGGATCACATCAAATTAAAAGGCTTTGGCACAGCAAAGGAAACCACTGAGTGAAGAGACAACCTATAGAGAGGGAAATATTTTGCCAGCTATTCCTCAGACGAAGGACTAGTATCTAGAATATATAAAGAACTCAAAAAATAGACCCTTCAAATTTAAAGACTCAATTAAAAATGGGAATCTGGCTGGTGGGCCTGCCTCTTTGGTGCAGAGCAAAAGAGGAGTACAGAAGCAGCTTGAGACCCTCTGGTAGGCCTCACCTTTCAGCCCAGCACAATAGAGGAGCCCAGAGATGTGGGGGCCAAAACAGCACTGTCCGTGCCCACACCCCCCAAACAAGAGAAAAAGGATCTCTGAGGCTCCCAGATGAAAATTGAACAAAATCTCTGTGATAAAGATACACCACACCATCAGAGTTGGTAAGTTGGAGGGACCAGTTCCTCACATCAGAACCTGGTCTAATTTCAGGGGAAAGACAGCTGTATCCTAGAGTAGAACTTTGCAGAGTTCAACCCAGCAGGAGTTCAGAGAGCTCAACTTGGGCCTTGCAGCCAGAAATCAGCCTGAACCTCAGGTGATAGCTGCTGGCTTGCTGAGACTAATTAATTTAGATCTTCACACTCCTGCCCATGCTCTCTATTGTGTCAACAGAGGCATATCCTGAAAGAGGCCCTGTATTTCTATTTGTATTTTTCATTTTCAAAGTAATATTTTGCTCTTATCTTTAATCATTTTTTAAAAATTGTATCTTTTTCTTTTCTCAAATTTTCCTTTTATCTTCTTTGTCTTCTCTCTCTCTCTCTCTCTCTCTCTCTCTCTCTCTCTC
>NW_022900951.1:111983493-112015928 GCF_012274545.1 Fukomys damarensis | reverse complement strand
ACACCCCGGGGACACCCTGAAATGATAGCACAGGAAGTAACAAAACAGATAAATGAGGCTCTAGAAAAATTCAAAACAGAAATAATTTCCAAGATAACTACAGAGACGGTGAGAAGAATGCAAGACATGATTAGAGACTCTAGAACAGAAACAGATAAAATAAATAGATGAGCTCAGGACCATGATGGAAATATGAATGCCCAGCATAGGAAAGAAATAGAATCCATGAAACAGATTCAAACATATATCCAAGAGATTAAAAACACTATAGAAAGCATTCACAAAAGGATGAATGAATGTGAAGATAGAATTTCAGATATAGAAGATAGGATTGTGGTCAATCACCATGGAAAGAAAGACCTCTTAAAAACAGTAAGGGATCATGAGAAATCAATCGAACAACTCTTAGATGATGCAAAGAAGAATAATATAAGACTGATAGAAATCCATGAAGTAGTAGGAAAAAGTACAAATGACATAAAAACAAAAAATGTTCGCAGAATTAATGACAAAAAAATTTCCTAAACAGAGGGGAAAAACTTGATATACATGTAATTGAGGAATATAAGGCTCCAAATAGCCATGACCAAAAAACAATCTACACCTGGACATATAATAATCAAGATCTCAGAAATCCAACAGAAGAAGAAAATACTACAAGCAGTAAGAGAAAAGAAACAAATCACATGTAAAGGAAAGCCCATCAGAATCACAGCAGACTTTTCAACACAAACCCTCAAGTCAAGGAGAGCCTGGAGTTAGGTATTTTAAGTCCTAAAAGAAAACAACCTCCAACCTAGACTGATGTATCCTGCAAAGCTATCTTTCAAAATTGATGCAGAAATAAAATACTCCCATGACAGAACACCTGAGAAATTTCATGAACACCAAACCAGCACTCAAGATACTTCTAAACAATATGCTGGAAAAAGAAAATGAAGGCCAAACTCCATGAGGTCCAAAGGAGCAAACATACCAGGAAAGGAAAGAAATTAAAGGGAGAGAGGTAAAAATAAAAATAAAATAACCAACAACAGGAAAATAACAGGACAATGACAAGTCAATATATAACAGTTATAACAACCAAGGTTAATGGCCAAAATTCACCAACCAAAAGAAATAGGCTGGAAGAATGGATTAAGAAGCACAATCCAACAATATGATGAATATAAGAAACCCACATAATCCACAAAGAAATTCATAGATTTAGAGTAAAAGGATGGCAGTTCTCCATGCAAATGGAGCCCAGAAAAATGCAGGGGTAGCTATCTACTTTGGAGACAGAGTAGATTTCAAACCAGAATTAATTAAGAGAGACTAAGAAGGCCACTAAATCCCTGTAAAGGGAACAATAGAAGAGGAAGAAATGACAATCATAAATATGCACTAAATACTAATGACCCCAACAATACAAAAGCAATATTAGTGGATTTGAAAAACAAAATAAGCACTAATACAATTGTAGTGGGGAACCTCAATACTCCACTAACACAAATAGATCATCTAGACAAAAAATAAACAATGAAAAAACAGAATTGAACCAAGTCTTAGAACAAACGGACTTAGTAGATGTCTACAGACTGTTCCATCCCACAAAATGAGAATATACATTATTTTCAGCTGCACGTGGGTCATTCTCCAAATAGATGGCATGCTAGCTCATAGAACATACTTAAGTAAATGCAAAGGAATCGAAGTTATCCCCTGTACATTATCAAACTGTAGTGAAATTAAACTGGAGATTGATAGAATAAGAAACCACAAGAACTTCACAAACAAATGGAAATTAAATAACACCCTGCTAAACAACCATTGGGTCACAGAGGAAATTAAAGAAGAAATTAGTTTTTAAAATTAAATGATAATGCCAGTGCAACATACAGGAATCCATGGGATACAATGAAAGCAGTTTTATGTTGGAAATTCATAGCAGTGAATACCCATACTAGGAAAACAGAGCAAACTCAAATAAGCAAACTAATGCTGAACCTTAAGCTCCTAAAAAAAAAAAGACAACCCCAAAGTGCATACAAGGAAGGAAGTTATAAAGATCAGAGCAGAAATCAATGCAATGGAGAGTAAAAGAATGATACCAAAAAAATCAATGAATCAAAGAGTTGGTTTTTTGAAAAAATAAATAAAATTGATAAACCCTTATACAACTTTATCAAAAAAAGGGAAAGAAAAGGTTCAAATTCATGCAATTAAGAATGAAAAAGGTGAAAATACAACAGATCCAGCAGAAATCCAGAGGATCATCAATACCTACTTCAAAAACCTGTACTCTAACAAAATGGAAAATACAGAAGAAATAGACAGTTTCCTAGATACATATGAACTTCCAAAGTTGAACAAAGTAGATATAAAAAGTCTAAACACCCCAGTTACATTCAGTGTGATTGAAAATGCAATTAAAAATTTACCAACAAAAAAGCCCATGTCCTGATGGCTTCACTGCTCAATTCTACAAGACATTTAGAGAAGAACTATTGCCAATACTCTTCAGACTCTTCAATGAAGTTGAAAGGGAAGAAATACTTCCATATTCATTCCTGGAAGCAAGTATTACTTTGATTCCAAAATCAGAGAAAAATCCAACCAAAGAAGAGAACTAGAGGCCAATCTCCCTAATGGATATAGATGCAAAAATCCTCAATAAGATACTGGCAAAAAGAATACAGAGGTTCAGCAAGAAGACCATACACTCTGACCAAGGGGGATTCATCCCATGGATGCAGGGATGGTTCAAAATATGTAAATCAACAATTATAATACACTATATTAACAGAATCAAGGACAAAAACCATATGATCCTCTCAATAGATGCAGAAAAATCATTCAAAAAAATTCAACATCCACTCACGATAAAAGCCCTACAGAAATTGGAATAGATGTTCTTTATCTCAACCTGATAAAGGCTATCTATGAAAAACCAATAGCCAATTTCATACTAAATGTTCAAAAACTGAAAGCTTTCACACTAAAATCAGGAACAAGACAAGGATGTCCACTATCACCACTTCTGTTCAATATAGTTTTGGAAATATTAGCTACAGCAATTAGACAAGAGAAAGAAATAAAAGGAATAAAGTTAGGAAAGGAAGAAGTGAAACTGTCACTATATTCTGATGATATGACATTATACATAGAAGACCCAAAGAACTCTGCCAAAAGACTGGTAGACTTAATTGACAGATTCAGTAGGGTAACAGGATACAAAGTCAATGCTCAAAAATCAATAGTCTTCTTATACACAAATAACAGAATCACTGACAGAGAAATTAGGGAAACAATTCCATTCACAGTGACATCCAAAAAAATGAAATATCTAGGAATCAATCTAATGATGGAGACAAAACACCTCTACACCCAAAAATACAGCACTGTTAAAAATGAGATAGAAAAGGATATAAGAAAATGGAAAGATATTCCTTGTTCTTGGGTAGAAAGAATCAATGTAGTGTTAATGGCCATATTTCCAAAACTGCTATACAGATTCAATGCAACTTGATTGAAATCCCAACAGTATATTTCACAGAACTTAAGAAAATAATCCAAAAATTCGTTTGGAACCAGAAGTAAGCTAAAGTAGCAAAAGCCATTCTAGGCAACAGAGACATGGCAGGGGGTAACACAATTCCCAACTTGAAACTATACTACAAAGCCACTGTGATAAAAAACAGCATGGTAGTGGTAGAGAAACAGACCTGAGGATCACTGGAATAGATTAGAAGATGCATAAACAACACCAGACATACTCAGCTACCTCATCTTTAACAAAGGAGCCAATAAATCCTCACTGGAGGAAAGATAGCCTCTTTGATAAATGGAAAAACTGGCTTTCAACTTGACAAAGACTAAAATAAGGTCCTATCTTTCACCATGCACTAAACTAAAATACAAGTGTATTGATGATATAAATATCAAAACAGAAACACTAAAGTTACTGGCAAATAAATTGGGCAGAACACTCAAAGATACTGGCATAGGAAAAGACTTCATGAACAAATCCTCAGCACCATGAGAACTTGCACAAAGAATGGACAACTGGGATCTCATCCCATTAAAAAGCTTTTACAGTGTAAGAGAAGCCACCAAACAGAGATAAGAGACTACCTACAATGTGGGCAAAAAATTTTTACCAGCTGCTCCTCAGACAAGCACTATTATCTAGAATATATAAAGAAATAAAGAAAATCAGACCCCCCTAAATACAAAGACCTAATTCAAAAATGGGCATCTGAAATGGACAGACATTTTTCAGGCAAACAAGTAAAAGCACCATATAAATATATGAAAAGATGTTCAACATCACAGGTCATTTGAGAGATGCAGCTGAAAATGACGCTGAGATTCCACCCTACCCCAGAAAGAATGGCTGCTATCAAGAAATCAACCAATAACAAATGCTGGTGGGGCCGTGGGGAGAAAGAAACCCTTCTCCATTGTTGGTGGGGTGCAGACTGGTGCAATCACTGTGGAAATCAATATGGAGATACCTGAAAGAACTAGGATTAAAGGTCCCATTTGACACAGCTATCTTTCTGCTGGGTATCTTTCCAAAATAATTATAAGAACCATACCATGGTGATATATGCTCACTCATTTTTATAGTGGCACAGTTTGTAATAGCTAAAACTTGGACACAACCCAAATGCCCATCATCTGGAGAATGGATAAAGATGTGATTTTTTTCTATAAAATGGAGTACTACTCAGCCACAAAGAATGAGAAACTAGAGACATTTATAGCTAAATGGGTGCACATTGAGGCTATACTCTTAAGTGAAACAAATAGGACACACGAGTAAATACTGAATAGTTTCTCTGGTGTGAAAAACAAAGTGTAAATAAGGTTCAAATGGTATAATTGAGAGTGTGAAATAGGAAGAAAATGGCTAAAAGTGAAGTGAGAAGGGGAGGGGAAAGGAAATAAGGGAAAAGAAAAAATGTGAAAAAAGGAAAAAATGGAAACAAAGTCTTAGTAATTAGAGAAGGATGAAAGCGGTAAAGGGAGGGCAGGGGTATGGGGAAAACATAGAACCAAGGTATATCATGCATGTAAAGGTACAAGATCCCAATAATAAATGTGAACAACTCTTTTTTGGGTGGGTACCAGGGATCGAACTTGGGTCCTTGCACTTGCGAGGCAGTTGGCAGAACCACTGAGCTAAATCCCTGGCCCAAAATTATACTTTTTTTTATACTGGGGATCTAACTTGGGACCTTAAACTTGTGAAGCAGGCAGCAGCACCACTGAAATAAATCCCTGGCCCCAATGATAAATGTAATTGTAATGTTTGCTTTCAATGTATGAATGAACTTAATGGGGGAAAAAAAGAAAAGGAAAAAATGGAAACAAAGTCTTTATAAATAGGGAAGGGTGGAGGGTGTAAAGAAAAGGGAGAGAAATGGGTAACAAATAAGAACCAAGATAATCATGTAAAGATACAAGGTTGCAGTGATGAATGTAACTGTATTTTATACATAAAATGTATAAAATGTATGGGAAAAAATAAAAATAAAAGTAAAAGAAAAATGGGCATCTGGAATGAATAGACACTTCTCAGTTGAAGAAATGCAAATGGCCAATAAGTACATGAAAAACTGTTCAACATTGCTGGCCATTTGAGAATTTTAGGAAAATTAAAAAAAAAAAACAATGAGATTCCATCTCACTCCTCAGAACACTAAAAGTAGAAATTCAATTTGACCCAGCTATTCCCCTTAGAAGTATCCTCCCCCCAAACAGACATCTTATCTCACTTATATATGCATACCTATGTTTATAGCAGCACAATTCATAATAGCTAAATCTTGGAAAAAGTCTATATATCCATCAACAGATGAATGGATTTTTAAAATGTGGTATTTATACACAATGGAGTACTACTCTAAAAAGGATAAAATTCAGTCATTTTGAGGAAAAGGGATGCACCTTGAGACCATAATATTAAGTGAAGTAACTCAGACTCACAAGTTTGAATATCTCATGGTTTCTCTCATATGAAAAATTCAATATATATATACATATATATATATATATATATTTAAAGTATGAAATAAAAGGCAAATAATAGGAAAAAATGTATTATAATCCAAAATGGACAATATTTCTAAAAGTGTACCTTGACTTAGTACAATTGTCTTACATGTTTCATACAGTCTTTCACCCATTAGTCTGGTTTGCAATCTGTATATATGATAATTAACTTTAAAAGGTCTTATAAGGTAAATAAATGAATATGATACTGGAAAAATAAAAGGAAGATGGAGGGAGGGGGAAGAAGAAGAGAATTAAAATGTGTTATGTACATGTACCACCTATAGTGAATGTAATTATTATGTACTCCAAACATGTACTAGTAATTGTCAAAAAATCAAAAAGAGAAAAAAAAATGGAAAGGTTTAAAAAAATTATCTCCATCCACTACTTTAGTCCAAACCAATATCCACTCTCCTCTGGATGACTGTACTCATCTCCTAACTGATTTCCCTGTCTCTGTTTCTATATAGTATAGTTCACTCTCCATGTAGATAGCAGCCAGATAAATGGTTATTATTATTATTATTATTATTATCACTATCATTATTTTTATTATTTTAATACAGAGTTTCACTATATTATGCCTTTTGTCTATATGTCCCCTGAAAGCCTCATATGGTCATATGTGAAGGTTTTCTGAGGTGGTTGGATCTAGGATATGTAATGTTTGGATTAAGGATGTGATGCTGGGATTGATTCATAGTGTGATGCTAGAATTAAGGGCATGTGAGTGCTACCTGCCCTAAGGGTGTGTAGCCTGGATAGAATATAAGGGACAGAAAGAGGGCTGCTGTTGTTGCTATTTGTCACTTGCTGCTTTCCTGCCTTCTGCCTGCAATAAACTGTTTCTCCTCTGTGATGCTCCTCTGCCATGCTACCCTTCCTTGGAGCCAGCCGATTATAGACTGAAACCTCTACAAACTGTGAGGCAAAATAAACCTTTCCTCCTTTGACTTTAGGTGTTGAGTACTATGTCTCAGCTATGAGAAAAGCAACTAAGACACACGACATTGCCCAGGCTGATATCAAATTTGTGGGTTCACGTGATCCTGCTGCTTCAGCCTCCTAAACATCTGGGTCTACAAACTGTGCCCAGCTGTGATATAGTTTTGGCAAAAATAAATTGGATGATGTGTCTGCCCTACTTACTATTATTTAATGGTTCTTCCATTATTGTCAGGATTTAAATCTCAAATCCGTAGCATGCCTGTGTCTGCCTCTCCAGTCTCATCTACCATGGGCCCTCATGTGTCCTTAAATTTCTTGGTCCCTCTGATGAGCTCATGTGCTGTGAGCACGTTTGTACTTTTGTTTACATTTGTTTTCTCCTCTGCTCAGTGGGGGGAGCACTTTTTTCTCAATCAATCCCATGGTAACTGACTAACTTCTGCTCAGTTTAAATGCCGCTTCCTCCAGAAATCCTTCTCGGACCCTTGAGCTCAGCCTTTGGGTTCTTTATTCCAGACCCACCCCCCTTTCTGTCATAATGTTGATCTAAGTGCACTGTGACCATCTTACTATCTAGATTCTTGGCTTTCGAGGGTGGGGACCTTTTCTCTTTTTTCCCTCTCTGCATGTCAAGTAGTTCAAAGTAGGCTCTCTGCCTCAGTTGCTCCTCATATCCAGCAAACTCCTTGCCCTTCTCTTGAAGAATTTGGATACTGATCCTTCATATCTCAGGTTAAAAGTTACCCCCTCAAGGATACTGTCCTTCATCATGCTATCTGGTACCTGCCAGTCACTCTGTCACACCCCACTTTCATTCTCTATGCTGCATTTGCCATTCTTGGTTGTTTTCCTTATCTGTGTGTTTCTTTGTTGTTTGTGTATTGCCTCTCTTCCCAGGAGGAAAGCATGCTCCGTAGGAACAGGACTCTTGTTTGATTTTTGTCCCACATTGTAGCACAGCACTTAGATTAAAGTTTGACACATGAATATTGGATGAATACATATTGGATGGGTTAAATGAATGAAGTAATATCATGAATCAATCAGTCAGTCAAAAGTAACTCTCTGGGAGAGCAACAGTCTTTATGGGGGGAGTGGTAAACCAACTGAGGAGAATGAGAAGTTCAGCTGGGGCTTCTGATAGGTCATCATTGATTCCCCAAAGGCTATTTCCTGCATTCTTCCAGCATGTGTCACTTCTGGCACTCATTAAAGGAGGACACTGGGGAAGGTCCCTCCAAAGATATTGCCAAATGGAACAGGCCTTTGAAATGAGAACAAATATTCCCTCTCTATGGTGAGCCAAAGGGAGAGGCTAGCAGAGGATAGCTTCTCAGAACTTTTTGTGAGTGCTGGAGACTGGTTCACCAGTGACAGGTAAGGCACGGGCCACAGATGTCACATGAACATTCATACAACCAGCATGCCTTTGACTAGTGATGAGGCCCAGGGCAGGAAGGACTTTCCAGATGTCTACAGCTCTTTTGAACAGGTTCAGCTTTGCTGGTGGGCAGGGAAGGGGATATTGGCTACCAGCCTCTGCATCCCATTTCTGCTGTGCCCTCAACTATCTTCAGTCCCCTTACCTGCCTACTGCTTATGTTCCCCACCCCCACACTACCAATGGCAAGAACAGTCATCATTCCACCTCCAGTAGATCTGCCCAGAGGAGCATGCCCAACCTATTAAGCAGAACTTTTCACTCCTATGAATACAGAAAAGTGAACCTAATTGGAGCCCTTGCCAAGCTAACTGCCTCTGCTCTCACCATCAAAATTGAGGTGCTGAGCTTTCCAGCAAACATTTCTGAAACCACCCCTTTTCTTTACAAAAAAACCCTGCAAACTAAAGAGCTCTCTAGCAAAAAGCCCCTCTCCTTACTACTTCCTTTGATGGCAAGCCATGCCAGCTTGGAAATCACCCAAGGACTTGTGATGCCAGACCTTTTATAAGCAAAGTTCAAGTTCCTTCTCATGCTGACTGATTGATGAAAGTCCTGTGGGATTTGACCTTTGGAGGATTCACACCCAAAAGCCATTTGGTTAAGTATTATGTGGTACCAAAATAGACACTAAGCTCAAAATATAAAAGTAAACATCCCAAAGTCCCACTGGCTTGCTATCTCACATACTGTTGTGGTGTGCTGCATAATCAAATACTTAATTCTAACTCCTGGAAGGGTTCTTGGGGGATGGGACACCATATATGGAAAGAACATGTATTGATGAAAGAAACACACAGTACAGACACACAGTGTGATCAGCAACCCTCCTCTGCAACACCTTTGGGCACCAAGACACAATGACTCAGCTCCATAGCATCAGGACCAGATTCTACTCCACACCTAGGACCAGAGATAGAAACTTGAATTTAATTTCTGGTCCCTGAACAAGAAAATCTCAGAACAAGCTGGGTGCAGTTGGAGACTGAGACAAGAGGATTGCCAGTTCATGGTCAGTTTGGACAAAGTGAGAATTCATCTCAGAATAAAACTTTAAAAGAGCTGGGGGACTCACTCAATGTGAGAATCTGGGCTCAATCCTCAGTATGGAAAAGAAAGAGCCCCTGAACCCAAACTATCCCCTAATCAACTCAAAGCTGTGAGTGGAGCAGGGTGCAAATTCAGGAGCACTTGGAAAGAATTTACACTTGTGATTCCACCCTAATCCTTCTTGCATCTTAGCAATACATTTGATCATTCTCAACCTCACAAACATATTTAGTTTAATGGGAAGTATGCATACACACATAGATCAGAGCAACTTTCGTCCACAGTCCTGTGTCCGAGAGTCTGGAAGAGCAGAAATCAGTGAAACAATGTGAGTTCATGAGCAGCAATGCTTCTTGATGAAGGTGGGGTGGGGAGAGGAGGAGGAGGAGGAGGGGCAGGGCAGGAAGGAGGAGAAGAGGAGGAAAAATAGGAGAGGAAAAGAAGAAGTTGAAGTGGAGGAAAGAGGAGGAGAAAGAGAAGTGGAGGAGAAAAAGGAAAAGGAAGGGAAGAGGAGGATGAAGAGCAGGAGAGAAAAGGAAAGGAAAGGAAAGACAAAAGAAAAAAAAGACAAAAAAAGGCAACCTGCTTAAATAGTTAGCTTCAGGACTGGGCCACATAATGCTCCCTTTGCAGAATAAGATGAAAGAAAATGAGAAAGCAACAATGTGGATCAGTAAGTAGGTATTTCATAGTTTTCTGAAACCAATAAACTCCATACTCCTTCTACCACAGAAGTCCAGAGTACACAAGAGGGAACACCACACACAGGCCCACTGCTTCTACTCTTTCCCAACAATGCCAGGCCCACCAACAGTACACCACATTTCAGGTCCTGGGAGTCTCTCCCATCCAAACTTGGGTGTGAGAAACAGAACTAAGGAGAGGATTTCCTTGTCCTTTAGCCTATGCCATTTTTGCCAAATGGGTATGGGTGCAATGCACCAAGCTTCAGAAAAATCCACTGAGCAGTTGGAAGGAGAGGGGAATTATAGGGCAGATGATAAAGGCATTCAAAGTATGGCAGCAGTACCTAAACAGAGAGGAGAGGGTCACACACCAACCATTTCATTTGTGAGAAATACAATGACACACATGCTGAGAACATGCACCAAAATTCCAAGAGATATTGCCAAAGTTAACCTTACCTCTCAATTCAATGAGTGAGGCTACCTTGTCCCTGAAGATATCATATAGTCCCTTTTGGTACTACCTTTAGAACATGCAGCCAACTCCTTGAAATATCCTTGGTGATTGACTTGAATTTTTAGGAAGCAGACCAATATTGATGCATGGCAACTAGGTAGATGTGGATGCAGAAAGTGAAGTGGATTTTCTCAGGTATCACACAGCTTGGCCCTGAAGAGTAGCTTCTGTGATGTGCAGCATTCTGGCAGCCACAGTGGAATAAGTGTGCAATCTCCCAAGGGACCTTCCGGGAAGGGCAATGGTCATTTAATAAATGTGCAAGTTCTGAGGTCATTTAATAAATATGAAAGCTCTGATCTGCTTGTTAAAATTTAGCCTCTGCTTTCTCATACCATGTGTTTGGGGAGGAAGAGAAGGGAATGGGCTGCGGAACTCAGAGTCATGGGCTTTTGCTAAGCACTTAGTACTTTGCTTACATTCACAGGCCTCTTCCAAGGTGATAAGAGAAGGCTTCAGTGCAGGGTTCAGCCAACCTTTTGTGGAAGGGCCGCAAATGGGGTATATGGGCTTTTGTCACCCGAACTCAACATTTGTAAAGGTGGTACAAAAGTGGCTGGAGACAATACTAAAACAAATGAGCATGGCTGCGTGCCAATAAAACTTTATTTGCAAAAATCAGCCAGGACTGGATTTGCTCCATGGGCCAGATTTGGTCCACAGGCCCTAGTGTGCTGACACTTGTTTTTGTGTAAAGCACACATTCTTTTGCAGACATCTTGTTCAGCCTCACCAAACAAGTTGCTGGAAGGTAAAGGGGCAAGAAGAGGTCTCCGGGCTCCCATAATCACTTCTCTTTAACCATTCCTAGTTTAATCCCATGATGTCATTCAGAAATGCAATGGGTCACTGACCAGGTCACATTACTCAGAGAAAAACAGGATGTTTGACACCTAAAATATTCAGAACAGGCTCAGATCTCATCTCTGCAAAAATACTCTTATATAATGAGGAGCAGTGGTAAAGGGAAGGCGGAGATAGTAAACTGAGAGGGAATAGGCCTGAGTGGAGAAGGCTCACTGGGCCAGGCTCAGATGGTGGGCCTGCTGTCCTGGACAGAATGTCTCTCCTTGCAGCTGTCACTTTGGTGGACAGATGACTTCATTCCTACTCCCCCCAAGTCAAGGGGTTTTAATCTCTCACTTGGGAGAAACACCATATGGTAGGTGCTTTGAAAAGTTGTAAGAAAAGTATAAAGTACTTAGGGGGAAAAACCCACTTCCAAAAGCATGAAATTTGTCTCAAAAAAAGACTTGGTAGTTTCTTTGAAATACCATAGCTTTCTAGAAAATTAAGTCAAAATCTGTTGGATTAAGTAACAAGAGGGGCATTATCAAGGCAAGTTAACAGGGAGATTTCCTTTCTTGTGTTTACATACCTTGGTGCAGCTTAAATCTGTAACACTTGATCCCAAAGGTCTCCTATGACCCGCCCCTCTGTTCAGCACCCACCACTCTCTCTATCTTGTATTTCAGGTTCAGAAATACAGGTCTTTTAATTTCCCAACAGCCCAGAGGGAAGTAGTTTTATGCCCTTGGGCCTTTGGCTAAGTAGATTTCTTGTTCTGGAAGATCTCTCAAGCCCTTCAAAGCTCAGGCTTCTTCAGACGTTTCCTGGCTCTGGAAAATGTGTTTAGCACCCTTCTGTGATATCTTGGGAAGTTGTACATATTTCTTCTGTTGTATTTGCTATGTTCTTCTTTATTTGACTATGTGCCTTATATTCTTGACCAGCCTATGAGCTTTATGATTTGTCTCTGTCTCCCCAGGACATATTCAGTACTAAGATCATGGGAAGATCTCCACAAACATTTGTGGAATTGAGTTCAAGAGTGTGGGGGGGCAGGCTTGCTTGTCTGGTTGTTCCTCTTTGAACCAGGGCTTTGTTGCCGAGAGCTACAATAAACCCAGACTCCGGTTTGATGTCTTTAGAGCAAAATCATCAGCAGCTATGAGCTCCTCAGCATGGCGCTTTGTATTGGCACAGCTCTTTCGTTCACTCCCTTAACTAAACTCTTCTTATATAGCAAGACTTCCAGGCCAATTGCTGAGTGTCTGCCCACCCAGCTCCTTCTTAACCTTCTGGTCCCATCTTAAATGCCCCTTCTTTGAGAAGCTTCTCCTCACTCTCCACTCCATTGTTTTGTCTTGAAACACTTGTCTTTTGCTTTCTACCACTTACTGTGATCTGTTTAGATTTTAATGTCTTCATTTGTTTGTGGTCTTCCCGTCCCACTAGAAAGTTGGCTTTTTGAGAACAGACACTATTTTTGTCACATTCGCTGTTTCAGTCCTGCCCTAGCACCAGCCTTGGCATTTAGCGGGGGTGCACCAAATATCTGCTGAATGGGTGAATGAAGGCATGCTGGGATATATGAGTAAATTAATCCCTGCAGAATGACTCACCCAGAGGCAAATCTTTTTTTTTTCTTTTAATCAGGGTCCCTTCAAATGCACTAATCCCAGAAAGCAAGTAAGATGATGAAGGGACATTTCTCCCACTCCACCACTTACAGAAACTCTTCCTTCCTCCTGCAGGAAAATGTAAAGGGAGGCAAATGACAAAAGGAAGGCAGTTGTTATGTTTGATGCATGAATAAGACATATGCAAAAGTTGAAGACATTAGTTTTACCTTAAAGTGTGGCAGAGCTAACCCCCACAGCTTGATCAAACAGGAAGACAAGAAGTGCTCACACACAACCTTAAAACCAGATCTGACCATGTGTGGTAATTAGCTAGATTTAGCCATGCTGTGATATCATATTTCAAAATGTCATGTTGTGTACAACAAGTACACACAATTTTTTTCATTAATTTAAAACTAAATATTTTTTAAAAAGTGGATCTGACCACACCGCAGAGTGGGACAAGCCTGGTTTAGGAGATTATGCCCATATAAGGCCCCACATGCAGCTCCCAGTGGAGCCTGAGCTGATTTGGCACCTCTTAGCAAAGACTAATAAGATTGCTTTTAGGGTTTTGTTCACTAAGAATATCAAATCTGCTGTCTACATTTGCATCTGAACACTTGATGAAAAGCCTAATATTACCCTAAATGTCTTAGGGCCCAAAGACTCTTTAAAGAAGTGCTGCACATAACTCAAGGCAACCATAATCTGAGGCTCCCTGGAGATCTCGCCAAGTGGCTGAGGAAGAGCTCAGATAGGGGGACCAGAGCTCTGGAGACCACTGCAGCTCAGAGATGAGCTGAGGTCTTCTTCCTTTTCTAACAGTGACCTACCAGGGCCGGGGCCAGCAAACTCTGTTAATGTTTTAGGCCATGCACTCTCTGTCAGAACAACTCAACTCTGCCATTGTAGTAGAAAAGGCTTAGGTACGAAATGAATGGATGTGTCTGTGTTCCAATAAAACCTTATGGATGGACACTGAAAAGTGAATTTTATATCATTCACATGCCACAATATATCCTTTTGATTTATCCAACTATTTATAATGTAAAAACCAGTCTCATCTCTCAGGTAGTAAAACAAACAGGGAATAGGCCAGATTTGACCTGTGAGCTATATCTGGCTGATTCCCAGAGCGGGGAGAAGTGCAGAGAACACAGCCTCAGATATCCGGACTAATTTGAAGTTTTCAACTTTACTTCTGTCCCAGCCAGGCTATGTGACTGTGTTAGATCATTTTCCATGACTACAACTAAACACATGAGGCTGGATAACTTTGTAATGAGAAGAGGTTTACTCAGCTTCCAGTTTGGAAAGCTAGAAATCCAAGATGGTCCCACTTGTTTGATCTCTGGTGGAAGTTTAATGGCAGAAGGTGTCACAACAAGGGGAGAGTATGGATGGAGCAAGTGAGACATGAAGCCAGAGCAAGGAGAGGAGCCAGACTCCCCCATTTTTACGTTAATTTGATTGGTACATTTTAGGTATACATAATAATGACATTCATCAACAAGATATGTACCTTTACATAATGTATCTTGATTCTTATTTTTCCCCATTCCCCTGTCCTCCCATCAACCGCTCTACCCTTCCCTATTTACAGAAAAATTTGTTTCCATTTTTTCATTTTCTCATATTTATTCCCTTCCCTTCTTTCCTTTCCCCTACTCTTTCTACTTCCCCTTCCCCTTTGCAACATTTCTTCCTATTGCATATCATCTATTATACATTTTGATCCTTATTTACACTTTCAATTTCTCACAGCAGAGAAACTATTCAGAATTTACACGTGTGTCCTATTTATTTCATGTAAGAGTACAGCCTCAATGTACATCTGTTCATAAAAGCAACCAATCACAAATGCTGGTGGGGCTGTGAGGAGATAGGAACCCTGCTCCACTGTTGGTGGGAGTGCAGACTGGTGTAACCGCTGTGGAAATCAGTATGGAGATAGCTCAAAGAAATAAGATTAGCGGTCCCATTTCATGCATCTATTCCCCTACTGGGTATCTTCCCAAAAGAATTAAAAGAATCATACCACAGTGATATATGCGCACCCATGTTTATAGTGGCACAATTTGTAATAGCTGAAAATTGGAAACAGCGCAAATGCCCATCAATTGGAGACTAGATAAAGAAAATGTGTGTGTTTTTAAAATAAAATGGAGTACTACTCAGCCATAAAGAATGAGAAATGAGAGACATTTATGGCTGCCCCTTTTTATAACAATCCTCTTGAGACAAACAACTCCAGGTCGCACGGGAACTACCAAAGCCCCTTCCAAGTATAGTACCACTGATGATGACCTTGCACTGGGCTCTACCTCTCAAAGGTGCCACCACATCCACACTAAGGACCAAGCCTCCAACAGGTGTACCATTGGGAATTGCACTCAAACCATATCCCAACCATAGCAGTGGCCTGGAGCAGGCCACACAATCCTCTACACTCTGTTTCTCCATCTTTGTGGCCCTCCCTGCCCGTGCTGAAATGGGGATTCAAAGAGCAAAGACATGGGAAGCATTTGGCCTGGTGCTTATCATACACTGTAAGCACCTAATAAGTGTTTGCTACTATCTGAAATTCCCTTTCGTTACAGCTGGAATTCTCCCTTCTCAAAGCCCTATTGCTTAGCACACCATCTGGCACACAGTAGAGACTCAGGAATTGTTGTCTGAATGAATGGAGAAATTAATTCATAATTATAAATGAATTATAGCAAATAATAGGCTTACTAGGTGCCCCAGCTTGTGGAGTTTCAGCTTTCCTCACTTCCACACTTTTTAAAGTTATGGTCCAGTGTCCTGGTTGGGATATCAGTGGGGAAAGTGTTTAGAACTGGACTTATGGCAATTTCAGACATGCATGTATGTAGTAGGAGCTCACTGATCTGGTGATAAATGAATAAATGGATAAGTAAAGGGCTATTGTTCATGCCAAGCAATAGCTCCAATAAGTCCTTGACTTATTCTGGTTTCACTTATGATTTTTCTACTTTACAGCCAAAGTATACCCACATAGCAATTTGTTGTTTTTTTTTTTGCTTTCATTACCATATTCAATAAATTACATGAGCTATTCAACACTTTACTATAGAATAGGCTTTATATTAAACTGTTTTACCAAACCAAGGGGTAACACAAGTGTTCTGAGCATAATCAAAGTAGGCTAGGTCAAGCAATCATGTTCAGTAGGTTAGGGATATTAATGCACTTTAATTCGCCACATTTTCAACTTACAATGGGTTTATTGGGATAGAAACTCCCCCATAAGTTGTGGAGCATGAGTATTTGAAGTCTAAGAAAAGAGAGCCTCTTTTGCCCCCATCTCTAGAGTTCATGATGTTGGGGGGTCATCAGGATGAGGGGACCTTGCTGAAAGTCTGTCTAGAGAGGCAGGAGGTAATTTTTCAGTACTACCTGTTTGTCATCTTCTCCTGACTTCTTCAACCAGTCCCACAGTGGCATGTGGGCCTGCCCGCCACCTGCCTCACTGGAAGATGAAGCTCTTGCACAAATGTTTGGAGATTTTCGAGCCAAATTTCTATCTGCGCACTCATCCTTGCCCAGAGGACCATTGCTCCAGCTGCTAAGGTAAAAGAGGGGTTAGCCAGTGATTCAGGCACACGTGCTCCATGGGGGAAGACATTCGTTCTCATATAAACAGCATATGGTGCTCATCTACCCCTCACAAGGAGGCTGTGGGGATTCCTGGCGTGCGGGTAATTTTAAGTTTCAAAGTTTCTCCAGGATCCTGGAAACAAAGCTGCAGAAAACAGAGAGGGAAACTATCCTGAGCAGGATACAGCAATCCTTGAACCACAGAAAGCCTCACAGAAGGGTCAGAGGTTCCAGCCAAGCTCTCCCTGGAGAAGGCTCCTATAAGCCCAAGCCAAACGTATAGGGTGTTGGTTGCTCACCCCAAGAAGTGGTGCGGGAATCAATGAGTGCTCTGTGCGACACGGTTGACGCCAGGAAGCCTCAGCCTTGGGCCACACTGGAGCAGGAGGCTGTGGGCTATGTGAGCACCGACAAGACCCTTGAGGGCTTCCAGCTTTCCTCCAGAGGAAGGCTTGACTTGGCTCTCGATACAAATCCTGTCAACCACATCAGAGCTGTTTCACAAAAGCACTCAGAAAATGGAAAATGTTAAGGACATTTGTGGGAACCAAGAAGGAGCCAAAGCCAAGCTCAGCATCATTTTCTTCACCACCCAAGGAGCCAACTTCCCAAGTGTTGTAGAAGCAGAAAAGGAAATCAGGGTCCTCACGCCCTGTTGAGCAAGTCCCCGTAAGCTCCAGGACTCCTCTGGGAATCTGCATCTCTGAGCCTGAATCAAGCTTCAGAGCCCAGGGTCTACTTTGTGTCAACTATGTCATCAGTCGTGTCTTATAATGAATAACAGTCTCTCTAACCATAACAGCTACTGTTCACTGTAGCTCAGGCACATGTGCTAAGTTGCTGTGTGTCTTTTGCTCATTTACGGAACCTCTCTGAGCTTCAGTTTCCTCCTCACCTGTAAGAGAGGGGACAATAATGATATGTAGCTCAGAGGGTGGTTGTGGCGGTTTATTGAGACAGCTCATGTGACCGCCTTAACCCTGTGCCTGGCCCAGGTTAGAAGCTTCAACAGATGATAACTACTGTTGTTACTACTACCTATAGCAAATAGCCAAGGATTAGGAGCAAAGAAGTCCTAGCTCTGTTTACTTCTCCCTTTCCTCATCCTCATCTTACCTTGGTTCATAAATAACACAGACCCTGCCAGTTCTCTCTCAACCCCGCAGAAGGGTGGGTAGGGCCTGCACTTACCAGTCTGCCATTGAGAAGCACACGATAATCATGGGTCTGCATGCCCATCAACAGCTCTGAGCAGACTGCTCCTTCCCCTCTCTGCCAGCTCCCCTCTCTGTACTCTTCACATCTCCTTGATGACACCACATGGCCTGGCTCCACACATGGCGACGTGTGTGGTATGCCATAGCCATAGTAGCATGAAAAGCAGTTATTTGGCTATCTTGCCTGGCAGTATAGGCATGAGTCAGAACTGCCAAGGCATTTGAAAGCAAGCTTCGCCCCCTCTGTGGTGGCCCCTGCAATAATGCTCCAAAAGGCATTTTCTTCTTCTTCTTCTTCTGAGGGTAGAGCAAAAGAGAAAGAATGAATGGCACTTACCAGGCTGGTGAAGGAATGTTTGACCTTGGTTTGCTTATTGGGTGGTTCGTTCATTCATGTATTCATTCCATTCTTAATAAGTCAGCCTTCATATCCATGGCTTCCATAGCCACAAACTCTCTCTGTACCGATCAAATTTTTCTACATTTCATTTCCATATGGGTGAGTGGAGGTTCACATAGAGTAAAATAAAAGACTGAAAGGAAGCACATCAAGCATTAACAATGATTACCTGTAGGAAGCATTTTTATTACTTTATTTTAATTGACACACGCTAATTGTGTAAACGTATGGGGTACAGAGTGAAGTTATGATGCATGAATACCTTGTTTGATGATCAGGATAATTAGCATATCCACCATCTCAAACATTTATCATTTCTTTGAGATGAAACATTCAAAATTCTCTGTTCTGGTTATTGCTGCTGAGGATGTAGAGAAGAGAGAACCATTTCACATTGTTGATGGGAAGGAAAATCAGCATAACCATTAAGGAGAGCAGTATGTTGGTTCCTCAAAAACTTAAAGATGGAACTGCCATAAGATCCAGCTATCCCACTTCTGGGTGTATACCGAAAGGAAATGAAATTGGATGTCAAAGAGACACCTGCTCTCTTCCATGATCACTACAGGGAAATATTTTTGTCTTTGTTTCTTAAATATTTTAAATTTCCCACAATACACATGCTTATTACCTGAAAAATCATATTATTAATTTTAAAAGTGAAAGAGTTTGCAAAGAGATACCTGCTGTGTGATCCTGTTTCCATGACATTCTGGAAAAAAGCAAAACTATGGGGACAGAAAACAAACAGGTCAGTGTTTGCCAGAAGCCTGGGGCCAACAAAGGGGTTACCTCACAAAGGGACACGGAGAATGCTTTGAGAAGATGGAAATGTTCCATATCTTGAATGTGGCGATAGTTACATGTCTGTATGTGTTTTTTAAAACTCACAGACTGGTTTGCTAGAAGAGATAAAATTGGCAGTTTGTCAGTTATACTTTAATAATCCCAAATTGTTCTTTTTTTTTAAGTCTGGCTTATTTCTCCAGTTCTACTGTCTCTGGAGAATCTGATGGACCTAGGAAGATAATGAAACTTTTGAAGGATATGATGTCTAAAGGAAGATTATGGAAAGAGATAAGGGAAATTGTCATATTCCTGTCAGTCTCTGAAAGTTCAGTCATAGAAAGCTGAGGCTTGGTCTCTGCTTTTTATTCTTTGTTCCATTTTTATGGGCACCTGAGACAGAGATTTATATGAAAGACAGTTTTTCTTAGTACTTAATGGGGTGACTTTAGAATGAACTCAAATATATGATTTATAACTCAAGTGATATCTTTATGAAACATTTACATCTGTGACAACACCTAATAAAACTTTTTATTGGAAACATTATGTGTATGGCTAGAACAGGCTGTCAAAATAATTACCATTGACCCAAATACATCACTAATTGATTATGTACCCTGCTGCTGGTACCAGCATTGTATCTAAATCCAATCTGATAGGGAATAGAGGAAGGGCACATGGATGACATCATGTTCTTTATGAAAATTGGGGTTTTCATTTACTACCAAGGACTTCTCCTAAAGCCTGAGCTTAATGAGCCTGAAGCTGGTAATGCCTGTCCTGAACTACCAGGGTAGACATGATTTTCCAAGTTCAGTCACGTCATTTAAATATTTGAAACCTGTTTCTTGCTTTATGTAATATATAATTGAATCATTATTCATGAGACATTGTATAATTGGCTACTCTTTTGTTTCATCCTTAGGTTAACAACAAAGGCAAGTTCTGTAATATATCAGGGTTAGGGAAAGAAGGTGAGAAGCAGGTTCAATAGATAGGAAATGTCTGGGGCCGGGGATTTAGCTCAATGACACCATGTGCCTGCCTCACAAGCACAAGGTCCTGAGTTCAATCCCCGGTTCCACGCGCAAAAAAGGAAAAAGAAAAGAAAAGAAAATTTCTAATATCTAAGCTACTGATCATGAGAAAAGGCATAAGAAAAAGATGGCATGGAGTTCTCTACAGGAAAAAACCTAACCATCCCAGTCTAGCATATTTACAAACTAGGAATTTTGAGCTCTGAAACTATATATCCAATTACATATAATTATAGGTCTGTCTCTTCCACTAGACTGAATTCCTTGAGGGCAGGAGCCAGTTTTATTTGCCTTTGATTTTCAGTATTTAGGGTAGCGAGACACTCAAAGTCTGTTAAAGGAAGGAAAGAGGGAGAGAGGAATGGTAATCACGTCACCAGCCTCCTACAAAAGGTAGAAGTTTGAATGCCACCACACATTCCTCCCCATGAGTCAGAAGGAGTAGAGCTCGGCTGTACTGAGGACAGTGTGATGGGAGCAAGTGGGCTAGCTCCATGATCACACAGACCAGCCAGCTTTGTCCTGGATTGTAACCAACTGTGAACTTGAAACAGCCATCTTGGAAATGCAGCATTGGACATCTAAAGGAGTAGGTGAGAATGCAGAATAGCTAGCCGGGGGTGGGGGCAAGCAAAAATATTCCTCCCCTCCTTGGGATCTACTTGTGCATTTACTTTCTAGGATAAGACTGGTATTGCTTCAAGAAAACATTGAGCAGAAAGAGGGGGAACTTTTCCTTCCTTATTGACCCTGGGGGAGAGTGCTACACGTTCAACCCCACCCTGTCCTGGGAAAGACTAAAGTGAGCCAATAAAGATGTTTTTATAGGTAAAGGATCTATTCTGTGAGGTTCAAGGTTAATACATGTATTTGGGGTCAGCACATCAGTCCTCCAGTTTCTGGGTGGAGGAATAAAATCCTGCTGAGGAAGGAATGCAGTCATGGACTAACATAGAAGTAATTTTAGAAAATACCTATCGGGACCACATTGCATGTTTTAAAATTGATACCACTCTGTGGATCAGCTTTCCTTTAGGGTAGTTTTGAAGTGACTTTTCCCAGCGACTCTGGAGGCAAGGAAGACTTCATTTTGGAAATATTGGCTGGGTGAGCTGGTGACTCACACCTTAGATGAATTAATAAAAAAAAGTTGCAAAAACAAAAACCAGATGTTTCCTTCATCTCAATATGGGCCTGTGTGCTTTCTTTTATAAGTTATACCGTCACTTGCTGATGTCCTTCTATTGAGGCAAATATCAATTTTAAAATATTAGCATCCACAAAAAAAATAGCATCCAGGCATATTTGAGGAAGCTTGATTTACCACTTGCTGTTTGGATGAAATTTTCACCAAGACTGCACCTCAGGTACTGGCTATTTCAGCCAGCAAATGGCACACTGTCAGAACAGGGCAGACCAGAGGCCTTTGACTGCTTGGCTTGATGTGCTGGGAACTCTCCCAACAGCCTTTGAGAAAAGGCAAAAATAAGCTCTCTCTGCTTGCACCAGAACCTCCACAGAACCAGAAAGAGTCTGGCCAAGCAGACATGGCTTCCTTTCCACATCCAGTTTTCATTCCCTGGCCCTTGACCCTCCTGGAAAATGCCAAGGACTGCATTTTAGAGAGCCCATAACATATATTTTCATCCTTCTGGCCACACCAGTGGTGGATATACTAAAATCCAGAGTGACACACTTTTAAGTTTGCTAATAACACCACCTGTTGTTCCCCAAAAAACTTCTGAAGCTGACAGGGTTTTCTTTTTTCTTTTCTTTTCTTCTTTTTTTTTTTTTGCAAGGAGACAAAATAATTTATTTTTTTCCTTTACCCTTTGTACTTTGGTTAAAGCAATTATTTTCCCTAGACACCACCCAGAGCAAAAAGCTCCAGATGTTCCTATAATGGGAAATTGGCTTACAAACCCTGGTGTTTGTCAAATTTGTGTTGTTTCCCAACCTTTTTGTTTGGGACCCTTTGTCCTGTTCTCCAATCCCTCTTCATCCATTTCAGTTACATCTTCACTTACCTAAGTAAGGCCCATTTATTTTTAGACGTATTATTTTTTTTTTAAGTATCAGCACCTGCCAACCCACTCCCAAATGATGCTGTAGTCCACTGGGGAGCAGTGTTGAAGCCAAGAGGACCCTGGGAGCATCTGCCCAACCCCAGCCAACATCATAGCCTATTGGGGACCTGTGCCAAAGCCCAGAGAACTCTGGAACTAAGTGCCCTATCCCCATTCCCTGGGTTCTCCAACTTAGGGTCTCCAATAGATCAACCTAACTGAAGAAGAAACCAACAACCAGGAGGACAGTATCACTGAAATAACACCTCACTGAAATGACAGTCTCACTGAAATGACACCCTTCCACAGAGACTGGGTGAGAGATAGAATTGGAGAGGGTGAGAGCAAAATAAGTATCTCCTGGGATCTCTTAGTATGCCTGACCTCAGAACAGGAAGATCATGGGACCTGTATTCTGTTGTGGGAGGCCAGGATTGGTGGGAGTAATCATCAGAGGAGTGATCCTGAAGAAGAAGGCATTTAACCTCGGGGTATGTTTGAGCTCTGGCACTGCTGCCAACATCCAGCAGAAATCAGTGCTCTGAATTACTCTATGTAAATATAAGGGGGACCTAATTGTCTTCATTAAAATTAGAGTCCTCTTTGTTTTGGCAAAATGCTGTTCATGAGTAGTTCCTAGGGTTTGCCAATATCCAGTCGACATTTGATGTCATTGTTGTCATTAAATTTATCACAGACACGGTAACAGTAGTAGCTGACAATTGGTTTTCTCTCTATGCCAATGGCTGGATTGCCTGGGGGCTCATAAACAGTACTGTGGCTCACTCCCAAAGAACTGGGCAGTGGGCCAAAGAATTTGCAAACTCCAGCACAAACAAACAAACCACAGAAACATGGAAAGACAATGCAATAAAATGCCTCCCAAAACTCCCCACTCCCCCCAACATTGGTACAGAGGGCAGCAAGGGGGAGGAAATTTTAAGCTACACAGCAGATAGGTCTGAAAGGGTATCAACAAAGGTAAAATAGTCCTATAAGGTACTTGGTGAATTTAAAGGTTATATAACTAATCACATAATGACTGTGATAAAACAAATGATCAGCAAGGCTAGAGAAGACACTAATAAATAGCTAGTAGAGGTAAAGAAAGAGATGCACAACATTCATTCCCAGAGCAGAAAACAATGAAACTCTACAAGAAAGTTCCAAATAGAAATCCAGGAGATTAAAAACATGATTGAAAATATGGGTAGCAGAAGTGACCAATGAGAAGACAGAGTGTCCAATCTAGAGGACAAGGCTGTGATCAATGATCAGTTAATGAAAGATACCTTAAGAACAATAAGGGAACATGAAAAATTGATCCAATAGCTTCTAATTGACTCAAACAGGTCTAATATAAGAGTATAGTGGTACCTCAGTTCACAAACATAATTTGTTCCATGATTCTGGAAAATATGTCCATGTTCATGTTCATTTTCATGTGGGAAAAATAACTATGGTTGTATTCATAGCCTGATGTAGAGTTCACTAACAACAAAATTTTGCCACTTTTGTTTGCAAACAAAAATGTTCATGAATTGAGGTACCATTGTAACTGGGATTAGTGAAAAAGCAGAAGACAGCACAAAGGGCATAAAAAATCTGTTTGCACAACAGAAAACTTTCCAGATGTGGAAAAAGAATTTAATATGCAGATAAATGAAGCATGGTAGAACTCCAAATAAGCATGATCAGAAAAAAACAAAACAAAACAAAAAACCCACTCTATGCCACAAACTAATTAAAATACTAGAAATGCAACACAGGGACAGAATAGTAAGGCTGCTAGTGAAAAGCAAGGAAATCACCTGTAAAGGAAAGCCTATCAGAATTACAATAGATTTCTCAACACAAACATTAAAGGCAAGGAGAACATGAAATGAAGTGTTGCAAGCTCTTAAAGAAAACATCTTTTAACCCGGACTGTTATACCCTACAAATTATCTTTCAAAATTAATGGAGACAATGTGAAATAGGAAGAAAAGGGCTAAAGGTGTAGGGGAAGTGGGAAAGGTAGGGGAAAGGAAATAAGGGAAAAGAAAAAAATATGAGAAAATGAAAAAATGGAAACAAAGTCTTTGTAAATAGGGAAGGGTGGAGGGGATGAAGGAGGACAGGGTTATGGGGATAAATGAGAACCAAGATCTGTCATGTAAAGGTAAAGATCAGAATGATAAATGTAACAGTACTGTATGCCTAAAAAGTACAAATCAACTCAATGAGAAAAAAAATTGATGGAGAAATAAGATACTTCCATGATAAAGAAAACCTAAAAAAATTCATGTCCATCAAACTAACACTCCAGAAAATTCTCAAGGATATTTTAGAAGGAAACAATGAAGCCAACAATGCCAAAAGGGCCAATAAAATGAATATATCAGGTAGGAATAGTGATTAAGTAGAAGAAAAATAAATCAAAATAGTAACAGGAAATGCAAGGATAGGCATATCAATACCTATCAATTATAATTATGAATGTCAATAAAAAGACACAAATTAGCAGAATGGATCAAGAAACAAAATCCAACAGTATGCCAAGCATGGTGGTACACATCTGTAATGCCAGCTGAGACAGGAGGATTGCTGTGAGTTCAAGGCCAGCCTGGGCTACATAGTGAGACCTTGTCTCAAAAGAAATCTTTTTAATCCAATGGTATACTGTACACAAGAAACACATTTAATACAAAAAGAAATTCATATAAATCAAAGGATGGAAAACAATATTCCACACAACAGAAACCCAAAAACAAGGAGGACTAGCTATCCTATTTTTAGACAAAGTGGATTTCAAGCCAAAGCTGATCAAAAGAGGCAAAGAAGGACATTACATATTGGTTAATGGAAGTATTCAACTGGAAGAGATAACAATTATAAACATATATCCACCAAACCACAGTGCACCCGATTTCATAATACAAACACTGAAGGACATAAAAGATCAGATAAACATTAATAAATTTATGGTAAGGGATCTCAATGCTCCACTATCACAAATAGATTAACTAAATAAAAACGTCAACTAAGAAATAACAAAGTTGAACTAAAACTTCAAAGAAAAGATATGAACAGAGTGTTTCACCCAACAACAGAATACACATTATATTCAGTTGTACTTGGTACTTTTTCCATAACAGACCACATACTAGTTAATAAAATGTACCAAAGTAAATACAAAAGAATTGAAATTTTACTGTGTATATTATAAGGTGAAATAGAATTAGAAATCAATAGCAAAAGAAAGAACAGAAACTGTGCAAACATATGGAAATTAAACAATGCTCTCTTGATCAATGGGTCACAGAGGAAATTAGAGAAGAAATAACAAAGTTCTCAGAATTAAATGATAATGCCAGTACAATATACCATCATTTATGAGGCAAATGAAAGCAGTCCAATGAGGTAAATTGATAGCTGTGAATGCCCATATCAGAAAAATAGAACAATACCAAATATATAACTTAATGATGCATCTCAAGGTCTTAGAAAAACAAGAACAATCCCAACCTAGAGCTCGTAGAAGGAAGGAAAATATAATGATCAGAACAGAAATTAATTAAATGGAGATGAAAAAAATCAATACAAAGAATCAATGAATCAGAGCTGGTTATTTGGAAGAATAAGCAATCTTACCAAAAAAGGAATATATATATACCAAATGATGGGAGAACTCAGAAGGAATGGAGAGATTCCTAGATATACATGAATTGCCAAAACTGGACCAAGAAGACTTAAAAATCTTGAACAATCCAATAACAAGCAATGAAATTGAAGCAAAAATAATTAAAAAACTACCAACTATGAAAAATCCAGGGCCTAATGGATTCACAGCCAAATTCTACAAGAAATATATACCAAATGATGGGAGAACTCAGAAGGAATGGAGAGATTCCTAGATATACATGAATTGCCAAAACTGGACCAAGAAGACTTAAAAATCTTGAACAATCCAATAACAAGCAATGAAATTGAAGCAAAAATAATTAAAAAACTACCAACTATGAAAAATCCAGGGCCTAATGGATTCACAGCCAAATTCTACAAGAACTTGGGGAAGATCTAACATTAATACTTCTCAAACTTTTTAATGAAATTAAGAGGGAAAGAGCACTTTCAAAATCATTCTCAGAAACTAACATTATCATGATCCAAAACCAGACAAAGATCCAAGCAAAAAACATAACTATAGGCCAATTTTTCTAATGAACATAGATATAAACTTTTAAACAAGATACTGGGAAACGGAATATGACAAATCATCAAAAAGATCATACGCCATGACTAAGTAGATTTCATCCAGGGTTGGAAGGATGGCTCAACATTTGCAAATCAATAAATGTAGTTCATCACATTAACAGAAGGAAGGACACAAGTCACATGATTATCTCAATAGATTCAGGAAAAGCCTTTGAGAAAATCCAATATCCACTCGTGATTGAAAAACACTGAAGAAAATAGGTATAGGAGGTCCTTATCTCAACATGATAAAAGCCGTTAATGACCAACCTACTGTCAACATCATATTAAATGGGGCAAAGCTGAAAGAAAGCCTTCCTTCTAAAATCAGGAACAAGACAAAGATGTCCATTATCTCCATTCCTGTTCAATATAGTCTTGGAAACATTAGCCAAGCAATCAGGCAAGATTAAAGAAAAATAAGAGATCATACAGAAAAGAACGAAGTCAAAATATCATTATTTGCAGATGACATGATCTTTTACTTACAGGACCCAAAAACACTCTACCAAAATACTCCTAGAATTGATAACCAAATTCATCAGTGTAGCAGGATATAAATTAAACACACAAAAATCAGTTGCATTCCAATACACTGAAAAAGAAATAAGGAGCTGGTTGTGGTAGTATACACCTGTAGTAGAACACACACACACATATATATATATATATATATATATGCTATTTGGTTTCACTCATACCGCTAGTATATCTTAGTTCATTGGAAAGAAATATTTGTGTTATTATCTGGGTTTTTTTGTAAAAATCTTTTGTAGTCTGAGTTACTACTTTGAAGATAATGATCCACAGTATAATAACTATTGTTATTCTTATTATTTGGTGATAGAATTTTGTTCTATTTTACCATAAAATAAAAAGAAGTATTATCTTTAAATTTAATTAGCTCATAATTGTACATGTTTATGTGATACAGTGCAATGTTTCATTGTATGTACATAATGTATACTGATCAAATCAGGATAATTATCATTTTTAGCTCCTTATCACTTTATCTCAGAGCCTTCAAGTTCTCCTTTTCTGGATCTTCATAAAATATATAATAGGCCCTTGCGAATTACTGTCCTCCTGCTGTGCTACGGAGCACTAGCACTCATACCTTCTATCTGTGTTTTGGCGCTTGTTAGCCAATCTCCCTTTTTCTCCTCTCCCCTTCTGCTTCCTAGCCTCTAGCAATTACTATTCTAGTCTCTCCAACTTTACGATCAATACATATGACAGAGAATATGTGGTATTTGTGTGTGTGTGTGTGTGTGTGTGTGTGTGTGTGTGGCTTAGAAGCAAATTTAGATTTGTGCTTTTGTTGCTACATTGCTTAACCTCTTGGTCTTAACAGAATTTTTAAAAATTATAGTTTCACCCATTTGCCTAATCCAGATTGCCGGGAATCAGTCCGAACTCCTTGGCCCCCACTCATTTACTATACATTTTTTCTCCGCGTCCTGTTGAGTCTGTTAAATATTCCCTCCTCTTTGCCCCACTGACATTTCTCTAGGTCACCGTCTTGGTACCACTCTTGCCCCTACACAGATGACCCATCCTTTCCACTGCAGCCATGAGGGTGATCTTTCTAAAACCCAGATCTAATCGTGTCTCTCAGGCATTGCCACTCTCTGGTAATGTAGTGTGCATGGCAGCAGCCTGGTGAAACTCCTCACATCAGTGATTAATGTGTAAGTGCTAGCTAAAGCTACATCCATGTCAGAGAAACAGCTGGGCATCTCCAGCTTCCCATCCTTTCCAAGGCTGGGGAGGCATTGGCTGGACTTTTCTCCATCGTGGCACTTGTCACACTACGGTGCCTAACACAGTTATCTGTATACTTGTTAGTCTCCCCCACCAGACTGGGAACTGTGGGATTTGCTCAGTTGTTTATCCAAGGCACCTGGTGCAAAATAGACATTCAGAATGAAATACAAAGTCTGCTGAAAGAAAAAAACCATACACACATCAGCAGTTCGCTGTACTAATAAATGTCTGGAAGCTGTAATTGTAATTGTAATTGTAGTGGCCACAGGCAACTTGTATTAACCTCATGATGTCTCAGGTAATTTAGTATTAAAATATGTATACGTTTTTCTTTTCCTGATGCATACCTTGTTTTTGTGCACTTCATAGTAACAGAGCTACAATTCGCTCCCTCAAAAGCAGTGTGTTCACTTTCTATTGCTGCCATAACAAATTATCACAAACTCGGTGACTTAAAAAACACCTACTTGTCATGTGACAGCCCTGTAGAACAAAATTCTGAGAAGAATTTCCAAGGGGTAATTATATGTATCTGCAGGGCTGTGTTCCTTCTTGAGGATCGAGGGCTGAATCTATTCCTTGCCTTGTCCAGCTTCTAGAGGTCTTAAAATCCAGCCGTACTGCATCTCTCTCACTCTGCTTCTGTTGTCACCTCTCCTTCTCTGACTGCAGCCAAGAAGGGTCTCCAATTTTAAAGGCCTGTGTGATTAAGTTGGGCCCATCTGGATGATTAGGACACATTCCCCATCTTAAGAAGATCTTCGATTCTCCTTGCCATGTAACCTAACATATTCGTAAGTTCTAGGGACTAAAAAAGGTGTGGCCATTTTGGAGGGCCATATTCTGCCTACCACGGGCAGCAATATGAGGGAACTGAATTCCATATAGCAGCCTCATTCTAAAGCTTCTCACACAATTGTAATGTTCATGCAACTTCTTACAACTCAGAAATCCCCTGAAAAATGAGCCCTTTGTATATTAAACTCATAAAAGTAAGTTTTGCTTCAAAAGGTGCAATAGGGCTCATTTTCAGGGGAGGTCTCTTCTAAATTCATGCTAGAGCTTGTTTTCTGGTTAGGTCTTATTTTCAGGGAAACATGGTAGCCAGCTGCATTCTCCTTTAATTGAAACCATGATTTAGAGACCTCCCTGTCTGCAGTGGCTGCCCCAGGGCTCAGCCCAGGTGAAGGGCTGAGTGCCTATTGACTGGAAGTCAGTAAATAAAATAATAGTCGACAGGAGTGCTTAAGTATGAACTTTCTAGTTCGTCTTAGAAGATAGAACTTGGTTGAGTTTTGAGAAAGTGTTTTAAAAAATCCAATTTGTAGCACAATCAGGGGTTCCAATTGCTATTATCTGCCTTTATCACACTAAAGCAGCTCTGAGATGGAAAAAAACAGGCAACTTCCATCATCTGAGACAGAAGTCTTCCAGATTTTTCAGATGAACAAAACATCTCATATGCTTTCTGCCTAGTCCACATGGGAACACAGCTGTATAGGAAATTCAAATGAACAATAAAACAAAATCATGCAACAAAGCCGTGTGACTCCCAAAGCAACCAAGAACTGAACACTTCTTAAGCAATTTTTCTAGAATTTGTATTGAAACACACAGTGAACCACTTCAGTTCCAACAAATCTGGAGAAATTAAACCTCGTTTCCAAGAAATGCTCACAGAGCTTTCAATACATTTCTCTATCACTGGAAAAGAAATAACTTGCACAACAAAATAACTACATCTCTGTGGTGGGACCCAGTGCGCACTGCTAGCACCAAGTAGAAAAGGAGCAGACCAAGTGTCTAACCAGGCACAGAAAGCAGGACTCCCCCAGGCTGCAACCGCAATGCGGGTTCACAGCAGAGAGTTCTTTTGCTTGGCAGAAATGGCCAGAAATTTCCAGGTCTCGCGGAGTTCAGGCTCGAGCCATGACAGCTCCAGCTAAGCCAGTTCTCAGAGTTCCATCTTCACCGTGACAACCACTTGGGATGCCTCCAGCTTGCCAAACTGGAGATTCTGAAGGAAAGCAGCCCAGAGGAGCTGCACGGTCTGCAGTTTTCCACATTTTATTCAAATAGCACCTCATCAGCAAAACCATACAGAACACTCAACCTTGGTTTCAAAAGCCTTCTAAATCCCAGGCAGAATATATCAATGTACATCACACCATCTGATCTCTTAACAAGCCTGGCAGCTGCTCCGGGCTGGAACCATAATCCGGTACATACCACAGTGCCTGGCACATGGTAGCAGCTCAATAAATGCTTACCAAATCTGTGAACTGTCATTTTATAAAGGAAGAAGCAGGCTTAGAAAAATTTAGGTGGCTTCCTAAAAGTGCCCAGTGGCAGCCAGGGCGAGGACTCTGGCTTCCCAGCCATCAGACTATTCGGTCTCTCATTTTGGCATGTTGTCCTTCAAACACTGGATGGAGGTCGGGAAGACATTTCTGTCCTTGTCGACAAGCACTCATTGAGCATATACACTAAACTAGACCTTTTCACCACTCTTCTGTTCTCTGCCCAGCAGCTGGCTTTTTCAAGACTTGGTTGTTTGTAATGGGCTCTCTTAAGCAAGGACTCTTGACTGCCACTTCCAAACCTTCACCACCCCTTCATGCCCGTTACCCTCTGTAATATTTCCCATTTGGCATGTATCTCCATCTTTCACTATTTTGCATGGGACTCTCTCTCTCTCCATGCTGTGTGTGTGTGTGTGTGTGTGTGTGTGTGTGTGTGTGTGTATTGTTACGGTTGGCTTTCCCACATGGAAACTCCCCAAGGGCAAGGTGCTGGCCCACTTGTGCTGACTTCAAGATGAGGGCGTGGTGCAGCTATGAAACCAAGCCAGAATGATGTATGTAGAACAAGAGTTCTGGCAAGAATGATCAGAATATAGAAAGGGAATGGGGTTGTGTATCCTGGGGACGGGAAGACTGAGGACAGACACCCCAGCTCTGCTTTTCAAATACCAGAGGCAGCAACACAGAGGTGGACTTGTCCTCTTGGTGATCCAGCAGGACCAGGGGAAGGGGAGGGAACTGCAGGGAGATTTTGTTCAAGGTATTCATTGTGCTCATAACTTCATAATTACTGTCTTCCATACTAGTAGGTGCTGTGAGTGTAATCACACATCTATTTTATTCCTCATAGATGCATGTAGCACAGCACTTGTTCTGGTCACTCAATAGATAAACTGACTGATGGACTGTTGGGTGAAACCTGGACTCTTCTCCGAATGCCCCTCATCCTCACTTCTCTTTCTGAGGCCTAAGCTTAAATACCACTTTATCAGGACAATCACCTCCAGTTCCTGTACCACCAGACTGTAGTACCCTCTCATAGTGCCCTATACTTTTCCATCAAGGGATTTGTGATCATTGTATTTGAGGTTATTTGATTACTTATGATCAGTATTTCCCTACTAGAAGACAATTGGTCCTTCTTGCCTGAATGATTCCCAAGAACTCCATGAGATAGCTATCCTTACTCCAGAAGAATACTCTCCCAGAGAGCTGGGACTGCTGTCCAGTTGTTTGCTGTTATCAGCGCTATGTGTTAACACAAAGTAAGTTCTCAGGTATCTCTTGGATGGACTTAAACCAAGAGGCTAAAGTCAAGTCACTGGTCAGTGTGGCACAATAAGCAAGTAGCAGAGCCTGGGTTTGACTTGATGACCGTGCAACTCCAAAGTCTAGGGATTTTCACTAAACTATGTGGATATAAATCCATTGTTTATGATCACAAACTCTTGTTACCCTGTTGGTGGAAATGCTGGGAGGTAGAGTGTGAAGGAATGTTGTTAGTCAGGTTGCCTTACCCATGGGCTAGACCAGACACAGGAGGACCCTTGGCTAAAAATAGGAGAACCCTTCTAACCAGGGAAATTCATGCCCTGCAGCCAACAGGGCACCAAATGGAGGGATAGAGTGACACTATGAGCCCTACTCTCTCGTGATGACAAGTTGGTAGGCAGCAAGCTTGAAGTCTGCAATTCCCCTCACTGTCCTGGTTATTATCAAGATGGATTACTGAGTGTGGAACTTGCCTGTAGAGCTAGTAATGAGTCAGAATTTGGACTTTGGCTAGGCACGGTGGCTCCCATTTGTAATCCCAGCACTCTGGGAAGCTGAGGCAGCTGGGTTTCAAGTTCAAGTCCAGCCATGAAAACTTAGTGAGAAACTGTCTCAAAAATTAAAAAAAAAAA
>NW_022900951.1:111973515-111983446 GCF_012274545.1 Fukomys damarensis | reverse complement strand
AAAAAAAAAAAAAAAAAGGCTGGAATGAGGCTCAGTGCAAAGGTCCTGGATTCAATCCTTAGTACTGGGAAAAAAGAATCTGGACTTTGGATTCAGACTGTATTTGAGCCTTGGTTCTGTTACTAACTAGACATGTGATAACATCACTGAACTTCAGGTTCTTCATGTGTGAAATGAGAAAAGAATATACTCTCACAGCATTGTTAAAACTGAATTAATATGTAGATTTAAAAATGCCTCATATACACATTGCCTGTACGTAGGAGGGGCTCATAAATGGGAACTAGAAAGCTTGGTGTGGCAGCAACATGTCTGTAATCCCAGCACTCTGAGAAGCCAAGGCAGGATGATCACAAACTCATTCCCAGCCTGGAAAATTTAGCATGACCCTGTATCAAAAATAAAAAGGGGCCCGGGGATGTAGCTCAGTGGACGAGGCTTGGGTTCAATTCCTAGCACTGAAAAAAAAGGAGGGGAAAACCACTGTTCTCATTTCGAATTCATTTTCAAGCCTCATCTTGCATCATCTTGATGGTGTACTTCTTGTGAAAAGCCCTCTGATAAAAGTTAAAACAACTATATTTTTACTTCTGTATAGCCCAGCACTGTGTCAGGTTAACTAATGCACTAGCTCCAATCTAATGTAGAATAGAAAAACAATTCTTGGCAACAAAGGCAAGGCAGGGGGCATCACAATCCCCGACTTGAAACTATACTACAAAGCTGTGATAAAACAGCATGGTACTGGCAAAGAAACAGACCTGAGGATCAGTGAAACAAACTAGAAAATGCAGAAACACCTCCAAACACACTTAGCCACCTCATCTTTGACAAAGGAGCCAAACACCTTTACTGAAAGAAAGATAGCCTCTTTAATAAATGGTGCTGGAAAAACTGGATCTCCACATGCCCAAAAATTAAAACCTAGACCCATATTTTTCACCATGCACTAAACTAAAATTGAAATGGATCAAAGGTATCAATATTAAAACAGAAACAGTAAATCTGCTAGAAGACAGTATAGAACTCTTGAAGGCACTGGTGTGGGCAAGGACTTTCTGAATAAAACTCTGATCATACAGGAACTATCACAAAAACTCAACACCTGGGATCTCATCTTATTAAAAAGCTTCTGCACAGCAAAAGAACCCACCAACAGAGCCAAGAGACAACCCACAGTGTGGGGAAAAAATATGCCAACTGTGCCTCAAAGGACTAATATCTAGAATATATAAAGAACTGAAAAATTTTAGACCTCCCCAAATTTAAAGACCCAGTCAAAAAATGGGCATCCGAAATGAATAGACACTTCTCAAATGAAATAGAAATGGGAAATAAATATATGAGAAAATGTTCAACATCACTGGTCATTTGAGAGATGCAAATTAAAACAACACTGAGACTCCATCTCACTCTAGAAAAATGGCTGCTATCAAGAAATCAACCAATAAGAAATGCTGGCAGGGCTATGTTGGGAGTGTAGACCTCAGCAACTACTGTGAAAATCAGTGTGGAGATTCCTCAAAAAACTACGATTGCAGGTCCCATTTGACCCAGCTCTTCCTCTTCTTGGTATCTTCCCAAAAGAATTAAAAGCTTCCTTGCACAGCGATATATGCACATCCATGTTTATAGTGGCACAATCTGCAATAGCTACATCTTAGAAACAGCTCAAATGCCCATTAACTGATGAATGGATAAATATGTGGTTTTTATACACAATGAGTTCAACTCTGCCATAAAGGAGGATATGCTTGAGACATTTTTAGCTAAATGGATGGACCTTGAGACCATACGCTGAAGTGAAATAAATCAGACGCACATGTTTTAAGTACCTCACTGTTTCTCTGGTGTGAGAAACCAAAAGTAGAAATAAGGACCAAAATGCATTTTAAATATTGGGAAATGGGGAAAATATGTTCAAATGAGACAGGGAACAAGGAAGGGGAGAGGAAAGGTCGGTCAACAAAAAAGAGAACAGAAGGAAAAAATGAAAACAAAACTTTTGTAAATAAGGAGGGGAAGAGGGGTCAGAGGGATGGGAGGGGAGGGTAATGGGTAAAAAGAAGCAAGATATACCATGCACAGGTAAATATTCCCTATGATGAATGGTAGTATGAGCATTTTAAACGTACCAATAAATGTTTTGCTTCAAAAAAAAATCAAATCTAATGTAGCTTGCAGTGAATTAGAAAATGTTAGTTCAAGCCAAGAGCCTTTTGCATATCAGCCCAAACCTGTGCCTCTCGCTGGGTGGGCTGTAAGGAAGATGGTTTGGATGGTGACATAACAGAATAGAGAGAGTGGCTGGTGCCATTAACCAGACTAAAGTTGCTGTCACCAAACAAACCTAGAAAACTTTTCATGTACAAAAGGGAGATGTATCTTTAACTTGGAGGATTATTTTTGCTATTACACTTGCTTTCAAGCACACTTGGAATAGTCTTTCTTCCATACTGGATACAGGACCAACTCACCTACATAACGAAGCTAACATGTTCATGATATTCTCTGTTTCTGAGCTAACAGGCTATGCATCAGTGGAATGGAATTGGACTGTTTTCACCTGTATTTCTTAAATGTTCCAATTGTGGTCATAAGCAAATATATCCAACCTTGCATACGCCAAAACTTTGCCACACCATTGTTAATTTCTATGAGGCTTTTCTTTTTTAAACATCAGCCTTCCCCTTTTCCAGTAGGTATATAGGTAGAAAAATAAATGAAGTCAGCACTCTTTATGTCTCACTAGAAGAAGCTGTGACTCAATATGGTGAGTGGTTATTTGCAAGGCTATAATTTTAATGACAGATTTTCCTAAAAGAAACCACTATAACATCTGTCCAAGTACTTCAAGGGAAAAGAAAAAATACATAAAGATTAAAAGTCTATTACTTCAACAGCACATTGCCAAACACAGACAACTAGGATAGATGCCAAGAGACCTTAAAAATAAACTCAAAAGATGCAACGTTCAAGTCAATCAAACGTGTAGGTTCTGCAAACAACAGAAAGATAGGTCCAAGAGCAGTTCTACTTGTGCATGATGGTAACTCAGGCTGTACTTCATCAAAGTTCATTCAGGTGTCTCCATCCGATAGGTATCCGAGCAGAAATGGTTTTCTCTTCTTTGCATGGAGATGTGTACATTGACTGGAGGAGCAGAGAATCTTCGAGAAGCTGATATAAGCGCAGCAGGCTCGGTTCCCCTTTGATAAAGTACTGAAGGCAGATTTAGTGGACTCAAGCTTTATCAGTTTCCCTAATGCATGCTGAAACAGACGAGTTACAGAATTTGTCATGCTAAGTATTTACAGCCATTTTCATAAAGTGAGCTCAGTAACCTGACGGAATAAAAAAGTTAGTTGTTAAAGTATTGTATAACCTTTTACAACTTGAATAAATCTGTGGATAAATAATGCTGACATTCAAAGCCCCTCAAACATACATTAACAAGAAAGTATTTGCCGCATGAAGAGGCACACGTCATATAAAACATACACTTCACAGGAGGGAGTCCTGCATAGCAGGAAAGTCACTACCACTACATAACAAATGGCTATGCCAACAGTCAAGGCTGCCCTAAAGGGTACAACATGGAAATTCCTTTAAAATCTCAAGGAGTATTTGCGATAGCACAGAACCCTTTTGGAGAACAAGTATGTCTTTTGTTTGAAGGATTTTTTGGTGGAAAATTTGAACATCACATATCACATTAAACAAAGTGACTTTCTATTTGGGTAAGATTTAAGGCAATGCTACTCAGACCTGAGGAAAAAAAATCCACAAGGGTGTGTATTGTTCTTCTGAGTCATTAACAGAATCAACATCAAAAAGTATTTCCTGTCCAAGTGTTCAATGCACCATTAGGTATTTTCAGCATTACAAAATAGAATCCACTTACATACTTATGAATATGAAATGGGAAATTTTTCTGTGCTCTTCCTTGAAAGCTCTAAAAATAAACTCATATGGCAGCTTAGGTATTTAATCTTAAAAATAACATGATAATACAGACAACTATACCCAGTTCACACAAAGGAGCCACCTTGCCATCAACGCTCTCGAGCATATTACTCTTACGACTGCCTTTGGTGTAGTTTGGATGATCATGGATTCATAAATTAAATTTTCACATCTACTACAGACTAACAAATGACAATTAGACATAGTAAGTTTAAAAATTTTACATTTTGCTCCTGTCTGGCTGCTCAAGGGCAGCAATTTAAATCGATATAAAAGCTTCTGACGACAAAGCTTGCTATACAGATAAAGTACATGATCAAAGATTAAGCAGCAATTAGATTTCTTATTTAAACTTATCTGCTATATTTACATATTTGGGAAGAGAGACCTCCGACATCACCATCCTCTTTACTCCTTTCTTGCCCTCTGCCCCCTCTCCATCTGCCCCAGCTCCTCCAAATGTAAATCAAGTGCCCTGAACTTTATACACCTGTACTTTGGCAAAGCCAGCCGGATGTTGACTCCTGCAGTCTTGGCCTGGAAGCAAAGCGCTAAGGTCTTGGAAGTCATGTGCGTCCTGCTCTCAGAACAGTAATGTATGGTAGTCAGTAAGTCTGTTCTTTCAGAGCAAGGGGTGGGGAGGACCCCGCACTTCACTCCCCAATCTGATCGGGGTGAGAACAAAATGCCACCAGTTCTTTGCACCACAGTGGGCCACCAGAGAAAAGGGAAAGAAAAAGGTCACGACAGAGGCAGCAGCAGTCAACACAAGTTTCCCAACAAAGGAACCTCTCCTCCCCGGGTTCCCGAGGCAGTAACGCCCCCTCGCCCCTCTCCCTCCCCCATCACGCACACACATATACACACACATACACATGCACGCGCACACACAAATTAATTCACATCACAAGAACTTGGTACTCTGGATAAGTGTCAGGTAAATATAAGAAAGAGTAAATCTGTCACTTTTTATACTTTAACTGAGACATAATGCTAACAAAACACACATCACTGTGAAAGTAACTTTCTAAAATAGATCCAGCCTACATAGTGCAGCCATCAAAACTTAAAAGAATAGTTTGCTCACAATCTGCCTTGTACAGGATATTTATATTCTTTCTATGCCATATAAATAGCATTTATATAGCTTACACATTCAGAGACATGCACTAGGACTTTTTAGGTAGTAGAAATTTCTTCACAATCACATGTGCAAATTATACAAATCACTAAGTATTAATAAGCTTAGGCTGGGCTGTGTCTCGTATCATCTAATGAATTTAATGCGGGTTCAGAATCATCCATAGGAAGAACCAGGCGTGTCCCTCGAATAACCAGCTCATGGTCTCCAAATGCAAGCTCCCGATCCAAGGCGTCTTCAGAGCTGTTGCCCATAAATCTCCTTGGGGCACCAGATGGTACTGATTCGGTGTTCACAGTAGAATCCCCGTATGTCAAACTGATATCTCCATCGTTCAGAATCAGATCAGAGTCATCATCTTTCAATTGCTCCTGGTTCTAAACAAAAATAAGGTTAGGAATTGTGAAGAAATTAAAGAACTACTTCCAATAGAGTTTTTACAGATCTGCTATTTAAACCTGTTCAGTGGACATCCACTGCTCTGAAGACAGAGTCTAAAGTCCTTACCTTGGTTCAACAGACAGTGTGACTTGGCCCCTTCAGCCTCATCTTCCACCACAACCTGCCTCTCCTACCCCAATGACCCTACTGTGTGCCAACTAGCTACCCAGATCTCTGTGGCTCTCTCTGTCCCCTCCTTCGCCGTCACATGACCAGCACCTCTGCCTCACTTCCTCCTGAAGTCTTTCTTTCTTGATCTTCCAGGTCTGGGTTAGGGTTAGGTGGCCCTCCCGCTGTGCTCTCAGAGCATGGTGCCCTTGGCCCTGTCCCTATAGCAGTGCTTGCTCTTGTACATAGCGGTCTGCCTTCAAGGGGCTTAAGAATGTGCAGGGGCGGGTGAGGAACGGACCAATACACACAGTATGTGGTTATAATACAAGATTAAAGGTTACCTCGTCCAGCCACCTAACTTGGCTTGGCACACAGGTAAATAAATATCGAATCCGCACTGATACCTGTCTCCCAGCTCCTACGCTCGGGTTTGAATGGAAAGCTCAGGGTCAAATCAGTAAACTTAATAGTTTACAGAGAGGAAAAAAGTTAAACAAATTTATATATATATATATAGTGTCATTTTGGTAAATAAAAAGGTGTATGTGTGCATAGAAAAGTACGGAACTACAGTCAATGTTAGCTCTGTGTTACAGTTGCTAGTAAGTTTTATTTTTTCATATGTTTTTTGATAGTCAGAAATTTGCTGTTGCTACAAAATTTCCCTAAAGACAAACAAATACAAACTGAAAAATAAAACAAACCATAGCCACCAACCAGACAGAATGCTCTCCTACTCTAGTTCTAAGTCGAACTACTGGCACTTAATGTAGTAATAAACAAAGCTCTATAGCTCCTTCACAGGTCAGCAAGAGCCTTTGATCCCCTCTAACATTTTCACCATGGCTGAAGTTTGGGGCAATATCGATCAAATTGTAAAATGCATATGCCTTTTGAGCCAACCATTTTACCCTTAAAAGCAATCCCACATACAGTACTTTTATCCTTGAGTAAATTTATGTGTAAAAGGATATTCAAAAAATATAACCGCTGTAAGTATTGTTTGTAATAGCAAAAAGGGAGACAACTTAAATGTCTGTCCGTGGGAGACCAAGTAAGTACATTTCTATGTAGCTGGCGACGTCACCATGAATAAGAAAGTAACAGATTCAGTGTACTTCTATGATGTATCAGTAACTGAAGAAAGCCAGGAGTGGGACAGTATACATGTTACAATCCCACAGGTGTAACACAAAGCCCTGTCCCACCTATACACATGTAAGTTTGTATGGATAAAATATGTCAGGGGATATACACAGTACAACTTTAATAAAGACTGCCTCTGGGGTGTACAAGAGGAAGGCACATTTTATTTTCACTTTGTATTCCATACTTTTTCTTTTTTTTTTTTTTTTTTAGTACCGGGGAACAAACTCAGGACCTTGCACTTGCCAGGCAGGCACAGCACCACTGAACTATATCTGCAGCCCTATTCCACACTTGTAAAGGATTTAGCTATAAATACATTCGTTTTGTAACTTAAAAAAGTTAATAACAAAAATAATGGAAAAATCAAATGCGATGGCTGTTGGGGTAAATTTTATTCTCCCCCGAAAATGTTGAAGGCTTTGCCTCAGCACCTGTAAATGCGACCTTGTTTGGAAATAAAGTGGGCCCTGATCCAATATGCCTGACGTCTGCATGAAAGGGGGAAATCTGGACAGGGATAGGTGAATGAATGCACAGGGAGGATACCATGTGGAGAAGGCGGCAGCAAGACTGGGGTGATGTGTCCATAAGTCAAGGCATACCACAGACTGCTTGCAAAGGTCCCAAAGCTAAGAGAGGCCTGGAGGTAACCAATCCTACCCACACCCTGACCTTAGACTTCTACCTCAAGAACTGCAACATGTTAATACATTTCTGGTGTACAAGCCATTCAGTTCCTGAGACTCTTGTTACAGCAGTCCCAGGAATCTCACAGTGTTGTGCCATGTTTTGCTATATTCCATGGGGCATGTAGTTGGCCTCTGGTGATAGCGAGTGGCTTTCCGGAGTCCACGAACCAAGTGTCACTGCCTGAACCCTCTGCACAGCCATGAGGGCTGCAGCGGGGACTGCCGAAAAGCAGAGTCTGGGCAGTGAGGGGGCATAGTCTCCCCTTCCCCCAGCATGGGCAATCAGAACTATGCACTGACTCAAGACATGGTCCCACCCCTGGCCAGGTGCCGCTCCCACACTGCCTCCCCTGTCCCACTGGTCCCATGGGACCTGCTCTCATGTGCCACAAAGGGTGTGATAGGTAACTGCTAGCTTCCCCTCCCTCAAGCTTCCAAGTGTGGCATCTGAGGAGTCAGAAGCACTGGGCCTCTTTGATGCCACAGCTTACCTCCCTCTGAAGGGCTGGTTTAGAATCAAAGGTTTAAAACAATGAAAATGTGTACAGTATAGAATAGTATCTAGTGAGCGTATCTTGTACTTTTTTCTTAGTTAAAATATTTACTGAATTACCAATCATATGTTGGTAGCTAAGGGGAAAAATATGGACTCTAGATGTATCCACACCTAGATTTATCATGTCTAGATATGTCCACGCCTCCTAGCAATACAGAAGAGAGGCAGATAAACTTTCCCTAACACCTAACAGTTAGTAGATGTGAATAAAATCCCTATTGCAAGTAGATCATCAAAATTTGTTTTAGGGGGCTAGAGGAGTAGCACACTAGTAGAGCACTTGCCTAGCTCTGCAATGTGAGGCCCTGCATTGCATTCCCATCACTGCAAAAACAAAACAAAACACAACAAATAAAATCCCAACCCCCCTCATGTGCAGATGAAAACATATACATGTGCTGACCTTAGGCCACATACTACAAATAACTGAAAACCACCATGGAAATAGACTTACTCAAATTACTTACAGTAAGATAAGGTACTAGCCTACACCTGCTATCAAAAGATGTTTCAAAGGCAGGGAGCTGTATTTATAGATTTCACTGCAGTTTCTGGTTGAGCAAAATGTGTTTAAATTCCTTCTCTGGGATTTTATACCTCAAAGGCAAAAACCCAAGCCAAAGTAAAACAAAACCAGAAAGCACCCCCCCCAACCCGCCCTGCCCCTCGAGCTGCTAAGTGGAACTCTCAGTTGGTAAATAAAAGCCACTTACTTCGTAAGCCTGGGGACTGGTTAGGCACCTGGCAATGGGCCCACAGCAGGCTGGGAGCGTGCTGGTGAGGGGAGGCCCACTGTGCGTCAGCAGAGGCTTCAGGTAGCTGCATGAAGGTTAAGGAAAAGCTGCATTCATCACTGCTCCTCTCCTCCCACATCTCAATGAACCACTCAACTAATGACAGTCACTCTCGCAGGGGACTGACCGCCTTGGTGGCAAACAGCTTTCGCACATGCGAAGTCATCTCACCACCATGTGATGGCAGCGAGACAGCAGAGGACCTTGCTATCATCTCCATTTCACAGTTAGGGACACTAGGGCTCAGAGAGGTCACAGACCCGCCTAAGTCACACAGTTAAGGAAATGGGGTCTGATCTACTAACGCAGACGGGTTTGGTTTCAAATCAAGTGCCCGTTCTACTACATCATATTGCTTTTCTGATTTTACTAAAAACAAAAGAAATACAATATCACTTTCAACTTGGCATTAAAGGAAACGGAGAAAGTACAGAATGAAACTGGTAATGGTCGGAGAGGACATAAATAGTCCAGTAGTAGAATGTAATAACAGAAATAGTTTCAATCACTTCTTAAGGGTTCAGCTGGCCCCCTGAATGCTATAAGTTGAAACTTCACTGTCAGGTTAATTCTTTTCATGTAAAGCTATAATAAGGAAAAAAGGAAAGTCAATTCCCAAAGCATCTAAGTAAACTATATGTCAGGAGCTCCTCTACCGTATACCCTCATTTTAATATTTGCTTATTTTACAATAAATAAAAGCAAATGTGATAATGCATGATACTTAGAAGAAAAAAGAGGGAATTACAAGTAAAAGGAAAGAGATAAGGACACAGATACAACTATCACACTCCCCACATGTTGAAATGAGAACTTGGGCTGTGGTTCCATGGTAGAGGGCTTGCCTGGTATGCAGGAGGCCCCGAGCTCATCCACAGCACCACAAAGAGAGAGGGGCAGAGCGGAACAGGAGGAGAGGGGGAGCGGGGGTAGAGGGGAAGGGAAAAGAGAGAGGAGAAAGACAGAACCTAAGGCTGTCCTTAATTAAAAATAAGAAAGACAACACATTTAATGTATTCTCATATTAATAAATTCTAAGTAAGGTTTAGAGTACTCTATATAAACAAAGTTTATATATATATAT
>NW_022900951.1:111954583-111973489 GCF_012274545.1 Fukomys damarensis | reverse complement strand
AAATGTGTATTTATATACATCTGGCTACAAAATCACTAACAGAATGAATTCTACTAGTACACTGAGTTTAGAAATGACTCCATCTCTGTCTAGTATAGAAGTACAGAATAGGGTAGTACTGAGGCTGGTACATCTTGGCATTTGACATTACAAGAATAAATTCCTTTAAAAATTTTAAAATAGGCTGTTTCCAAGATAATTTGACAAAAGAAGAGAAAAGAAAATCCAAATTGTCCTATATCTATTAAAGAAATTAAAAACCCTCCTAAACAAAAAGCACAAGGCCAGATGGCTTCATTGGTAAAATTTTCCCAGCACTTAAGGAAGAACAACCGATTTTATATTAACTCCTTCAGAAAACAAAAAAAAAAAGAAGGAATACTTCCCAACTCATTTCAGAAGGCCAGAATAATCTTGTTTTACAAGCTTAACAAGAATATTACAATAAAAAAATCACAATCCAACACCGCTGATGAAAAGACACAAAAATCAGACACAAAATATTACCAATTAAACCAAGCAATATATACAAGGATAACACATCATGACTAAGTGGAATTTGTTCTAGAAAAGCAAGAATGGTTTAATATACAAGCAATCTGTGTAAATCAGCACAATAACAGGTTGAAGGAGAAAAAAGTAATCATCTCAGTTGATACAGAAAAATTGTGGTAATACTGAATACCTGTTCATGATAAAATCTCTCAGAAAACTAGAAATACAGGAGAATATTCTTTGTAAAGGATACCTCTGAAACCCCATAATTAGCATAATATGTACTGCTGTAATGCTGAAAGAAATCTCCCTGAGGTCAGGAAGAAAAGGAGGATGTCACTGTCATCAACTATATTTAGCATTGCACTGAAGAGGCCCTGCCAGTGTAAGAAGACACAAAAAAGACTAATAACTATATAAGATATTAGAAAAGGAAAAAAATCCATTATTCACAGATCACTTGACTGTATAAACAGAAAATTAAAAAGAACTTGCAAACTATTAGAAATAGTAAATGAACTAAGATTGCTGGACACAAGATCAAAGAACTTCCTCTAAAACAGACCGTATCTTAGGCCATAAAATGTGCTTAAATAAAAACAAAGAAAATAGTCCGCTGCATACCACTGGATCAATTAATTCTACCAGGGCACCAGTTATTACAATGACCAGATCTTAGCTGAGCAGTAGTGAGTCAAATAAGTCTTGATATATATTTGTAAAAGAATATACAGAAAATAAGCTATTACTCTACTCTTTCTTTACATTAGGATCACTTAACTGTTGCTTATATCATACAGGAAATGTACAAAATATTTTAGGCAGAAAATATCAAGAAATTTCGTTAAATCAGAGAGATACAAAAGCCTGAAGAGATATGGGAATGGCTTAGGTCCAAAATGCCAAAAATGGAGCCAGAAGCAATGACATAATCTTTAAACAATTTTAAAGAGCCAAGCTCTCTTTCCCTAATGGGAGTCATAATACCGCAGATATACTTGCATTCTTGTTTCCATACAGTAATTTGATTTTGAAGTACTTTCAAAAAGTGAATGCAAAAAACCTAGTAAATAGAATATTGTAAGTAACTGTTTCTAATCATAAGTGTCAGGTGTATTTTTCTTAAACATATGAAGGCTTTGATCAGCAAGTTAAAACTACGGAAAAATGTAGTTACCCCAAATTTGCTTAAATGGAACCTAAACCTCGGTTTGATTCATTTATTGAAAAAGCTTAGCCTGAAAATACTCCATGGCTCAATTTTCTTGTTCAATTTCAAATAATGAATTAATTTTAACAGAGGCAAAATGTTTGTAGAGTGCACAATTTAAATAGGTTATGGAAAATCAACAGTACTCAAAGTATAGCTATGAAGATGACACACAACAGGACAAGAAGGAAATTAGGTCATCAATGAAAACATTAGCTATTTGTGGAATTCTGAATTGAGAGGAGAGTCTCCTGGTCTTAGGAAAGGCTAGGGAAGAAAAGGCATGTCCCTGAATACTGTGGTATCTAACAGTACTGCAATGTTAGAATGTTCTTCTCTAGGGCAGCTTTTTCTCTTCCACTCTAGTAGTACAACAGCGAGAATCAAATGCTTTTTATAGGATCCACTAAGTTATCCAAAGGACAGCAAATATGTAAGTTTGCTCAATGACTAAACCTAAATATCAAAGAAAATGTGTCATTTCAGCTCTTGATTCCTTTCTCAAAGCCAGCTTCTGAAATAACCAGTCCCTACGATTTTCCTGGGTTTGCAGAGGAATCTGTTTGTGTGAATTTCCTCCTCCACTACACTGATAGAAACAGAGAAGACTAAAAGTGCATTTTATATTCCTCTTCCCAGCACAACACTAGACCTTGATCCCCAGCACCAAAATAAAAACAAAACAAAAACCAAAACCAAAAAAAACAGTTGTTACATTAAACTGTAACTACTCCTGTCCACATTATTTTTTTTTTCTCAGTTAAGGATACTTATGATCGAAGTTGTACCAAATCCGGAAGAGCCAAGCACTCTCTGCTTTAGTAGTTCTCCTTTCATTTTCAGGAACACCCTGCAGACAGAGAATACATAAATCAATACATATACAAAGATTTCAATATGGTCCTTGGAGTCATTCCTTTGTAGAATCAGAAACAAACCCTATGTAAAGATCCTCTCCAACACCGGGAACATTAGAAATTTAACAGCTTGCATACTGCAGCTTTGCAGTAAGAAACTGAAGTGTTTTTCTGAACATCTCTGTTACTCAGCTGGCCTACTAATTTGTTATTGTCATTTAAAAAGTCAACGCGGGATAATTCACCTTCAAAATCCAAAAGATTTACACCTCTGATGCAAAAAGCACCTTAAACAGAAAACATCACATCAACATCCTTATGTTTGCCAGGTTACTGGTTGCAAAAGTAACTGGCATTTTCAAAGTTGCTACTATGTTCTTAACACACCAGCAAAACAAAAACAAGTAGGAAAATTCCATGGTGAGCCTGACTGGTTAGGAGGGAAAATTAACAGCAAGCAGGCATCTTCTAAAATAGCTTCCAAAAGTATAAACTGTGCCCTTATTTGTAATATGCTAGGGTCAGGAGTAGGGCAGTTAGTCCTAGCATGTTGACATTAACTAGTATGGATAAATCTTCTTTCCTTTCTGGGTCTGAATTTCTCTTTGTATAAAATGTGAGCAGTAGAGAGTCTCTTAACACCCTTTCCAGCAGTAATATTTATGGTCCCATGATTTTCTAGGAGCAGACTTTAGATTTTGGGTTTTAGCTCCTTCCTAGCCTCCATAATCCTCAATATGTATCAAAACATCCACAAATTATATAAATATATAAAAATGTTCTCTCCTCTGTGGCAAAAGCCCAGGATGTCCCACAGATAAGAAAACTGTCACCCTTGATAACTACATATGGGCTTATAAGAAAAGGACACCTTCTCGATTTCCTTCCACATCATTAGGTTTGCATGGCTCCACTTCTTATTTTTATTTTGGTGCTAGGATGAAACTCAGGGGCCTTGTGCATGCTAGGCACATGTCCTACCACTGAGTTACACCTCCAGCCTGTTGTCTTAATTGCTTTTGTTTTTGTGGTACTGGGGATTGAACCCAGGGCCTTCATACTGAGCATTTACATCCCCCAGGCCATTTTAAAATTTGAGACATATTTTAAATTTATAAATGTATTTATTTAGTTTTGTCTTCATTTCTGGAAGAGCAGTTCATCTACCCATTTCACCATCCCTCCACCACGTTAACGCCTACAGATCCAACCTCTACACACTCCATACTTACTATTACGCCCCTCTGTGCATTCAAAATGAGTGAGTAAACAATATATCCAAGACATCTACAGAGTTTTGAAGGGAAGGGAAGATTATTTTTTTATGTATCAAAGCTGGCAGTCGTCTACCTGGCTCTCTCCCTGTCACTCCAATTGCATTTCTACTCCGTGGTAACAGAAGTGACAATGCTGGTAGAGACTTAGGCCAGGAGTGATTATAAACACCCACCATAGGAGCCATTTGCTGACTTTATTCTTGTTTTAATACAGGGTGGAGGCACTGAGCAACTGTTACCCCTTGGGCACCACCCTAGCAGCCTGGCATGACGTGAACTTATCCTGCCTGCTCTATCCAAGTATTTATTTCAAGGCCAAGGTTGTGACCACAAAAGAGGCAAATACTCGGTATCTCACATGCACACATATGCTCATTAATCAACAGCTAACAAAATTAGCATTTAGGAAATAAATGTGATAAAGCATTTTCGCTGTGGTTGTTAACCACACCCTGAAGAAAAATATACTAGGGCTTGTTTCAGACAAGAACAAGAATTGTGTTTTGACGAAATGCTTTCTGCCTTCAAAGACCTAATTTCTGTGACTTCTGAGCTAATGTGTAGCACAGCGTCACATATGCAGTGGTGCTCAGAAGCCATTACAAAGTGGATGGAAAATACCAGAAAAGGGTGGTCGGTCTAGAGAGGGCAGGCAGTTACACTGTGCTCAGTCTGACGGGCTGGAGTTCATAGGAACAACTGAGAAATTGACACACGGAAGGAAGGAAGCGAGGAAATGCGGCCAAGGCTGAGGCACAGGGTAAGAAAGTGCACTCCCCGAGCAGGCAGGGAGGGCTGGTTCAAGATTCAAAAGCAGCTCGGCAGCTCTCAAGGGCAGCTGCTGGTCATCCAACTTGAAAGTTACACAGGAAGAGCAGCTGGAGCGGGGCTGACATCAGAGACGGGCCTTCGTGCGCAAACCAGAGTGGAAAAAAGCTCCCTGTGCCAGAGCAGTCACTTGAAAACCCAGGAGTGCTAAAGAGACTTCTCTCCTCTGTGGCAAAAGCTCACGATGTCCCACAGATAGGAAAACTGTCACCCTTGATAACTACACCGCCTGAAATGTGGTTCTGCCTCTATATAGAGCAGTGAGAAAAGCTAGGAGTGAAGTCAGTTAGAGGCAGAGGCAGACAGAAAAGATCTAAACAGCGGCATGAAGTCTGTAAGAGGTTGTTTTCTTTCTAAATGACTGCACATTCGACAGAGATGCCAGGGACAACACACATGCATATTTACCAAATGTTCTTGGTCTGAATCAACACCAACCCTACAGGAAAAAACACAAAGAGCAAATGAGATTTTGAAGCCAAGAAAAGTCTAGTCACATATGTACATTGTCAGGCAGCAATTTTTCTCAGCACAGAAGCTATGGAATGGTTAATGTTTTCTTGCCTCTCTACCTTCGGTTGTTGATGTAAAGTTTTTGCCTCCTACCACTTTCCTTAGCAACAGCTTGGATTCTAAGGCAAGCAGAGCGAATGAGTCTGTTCCTACAATCCCACTTACCCATTTCAGTAAAATAGCATTTCTTCTCTGAATAGAAGTCCACTCTTAAGCACAGTTAGGGAGAGCAACAATACCCCGGTTGCTGAGTAAGAATTACTGGAAGGTTCTAAAAAACAGGCCGGCACACAATGCAATTCCAGGAGGGAGTTGGATGTTTTTGGACCTTACAGCTCTCAGGGCAACACTCTATTATGATGATGGAAGAAAGGGTCCAATTACAGTGTTTTCATAGGCTAATGGGTAGCCCTGGGTCTTCACAATCTTTTTTACATGCATTAAAAATTCCTGCTTTGGGTAACTCGGGGAAACAGCCTCATTAAGAAATTCTATGATTCTTCTCTAGCCCCTAACAGGAGCCCCGCACTTCTGGTTTCTTCAGTGCCCCTCTCCTTGCAGGCCCTATTGTGACTCATGGGGCCTTGTCGTGTAAGGTTTCCCAGCTGCCAGCTTCTCCCCAGAGTCAGCTGGCTAAAGCACAGAGCTCACTGGGTCGCTCCTTCACATAGGACTCTGAGAGCAGCTTACAATGCAGAGGGTCAAGAGTAAAGATTTTGCATGACAAAACTTTGTGTGGCATTCAAGACCCGGCAAACTAGGGGCCACCCCTCACCCACCTGCTTCTCCGCCTTCATTCCCTTCTACACGCTCACCTGTGGCTCTCATGAATCCCAGTCCTCCCCTGGTCCCTGACTTTGCTCAGGCTGCTCCCTCTAGCTGAAATGTGCTTTCCCCCACTTCCCCAGTCATTTGTTAAGTGCCCCAGTAACTGTTCTATGACCCCTTCACAAGCAGAATTATTTTGTCCTCTGCTTTGGCAGCACTTCCAAGCCCTTTATTTTATACTTAGCACAGCAGAGTATAGTTATTTGCCTGTCATTCTCCTGAAAAGACTGTGAGCTCCTTGAGGGTTAAAGTCCGTGGCTCAATTCATCTCTGTATCCCCAGAATCTAGCACAGTGCCTAACACACCACAGGTGCTCGAATGTTTATCCAGTGAGTTAACTACTACAGACAACACAGACAAAATAGCAGTATGAGAAGCTGTAACCAAGGCGCATAACACTCGAGGGAGGAAAATAATGCAAGACCACATCTGGAAGGCAAGGGAGTCATGGGCAAGTACTTGAAAGCAGATGTCTAACACCAGATTCATAATTCAAAGAAAAGCACACTGTTATTTTGTTAAAAATGGCCAGATGCTGTTCAATGTCTTCTTAGTTACGTTAGACATGAACCACATTTATGTGCCTCCAGCGACATCTAGTGGTCTTCCAGATAGTGCATTTGTAACACTCAGTAAAATACCAGAAGCCAATGTCATAAGCATTTATAGAACACTTATTATTTGCCAAGCACTATACTAGGCACAGGACATAGTCAGGAATTAAACACAGCCCCTTCCTTCAGGGATCTCACAGACTCGTGGAGGAAACAGACACAACTACAGCAGAATCCCTTAAGGGTTTGCTGTCGGGGAGTACTGGGTTAAAAATCTATGGGAGGGCTGGGGAATTAACTCAGCATTACCTTCCTGTCCGTCACACAGAGTCTCTGCACGGATTAAATGAGAAAAGGTACTGAAAGCTGTTCAGAGTGCCTGATGGATCATCAACACTCAGTGGTAGCTGTTAGCCCACACTGTATTATTACACGGCTGAAGAAAATAAGGGCCATAACAGAGAGACTCAATGTTATGCAAGCAGAGTGGCTCCAAGACGAACTGGGAGAAAAGGAGGTACTTTGTGTCACTCATTGGGAGCAAAAGCCAATTCCAGGCACGGGGGACAGTATGAGCAAAGGCTCAGAGACACAGACATGCAACACATGTGTGGTAAATGAAAGGGAACTGAAAGTCACTGCCACGGATTATGTGAAAGGGCACAGGAATAGCTGGCTGACTGATTTGCTGAGGACGCATCCAGCACAGGACAGCTAATGTGATACTTTTTCACTGTAAATGGGAACACGGCACTTCTTTGCTTAAACAGCCTCCAACATTCCCAATGGCATTTTAAAATGCAAACTCCTCACTGTATCCTACAAGACCCTAAAGCAGTCGTCTACTGACCATAGCCCAGGCGCCACAGGATCACCTCTCCTATTTTTGTAAACAGGCTTTCTTGGAACAGGGCTGCCCAGATTGAATGGCACACTATCCAGGTGAGTAGCCGAGACACAAACTCAAGACCTACCCAGCCGAAAATGTTTACTCTCTCACCCTTAATAGGAAAAGTTTGCAGACCGCTGTCTCATAGGATCAGTATATGAGCTGTTGTTATTTACTAAACAGGCCAAGTTTGTTCCTGCCTCAGGGTCTTTGCACTTGCTTTCCCCTCTGCCTGGACTGAATAAATGTTTAACTAGCAGTATCTTGTCACTTAGGTAGGCTGAGGTCAAAGATGATCTCTGAGACCTTCCCTGGATCCTTCTTCTAACTACACAGCCATTCCATCACTATATCGAACATTGTCTGACTGCCACCACGACACACTTAACATCATCTAAATTTGTCATGTTCATTTATTTATTTACTAGTTTACTGTCTGTCTTTTCCCACTGAAGTACAGACTTTATGTGACCAGGAAACTTTTCCATCTTCTTACTAAGACTGGAGCTCCCATTTGACCCAGCTATCCCTCTGCTGGGTATCTTTCCAAAAGAATTAGAAGAATCTTTTTTAATTTTTCACAACAGAGAAACTATTTGGTATTTACACATGTGTGACTTATTTATTTCACTTAGGAGTATATCTTCAATATGTATCCATTTTCCTATGAATGAATCTAATTTCTCATTCTTTATGGGAAGGGGAATAAGAGAAAGAGAAAAATACGAGGAAATGTAAAAATGGAATTGAAGTGTTTGTAGGTGGGGAGGGGAGGAGGGGGTGAAGAGAGGGCGGGGACAAGGGGAAAAAATGAGAACCAAGACCTGTCATGTGAAGGTACAAGATCCCAGTGATGAATGTAACTGTACTGTGTACCTAGAATGCACCAATAAATTCAATTTAAATTAAAAAATTAAAAGAATCATATCACAGTGATATATGCTCACCAGTGTTTATAGCAGCACAGTTTGTAATAGCTAAAACTTGGAAACAGCCCAATTACCCATCGGTTAGAGACTGCATAAAGAACATATGGCTTTTCTATAAAATGGAATATTACTCAGCCATAAAGAATGAGAATGCAGAGTCATTCATAGGAAAATGGATACATATTGAAGATATACTCCTGAGTGAAATAAATAAGTCACATGTGTGTAAATACCGAATAGTTTCTCTGGCGTGAAAAACTAAAAGTGTAATAAGATCCAAATGGTATAAATGACAATGTGAAATAGGAAGAAAAGGGCTAAAGGTGTAGGGGACGTGGGAAGTGTAGGGGAAAGGAAATAAGGGACAAGACAAAATATGAGAAAAGGAAAAAAATGGAAATAAAGTGTTTGTAAATGGGGAGCGGGGGAGGGGGTGAAGGGAGGGCAGGGACAAGGGGAAAAAGTGAGAACCAAGACCTGTCATGTAAAGGTACAAGACCCCAATGATGAATGTAACTGTACTGTAGACCTAAAAGGTACCAATAAACTCAATGAGAGGAAAAAGAAAAGAAAAGAAAGGCATAATAGAATGAGAACCATGGAGGACAGAGGCTTTAAAATGTGAAATACCGTTGTCTCTGGTGAGCCCTATGTACCGTGGAAGCTTGGTAGCTTTTAACATCTATTAAGTTGCAGCCAAACACAGAAGTAAAATCCACAAAGCTTTCAGCAACACAGGCTGCTGTATCCATGGAAACAAGCACACAACTCTTGAGATACAAGGGAGCTTTCAAATTGAATACACGAACCAGTACACATTGAAGACTAAGAGCTTGTGATCTTGGCCTCGTGTTGTTGGGTTAGAAACAGTGCTCCTCACAAAGATGAGAAAGAGTGATACTATCTGGTATAGATCAGAAGAGAGGAAAACTGGACTGTCTTATACACTGCAGCTGGATCCAACCTGGCGACAGGAGCAAAAGCCTTAAATCCATGCATATGCTCTTGACTAAGTAATCCCACTGCTAGGAACGCATCTTGAGGAACCGATTTCACAAGTGCACGGTGGTGTACACATTTAAGGTCATTCACATTGTTAACAGTAATGCTAATTGCAAAAACCTCAATGGTTTTTTTGGGGGGTTGTTGTTTGCTTTTTTTGAGACAGGTTCTCACTATGTAGTTAAGACTGACCTGGAACCCACTATGTAGCTCAGGCTGGTATCAAACTCACAGCGATCCTCCTGCCTCAGCCTCCCTAGTGCTGGGATTACAGGCGTCCGACACCACGCCCAGCTAAACCTCAATTGGTAATAGCAAAATATTACCATAAATATTTTGGTATTATATCACCAAAATATAAAAGTCTAACAATAGGAATTTGTTTAACTAAATCAGGATATATGCAGCCACTCAAATAATAATAATGTAAATATATACTGCCCATGCTATATTACGTTTAAAAACAATCTATAAAAGTACCTTCAGTGTTACTCCTTTTTGTTAAAAATAGATATAAAGCATAGCAGAACATCTGGGAAGATATTCTTCAAAGTGTTCATGATTTGTTTTTTTGTTTGTTTGTTTGTTTGTTTTGGCACCGAGGATCGAACTCGGGCCCTTGTGATCCTCCTGCTCAGCTTCCTGAGTAGCTGGGATTATATGCACATTTTGCATAGTTTCATTGTTTTCTATACTACATTGTATAATTGCTAAAAGAAAAAAAATGAGATATTACCAATTTTCAGAAGCTTAAAAATCTCTTCATGACTAAATGAAAAACAACCACGATAAACATTTAACATTAAAACAAGGTCCCCTTCCTACTTACCTTATATGCAAGCACGACAGCATGGCAGTGGTGCCCCCACCAAACACCCACACGGTAAAAAACACAATCAGAAGTGTGGTGCTGAACATCATTTGTCGTGCATAAGTGGCAGTATCTCGAATGGCCAAGGCAAATGCCATTGCACCACGAAGACCTACAAGGGAATCGAGGAGGTATTTTTTCAGTAACTCAGCACTGATGTAAGCTTCATCAATTCAGATAAAAAGCATATTCTACAAACTCAGGAGCAGATGAACAAATACGAACTAAATATTAAGATGCCTAAATATATAAAGAGTAATAGAATTAGTATATGATACTGACTTGCATTGATCTTTTGAAAATTCTTAAAAATGTATTTGTTAATTTGTGTAATAGAATTTGCTTACTGAAGTATGGTTCCAGGAGTTATTACAATGCAGAGGGTCCAAACACAGAACACTTTCATCCTCCCCCAGAACCCTTTGTGCTACCCGCTTTTAGTCCATCCTCTTCCTCACCCTGTCAAACCCTTGGCAACCCTTAATCCTTCATCACCACCATATTGTCTTTCGAAGAATGTAATATAAATGGAACCATACAGTGTATAATATTTGAGACTGGCTTCTTTCATTCAGCATCACACCTGTGACAGTCATCCCTGTCACTGTGTGGATAGCTTGTTCTTTTTGGTGCTGACCACTATTGCACGGTGTGGATGTACCAGTTTGTTTCTCCACTTTCCTGTCAAAGACACACAAGTGGGTTGCTTCTAGGTTTCTGGCAGTGATAAATAGAAGCGCTATAGACATTCACTTACAGACTTTGTATAAAAACACATTCATCTTTATCTTCCTTTATGTGACTTTTTTTGTGAGGGTTGAGACAGGGTCTCAACATGTAGTTCAGGTTGGTCTTGAACTCATTACATAGCTCAGGCTGGCCTCAAACTCATGGCGATTCTCCTGCTTCAGCCTCCCGAGGGCTAGGATTACATATGACATATTTCTGAGTCGAGGATTTGGAACCAGAACATGAAAAAATCCCCCAAAAGGAAATGGAACTTTTTGTTGTTGTTGTTGTTTTTACAGCACTGGAGATTGAGCCCGGGGCTTTTGCATTGAGCTACATCCCCAGCCCTTTTTAAATTCTGAGACAGGGTCTCACTAAGTCACTAAGTTGTCTAGGCTGGGCTCAAACTTGTACTCTTCCTGCTTCAGCCTCCCAGTGCTGGGATTTCAGGCAAGAGTTAATACATCCAGCTGGGAATGTGACACTGTAAGCAGAGTTTTTTTTCTATTTCAGGGAGCAGTGTCAGTGTTTCAAGGCCTCCTATGTTAGCAGCATAACATTTCAGTTTCAAATCCTATAAAGTGGCATATGTGTTGTGAATGTTTTCTTGGAAGTTATAACTTACCAGCAAACATCATCATATGTTGAAAATTTGATCCAATCTTACTTCTTCTACCCAAATTAAGTAAGAGAGACAAGGGGTAAATATTGGCAGCTCTTCCCAAGAATATAGCAATCTAAAATTATTAATAGGTTAAGGAACTGGTTTTTTGTTTGTTTGGTTGGTTGGTTCTTTACAATTATTTAGACTAGGCACTCAAGTAACTGGCAAGACCCTTCCAGAGATCTGTTTTCAACAGTCTCTCGATTCCAATGTCTAACAGCACTATCTAATAGAACTCGCTGCAATGGTGGAAATTTTCTGTATCTACATTGTCCAATACTATATCGTAGGCACCTGAAATGTGGTTAGTGTGACTGAGGAACTAAAATTTTAATTTTATATCATTTTAGCTTAATTAAATTTAAATAATCACACATGGCTAGTTGCCACCAAAGTGAACAGTAAAGGTCTAATACATAGGAAACTCATTTGATCAAAAGAGAGGTTTAAAAGCAGGCTTTCTTTACCATAGTTTTTACTTACTTATTTATTTATTATTTTTGATACTGGGGATCAAACTCAGGACCTTGTGCCTGTAAGGCAGGCAGCGGAACCACTGAGCTAAATCCCCAGGCCTACCATAGTTTTTAGACGACAGTCATACTTCGGTACTCCTCAGTAATTGGTTCTGGAACACGTGCTGAAACCAATGAATATCAAAAGGATTTTTCCACATAAGAAGTTCCATAATTAGAAACAATCTGTGTTGAAAGTTCTGGGGATTTTACTGGGCTAACATTAACCTTTTACTGGGCTAACAGAAGCCTTTTGAGCTAAGTGGTATCGCTCTTAACCTTTCTGTGACTCAAATGCACAAAAGCACAAGACATTAAGGAGAACTAGGTGGGGTTTCTGCGCTGTTTACGAGCTATCCTGAGATAGACACAAGAGCTGAGCACAGAAAGCAGCAAGTACAGTACTGGATCTGACAAGTTCGGAACCAATGAGTACTGAGGCATGACTGTGTTAATAGGCTAACTCTTCTCACTTGTCTGTGTTGATAAGAAGAAAGTAATGCCAGATAATCTTCCCCTTCCTTCCTCAGAACAAAGAGGGCAGGCAGCTCAGCCACCTCATGCCCCTGAAATTCCTGCGAGCCCGGATGGGTCCCAGGAGTCTACACCTTGAGCCTGCTGCAGAGGACAGGCTTAATGTGAATTCAGATGGCTCTAACTAGAAACCAAACTCAGAGTCTTTTCCTTCATTTGCTATCTGTACAAACTCCTTACTTATAATTACGTCTTTAAAAAATTTTAGGGGTCACAAAACAGACCCACTCCATTTCCTGAAAGACATATTAAGGGAAATCTAATATGAAAAATAAAACAAATGTGGTGGAAACAGAGCTAGCCAAGTAACATCGGGAGAGAGCATGGTTTATAAGTCTAAAGGCAAAAGGACCAGCACCTCAGGATTTGATGCCCGTTGATAAACTTATTCCCCATGGGAATATAAGTTAACAGTTCTGATACTGTCATACGGTCATGTACCAAATAATATTCTGGGCAATGATAGACACTACATATCATGGTAGTCCCAAAAGACTATTGGTGCTAAAAAATTCCTACTGCCCTGTGAAACTATAGCCATCATAACGGCGAAGTACACTGTGTCGCTCATGTGTTTGTGGTGGTACTGGTGATAAAAAAAAAATCTACTGTGCTGCCAGTCATATGAAAGTATGGCACTCACCATTATATAATACTTGATAATGATAAGAAATGACAGTGTCACTGGTTTATGTATTTACTATACTTTTTAACATGAGAATGTACTCCTATTTACAAAACAAAATCTTTACCATAAAGCGGTATGCTGTGTCTCATATATCTCATGTTTCCTGAGTCAAGCAAGAGGCCACATCTAACAACTGACAGGTACCATCCAGGGTTGTTTAAACCGTGACAAAATTGCCTGATGACGCATTTGTCCTAACATATCCCCGCCCGTAAGTGATGCATGATTGCACATGTGCACTAGAAGCGAACAATATGTAAATGGACGCCGCATGATAGGAGCCAGGTTTCTCACCAATGGAGTGGGAGTTAACAGATCAGCAAGGGAAGGAGGTCAGAATGATGTGTGTGGTGGTGGATAACAGGCATTGGTATGAGTTCGTGTTTAGCTTAATGGAGGTACAGATGGTTACACATAGAGAAGTATTTATATGGGTAGACAGATATATGTGACCTGGGACAGACATGTATATTTCCTTGTTCTGTCAGCTGAGAGGGCCTAGAAGGATACCTGGTAGCCCTGAGCACACCCAGTGCTCAGAACTTGGTTTCCAGCATCATCCTCCAATAAAAGGAACCAGGGCTCCTTAACAAGTGTCCAAGTCTCAAGTTGAGAGAAAAAATACACAAAATGAACCTGAAGCATCCTGTAGTTCCATAGTAAGAGGTACTCCAAAAACAATAAAGGAAACAGAAGCAAAACCTACAATGATAGGCTATGTCAAGAGGACACTGAAAGTGCTCCCAATGGCAAAAACTGGAATAGTCTGAGCAACAAATGTTAAAAAGTTGTATATTATAATTTAAAGTATAAGATAATTACCAATGAATCCACATTGATATAAATAAATGAATAAAACCACAAATGGGTAGAACAGATGTCTCTTGTGTAAAGGATTCAGAGTAATTGTGCACATAGTCTGTTTTTGAGGTGAAACCTAACTCCCCACTCCCTATAAAGCGGACTGCATGAGGTGGCTTCTCTCCAAGCAACACATTACAGGGAAAAAAAAGAGTAACTTTCTAATGGGGAAACCTGACAAACACTAATTTAGCCAAGTGAGATAGAAGTGCACCAACATTAGCATAGCAATAAACATGTACCCTTGCTACGATATGCTAGGAATGGCACTTTCATTTCTATAGCGCTTCTCCCAAAGAATACACAAACCTAATCTCACTACGAGAAAACATCAGACAAATTCCAACACCACATCAGTACCTCTCAAAACTGTCACAGGTCATCAAAAAGAAGGGACAGATGAGAAACTGTCACAGTTAAACAAGAACCTAAAGCTACATGACAACCAAGTGTATGTAGGGTCCTGGATGGGACGCTGGGACAGAAAAAGGACGTGAGGGGAAAATGTAGGAATCCAAATAAAACATGAGGGCCAGGGATTTAGCTCAGTGGATCTGGCGCCTGCCTCACAAGCAAGTGCAAGGGCCTGAGTTCGATCCCTGGTACCAATAAACAAACAAACACACATGAACTTCAGTAAATAATAATAATACAGCAATATCAAATCATTTGCCTTGACAAATGTATCATGCTAATGCGAGGTACTAGTCATAGGGGAAACTGGGTGTGGAGTATATAAGAAATTTCTATATTCACAATTTTTTGTGTAAATCTAAATGTATTCCAATATTTAAAATTTTATTTAAAACACTGATTCCTTACCAAAAAAGCAAACAATAAAAGGCTTATGGGTCAGAGTGGCAGCAATTGTTAGCGCCCCCAATATCTATTCTTTCTTTCTTCTGTAGTAGTAGGCACTCCTCCCTCCTGACCATGATTTTTATTTGGGTATACAACACCCAAATAAAGAGTATGTTTCCCAGCCTCCCTTGCGGGTATGTATAAGTAGTGACATTACGTGCAAGTGAGGTGCACATATTCTAGGTGATGTCCTCACAGCTCTGGGGCCAACCCAGCCACCATGGACACAAGAAAAAGGGCAGCTCCTTCAGGAGAGTAGCACCAGGATTGCCTGGGTCCCTGAGACTGTGGAACACAGCTCTCACACAAGCTTGGGCTTTTACACGACAAACTTCTCTCTTGGGGTAAACCTGGGTTAATCCGAGTCTTCATCATATGAAACCCTCATGAATACAGACAGAAAGAGAACAACTCTCTTTTGTTAAGAGTTAATTTTCAGAGTTTTTTTTTAATGAGAAATTTCAATTCCAAACAAATTTGGAAAACCTAAGGAGAACAATTAACCTTGTTTTCAGATTAAATACAGTTGGTCAAGCCACTTTTCTGCCCCCAAATTTCTCAAATAGCTACAGAATTTGAACTTACTGACCTCAGGTGGCCTTTCCGTTAATGTTCCTCCATTTTCTGCCTGAAGACTATAGAATAGTATTTCTTCAGTATCTCACTTCCTAACATAGAGATCTTATGTACAGTTTTATTTTTAAAAATTTCTACGAATTTCCTTGGAAGACTCTGAGGTCTTTTTAAAAAACACTTGTTCAAACATTCATCTCTGACCACGGTCATTCCATCCATATCTCACATTCATCTACCTCATTGTGGTCATTCTTCTACCACACCAGGACCTCCAGTCCAAAAATGGTTTTGCATTTTCCTCAATTAGCCTTCCCCTTTCTTCACTTCCTTCTGATACACATGCTAGTAATACTCTAAAATCCTACATTTTCTTTGCCCTCAGTCTTCACTGAATCAATTTGACAAAACTCCAAAGCTGGCTGACCCAACTGTCTCATTTCCCCATGCTCATAACTACATCCTCCAGCCAAACTTACACAATAAGGCAGCTGGTTCTACCACTAATACCTAGTCCTCAAACTCAAAAGGCCCACCAGGTTGACTCATACTTTCTTACCCTCTGCAACTATTTCATAAACCTCCACTTTCCTCAAAAGTCCCATCACCTGTGGAAGCCAGCCACCAAGATGGCTCCCCATGATCCTGGACGCCTAGTATTCATAACCTTGTGTAGGCCCACTTACACCATACTAGAGTTGGGCTGTGTGACCAACAGAAGTCTGCCACGTTCAAGATTAGGTTATGGAAGTCACTTTGGATTCCACCTTGGTGCTCCCTCAGCTACCTTGCTGTGGCAGAAGCCATGGAGTGGGCTGCCCTATAGAAGGCTCCCTGTGGAACACATGAGCCTCCTGCTGACAGCCAGGTGAGTGAGCTTGAAGTAGATCCTCGGCATTCGTCAATTTTTAAGTGGTTCTCCCAGCCATCTCCTGAAGGGTTCTGCAGCCAGAACTACCAAGCTAGGTTTTCTAGGATTCCTAATCCTCAAAATTCCTGTGAGGTAAAGAACACTTGCTGTGTAAAGCTGCTAAGATTTAGAGCAATTCATAACAGAATAGACAACTGCTACACCCATTTCACTCTCAGCAGCTGATCTCACCTCCTCCTTTACAGATTAAAAACAGAAGCAATCAGCTAGATGCTCCATTGTACAGGACCCCTTCCTCTCCACAAATCCCATCCTCTTCTGTTAACAATGGAGGTCAATGACCCTCCAGTGCTTTGGATTCTCCCTCTCCTGGACTTCTCATGAGTTTCACACTATGAACAGCTCACACACTCAGCTTCTTTTTAATTGGTTTGTAAAGACTCAACTCACTCACATCAAAGAGAGGGGAAGAAGGGAAAGACAGTGACCTTATGCAACCCCTCCTCATCTTTTACGTCCTGCTCTATGGCAAGGACTGCTAACTGCTCACCCATATTCATGCTCTCCTTCTCCTTAGTAACAGAGGACACTTTTATCTTTGGGGGTTAGCAGAATAAGAAGAGACATTTCTGTCATTTCAATCTGTCAACCTATGTGTGCAATAAACAGAAATAAAAATAGCACAGAATAAAATCGAGAAGAACACAAAAAGAGTTGAGATCCTTATTTGCTTTACTCTGAGGAAAACTGAACATATTTAAATGTATTCCTATTACCCCACCCACCAAACCATGTGAAAATCTCAGTTAAATCAGTTTTTACAGAACACATGATAAAGGATACAAATGCTCCTAATACAAATGTTGGGTTAAAGACATGGTTCTGGAAGGTGAAGAGTGTGAGCCCCATGTAGGAGAAGATGAAATTCTCTGCCAAGAAATTGAGAAGCTCAAACAACTGAAATGAAATTTTAAAAGATTAGTCCAGTAAATAAAGTTATACAATTTGAAAATGTACCAAGATAATGAAACAGACACTTCAAATTCACAAAAATACGTGACTCAGAGGGAGCAAATGTAGAGATGACATTTCCAGTCCCCCAGAAAGAGCCAAAAACGTTGCCCCCTCACTTCCCCCAATCAGCCTCTTCTCCAAATCCCCACTTTCAGTCATCTTTCTCCTCCTCCTCTTCCAAACCCTGTTGGTTTTTCTTTTGGAATCTTCCTGTGGCCCTGTCACTGCCCTAATCTAGCTTTCATCACTTTTCACCTAGAATACTGCAAGAGGACCCTCACTGGTAGCCATGACACTCCTCATTTCCCACTTCCCACATGATGAATCACTCTGAAAGTGGCAGTTTCGAGATACTTCCCTGTCTACAAGCTCTAAGATCCAGCTTAACTTCTTCCACCTGGCAGAGTGCTTCGTGACTGCTCGCACATCACTGACTTACTTGCCACTGACTTCACTTTTGCCATGAGTCTTAGACCTTGCTTCACAATGAAACCTCCTACGGACAGGGCCCGTGCACCACAGTCTTGCACTCAGTGACCTCCATGCTGCTGCCTACCAGCCCCACCACGTTCACACCACTACCTCCCCAGGTGTCACTAAGAACAGGTACGAGACATGTTGAGTACATGTGGGAAAGGCCCTCCATCAGTTTCCCAGAGTCCTCTGGTCCACAATAACGTGAAGGAGGTTAAGAACATGGGCTCCCGAGTCAAAATGCCTAGGCTTGAACCTTGCCTTTTCTACTTCTTAGCTGTGTGGCTTTGGGCACATTAATTGATCTTCTTAAAGAAGAATTGGGTCATTATCAAAAATAACAATAAACATTAAAATAAGTATACTTACTTTTCTTTGACTCATTTAATATGCTACTGCTCTTACTTAATAATAACTACAGTATGTCTAGTTTAGACTATGTGCCTAATAGTAGACTAAGGATTTACACACTTATTTTAATTTTGCAACACCACCATGAGGTAGGTACTATTATCATCTCTTATTTACTTTTCTTTGAGGTACTTGGGATTGAACCTAGGGCCTCACACATGTTAGGGAAGAGCTATGTGATCTCTACCCCTAGTGCCCACCCCTCAAGACAGAACCTTATTATGTTGCCCAGGCTGGCCTGAACTCCTGGGTTCAAGCAATCCTTCTATCTAGGCCTCCAATATAGATGGGACTAAAGGTGTGCACCACTGTGCCTGGCATTCTATTTTAAAGATGGCAAAGGCTGATGGCCACAGCAGGCATGGTGCCACATGCCTTTAATCCCAGCACTCGGGAGGCTGAGGCAGGAGGATCACTGTGAACCTGTCTCAAAAAACCAAAAAAAAAAAAAAAAAAA
>NW_022900951.1:111915827-111954402 GCF_012274545.1 Fukomys damarensis | reverse complement strand
AAAAAAAAAAAAAAAAAAAACTGATGGCCGGACACATCCAACAAGTAGTGGAGCCAGGATCGGAGATAATACAGTGCCTCTCCAGTACTGGCTTAATCCACAACACAAGGGTTGGCATACTTTTCCCATGAAGCGCCAGAGAACAAACATTTGAGACCTTACAAGTCACAGGGTCTCTGTCACACTACTTAACTCTGACAGTGTAGTACAAACGCAGCTACGGGCTATACATTTAAAAGATGAGTGTGGCTGTGTGCCAATGAAACCTTATTAATGGACACTGAAGTTTGAATTCCATATAGCTTTCACAGGTCACAAAAAATTCTTCCCCTAATTTCTTCCCAAACATCTGAAAACAAAACAAAACAAAATCCTTAGCTCCTAAACCAGCAAGACCAGACGTGGCCTGAGAGCCATAGTTGGTCAACCTCTGCTATATACTTTACTGTCCCCTTTGTATTCCTGCCTTTATCCTGTTTTTCTCTAGGCCTCCCCAAATCCTTCCCATCCTTGTGCGCGCAACACTTCCTCTATAACAACAATCCAGGTTCTCAAAACTCAAGCCGTTCCCCCCTGTGCGTATCCAAAGCACACAAGCTAAGAGTCCTATTAGTCACAGGATTTGTTTTATGTACACAAGCTTCATATCAATGCCAAGACTGGAAACTCTTACCCTGTGGATTGTATTATGTCCCGCCCTGCTACCTAGAAGAAGCCTGAACCCCATCTGGTTTTCTTCTTTATACTTAGTATACTAAATTGATTTGCAAAAGGGATTTGCATTCCTGATATATATGCTTAGGAATGGAGTCTAATTTCTTTTGAATGGTTGAGGAAAGCATAGGTCTAAACTAAATCTGCAGCTATGGACAAAGAGAAAAGGAACTACTGAGCCTGTTTTATAATTTGGCCTTTCTACACTCATCTCACTATTCCTGACCATCTGGCGAAACGGAATGCTCCTAGTTCTCACCATAATCATTATCAAGCATGCACCTATTTCTACTCCACATAGTACATTTTGTTCATGTAACTGTCCTATATGATGCCTAAGCCAGAACATTCTATGCTTATTTCACTCATAATTCTTTTCCAGTACCCTGCACAAGTGATCATTCAGTACCCGTTCACTGACAGTCTCCCGCAAAGAACAGCCCTGCAGGGCCTGAGTGAAAACTGAAGGAAGTTAGTGTTCTCTGGATGGCCCAGCAGATCTCGCCAGATTAGGAGTTAATCTTCTCCGCTTCACGCTTCACACAGCAGCAGCTCTAGTCAAGCTAGAAGTGAGCTTCCAAACACTCCTCTTAAAAGCCACTAGATTAGGAAACAGCAAGAGATGAGGAAGCTAACAGAGTGGTTACTGGAAGCACGAGAACAATAATCCCTAGCTGTGTCCCTAACCTATCTCCGTCCACCAGCCTTCACCCTTTCGCTTGGCAGTCTCGTCCATTTCTAGAGTCTAAGGCAGACTAGACAGAACCTTGACCAAACCAAAGATGATTCTTTAAGTTTAAAAAAGCTTCTATTTTGCTGAGAGAAGGAAAATTTTATTCAAGAACTATAAAGTTTGTCTTACCTGTTTTGTCCTATGCTGAGACTCTGTGGATAAATTATTGTATGTATAATGCGCTTGTGTGATGCCACAAAACAATACTGCAACCACACCTACAAAGATAACAAATTCCAAGTTCACATCATTGGAGGTTCCCATCTTTTATACTGAGGTCCTTATTTTACAGAAGTAGATTGTGGGCAGAGTACAGACATTTTCATTGACTTTGATTTTGTTGAGGAACTGCTTCCACTGAAAATCTTTTTTTGTACATTCTAAAGTGACAGCCTAAATCTCAACCACAGGTTTGCTCAAATACGAAAGGAGCTAATCTACTTGTAGAAGAAGTGGCTCACTGAGTGATTCCCTGTAAGGGTTTACAGTCCAAAAGAAAGAGTAACCCACCTGTGAAGCCCCATGCTTCAGCCAAAAGAAAGGTGCTCCAGGACATCAGGAAAAACAAGCCGGTCTCCAGCAACTGGAACTCCCGCAATTTGGTGAACTTTGTCACGTGAGACTGTTAAGCTTGGTAACGAAATCTTGGAATACAGAAGTGTGACTAGAAAAATAATAGTCAAAGCAAGGCAACCAAGAAAATGAGAGAAGGGCACCCTAGTCTTTCTTACCACAGAAGTTACAAAATGAGGAAACACCAGTGTCAAGAAACCCTTAGAGTGAGCATCTTACTGAGGAATAAGCTGTCTTCCTGTCAGTGAGGAAGCCTCACAGACTAGCTGTTCCTACTGCTTTATGGGCATCACTTACCTTGCTGGAAAACACACAGTAGAGGATAGAGCCAGGCACTGCAAACACACCCCTGTAATCCCAGCACTGTGGGAGGCTGAGGAAGGGGGATCCCAAGTTCAAAACCATGCCAGGCGTGGTAGCACATGCCTGTAACCCCAGCACTCAGGAGGCTGAAGCAGGATTGCCATGAGTTTGAAGCCAGCCTGGGCTACACAGTAAGTTTAAAACCAACCTGGAATAAATAGTGATACCATTTCAAAAAGCACACAAACAAAAAACTTGGGCAACTTAGCTGGACCCTGTCTCAAAATAAAAAGCAAAAGGGCAGGGGATGCAGCTCAGTGCAAAGACCTTGGGTCCAATCTTTAATGCTGCTCCTCAAAAAAAGGACAGGTAGAGATGAAAACAAGATTGGATACACAATGTGCCGCTCTAACTTTGTCACCCAAAGCAAGTCATGTTCCATAATAATAGCAATTTATATTATTAAAAACATAATTCCATGAGATTTCACATTTATTCGATCCTCTAACACATCTCTAATGTAGAACATTCATTCATTCCATGACGAAAAAACCGAGACATTTCATTCACTTATATTAGTTCAAAAAGTATTTGTTCACTGACAATGAAAGGGTATGTGACCAGTTGTGATAAATTGCAGGCTGGAATCTACAGCCACTCCAAAAACTACCTACTACAACAAAATGACATGCAAGGTATACTTCTTGACTTCAAGGAACCTGCAGCACTAAAGAGATACTATCTCTCTGGCTCCTTCTTTAAAACTCTTTTACTGCATATACATATGTCTCAGTTCGCCTAGAAAAAGTCATGATAGAAGTCTCTTCCAGGGCCAGGGATGTAGCTCAATGGTTCTGCCGCCTGCCTTGCAAGCGCAAGGAACAAAGTTCAATCCCTGGTACCAAAAAGAAAAAAGAAAAAAAAAAAAAAGAAGTCTCTTCCAGCATAAAGCTAAAATATATCAAACTGAGAGGTCAATCTTTGAAAAAGAATCATGCATTTGTTTTAGAAGATTTAAAACTGGAACTGCTTTAGTGATCAGGTAGTACTGTACCACTCAACTTCCCTACTCTCCCCGCCCCACTTTTCTACATTGAGATGCAGACGTGGAGTATCAAAGCATCAACCTTGTTTTGTGTCTGCCCCAACACCAGAAGCTCTGGGGAGGCAGGGACCCTTTGTTTTTTCTGGGGATTGAACTCCGGTCCTTGCGCTTGCAAGGCAGGCCACCGAACCGATGAGCTAAATCCCCAGCCCCCGTTTGTCTTGTCTATCTTTGATACACAGAGCATAACATCTGGCACTTCCAGGCAATTAGGAAATGACTTTTAATGGATATAAGAATGGCTTGCCTGGTATTTCTCACAGCTAACTAGTGGCAGTATCAGGGTTATAACCCAAGTCCTCTGAGCTCCCAGCCCGGGGTTCTACAGAGCAAAAGCTAAACTTTCCGAGGGCCTGGATCAATTCCTATCCAACCTCATCTGGGAACTATATTCTGTTCATGTGCCATTGTGGTCATACATGACCTATTTGTCTTCCCAAACAGAGAAGACTACCAAGCTGACCAGCAGCACAGAACACTCAGAGGCTCTTTGGATCTCCCTTTATATCAATTTAATCTACAACCTTACAACTCAACCTCAAGGGGCTTCTGTGACTAACTAGATTCTTGCAGTGAGTTGTAGGGCAAAACAATAAAAGTGTATTGCTTCATATTTTCAGACCAAGTACTTGGTTATAATAATAAATTATAAGAAAAATAGGAGGGACCATGAATTACAACACTCAACTACTTCATTTGGATAAATAGAAAAAAAAGGATATCAAAGCTGTCACCACTCCAGTAGCAGCGCCCATTGCAAAAGATCCACTGAAGATCCCAAGGAAGATCCCAATAGACTTGAACATGGCTGTGACATCAAAGGTGTGACTGTTGTCTCCTGCTGGTTGATAAGCTACTATTGAGCTACAAAAGAGAGAGTAGTCTTACTTCTAGAGGCACTTTTCCCTTAAAACCATTAACCTAGCATAGAACTTGATAGATAAAATCAGAGGGAGAAAAACAAAACCCGAACCTATGGTTTGAATTGCCAAAATAAAGACAAAAGGTTATAAAAAATCATGTAATCTATCTAGCTAGCAGGAAGACTCAGTTTTTCCTTAAGTGACAATTCCAGGAGGCAGAGCATGGAAAAGTCTCTATATAAAAGCTGTACTGAAGCTTTTCGCCCATTCTCAATACTATGCAGTGTTATTCTATTACGACCATGTTGAAGAGTTACTAACATGGAGTATCCAAAAGCCCAAACATACTAATGAGAACAAATGAATGCAAAATCCAGCAGAGGCATAAGAATATTGTTCAAAAAGCTGGGCATGGTGGTGCACACTTGTAATCCCACAACTTGGGAGGCTGAGGCAGGAGGATTGCCAAGAGTTCAAGGCCAGCCTGGGTTACATTGTGAGTTCAGAGCCAGACTGAAATACAAAGTATTTCAAACAAACAAACAAAGAAACAAACACAAATATTGTCCAATACTACACCCTGTCACATTTTGGAATTCCTATGGAGGGGGTGGCACGATTAAATGACCTTTCTAATGTTTAGAATACAAGAGTGGGCCAAATGCTTGGTATCCATTCACTCACTAAATTGGACTTCAATGGGAAAAGGGTTTGAAAGTCCTTCCAGGGAATTATTTTGAGCATACCCAAGCTGGATTCTCCACCCTAAACTTCTGAAAGAAAGTCACGCTGTACCAGGCCAAGACAGGCAACTACAGGGGATGTGCTCCACTCTGGAACTCTCACAGTCTAAACCTGGCCTGAAAATGCTTCTTTTATAATAGCCAACCCAGGAAATAGAATTGGCTGTGAAAATTGCTCTTGACCAGGTCTCTGGCAACAGTGCCCACTGTTACTAAATAGTTCCCAGGCCAGGGATTTAACTCAGTGGCACTGCACTTGCCTCGTAAGCACAAGGTTGTGAGTTCAATCCCTGGTACCAAAAAAAAAAGTCTAAATCGTTCTCATCTCATTTTATTGAGGTACTGGCATTATAAAAAGCCCAGTTTCAAACACATCATATAAGTCATGTCAAAAAAAAAAGAAGGGAAAATACATTCCTAAGAATATAATGACTTCTCCCTGTGGCTACTGCATAATTTTTTGTTTTTTGTTTTTCCTGGTTCAAGGCTTAAAAATGTGCTTAACGTATCATGTGCAAGTGCTTTTCAAACTTCCCAAATCTAACTTAATTTTTTAAAAAATCTAAGACCAAACTAAAATTTCCTAATTTGTATCTATTTCATTGAAGTATAGTACGGGACTAACATTAATCTCTGACAGTAACATCTAGAAGTTTCTGAAACTCAATTTGAAAGGAAACTTTTATTTATCTTTAAATGTTTAAACTAACCAGGTCATTTTGGTCCCAGTAGATTTGATATTATTTTGATAAATATGAAATGGCCTTTAATATCATGTTGCCTTACCTATACATAAAAGGTCACCCCATTATAAAAGAGATTTGAACACTTTATAACATTTAAATACATCAACTTCCTGGAGATAAAGAAACGATACTGTCACAACAATCTTTCTCCCCGGTAGTATATTCCAAAATGTTGGCTGGAATAAAATATCTATGCCATGTTTCTCGAAGTTGCTTTCCCTGGATTAGTTCAAGTAAATTCAAGATTCACACTAATCATTATTTTACTATTTAATCACTAAAATCACATGGAAAATGTGATGAGATGAGAACTGATAAGAGGTTCGTTTTGTTCTGTTGCAGAAGAAATGCTGGCCTCTGGCATGAAATCTGAGCTCATCTCATTCTTTCCATATCAGTCAACATCTGATCTTGGGAAATCATTTTCATGAATATTTTTAAGATCGTGAAAGTAACACAATGTACAGTTTAGAGGGAAAAAACACCTGTTATTCTACTACTCTATCTCATTTTCCTTCCATATTGCTTTCCCCTCTTTTTGTTACATGAATACCATTTCATATTTCATTATAATCGTAACGTACAGTTCTGCTTCTTCAACTATGACCACAGTTTTGATTTCAAAAGGTTCCAAATGGTTACAGCATGATTTGTTTAACTGTCTGCTCATTGTTAGACATTTAAAGTTGCTTATACTGTTTGAGAACAAATTTTTGGTTTTTACATATTTCTAACTATTTCTTTGCACTACAGTCCTAGAAATACATAACATTACTATACCTGTAGCTCTTTTTATATGTTATTCAACTACTTTCAAGAAGGTCTCTATTAAATATTTGGAGGGAAGTATGATAGGTTTCAATTCTTAAAATGATCATTATCAATTTACCTAGAAATTCTCTCTCTCTCTCTCTCTCTCTCTCTCTCTCTCTCTCTCTGGATACCAGGGATCAAACTGACAACCTTGCATTTTTGAGGCAGGTGGCAGCACCACTGAGCTAAATCCCAGCCCTAGAAATTATCTTTTAAAAAGTATTCTACATGGTAGAATGCTTGCCTAGGATGTACAAGGCCCTAGGTTTGATCCCTAGCACCTCAACCTTCCCAGAAGTATTCTAGAAAACAATGACAAAAACAAAATTATCTTAGAGAAACACTCTCAAGAATAAAGATATTTACACAGCAATGCTAGATATTATAATGTGGTATTAGAAATGCTAAATATTCAGCTCAGGTGTAGCAAAACAGTAGAGTGCTTGCCTAGCATGTTCAAGGCCTTGGGTTCCATCTCAAGTACCACAAAACAAACAAAAAGGAAAAACAGCAAATATTAGTCAGGAGGGGGTTGGTGAGGTAATTTTGTAGTGCATCCATACAGTAGGATAGCAGAGGCATTAATATAGTACAATTACCAAGTGAAAACAGCAAGTTACAGAAAATATATGTACTTCTGTATCTTTTCTGTTTAAAGATAAGTATGTTCATATGAACATTAGTATCTTAATAAAAAAAAAGTCTGGCAATGTGAAATAGGAAGAAAAGGGCTAAAGATGTAGGGGAAGTGGGAAGGGTAGGGCAAAGGCAATAAGGGAATAGAAAAAAATATGAGAAAATGCAAAAATGGAAATAAAGTATTTGTAAATGGGGGGAAGAGGTGGGTGAAGGGAGAGCAAGGACAAGGGGTAAAAATGAGAACCAAGACCTGTCAATGTAAAGGTACAAGATCCCAATGATGAATGTAACTGTACTGTATACCTAAAATGTATCAGTAAACTCAATGAGAAAAAGTCTGGAAGAAATCTCTATCAGTGGTTTCCTCTGACCTGAAATTTCAGGAATGTTCTACTTTCTAAGTCAAATACTTTGAATTTGCTGGGCATGGTGGTGCACGCCTGTAATCCCAGCACTCAGAGGCTGAGGCAGAAAGATCACTGAGAGCTGGAGACCAGCCTGTGCTACATAGTGAGTTCCAGGTCCGTCTCAACTACATAGTGAGACCCTGTCTCAAAAAACCAAAAAAAAAATGCAAATACTTTGAATTCTTATCATAAGCATGTATTAATTTTATTGTCATAAATTATAAAGGAGGATACTAATTTTAATGTTAACAACGAGTGGTCTCGTTTCACTATACCAAAGTTTCTCAACTCTAGAATTATTGATATTTAGGGCCAGGTAGCTAGCTATTTGTCAGGGGAGGGATATTGTACTATGCATTACATACTAGACATCAATGGCAAATCACTCCCACGCAAAACAACCAAAATGTCAGTAGACATTGTCAAACATCCCCAACGGTGAGGGTAGGGATGGTGGAACTACACCATTAAGAATGACAGCACTATTACACTACCAACAGAAACTATTATCATTAACAACTTTGTCTTATTAAGTGAACAAGTGAAAATGACCACTTACTTTTAAGTATATACTTCTGGTAACTAGTGGAGTTAAATAGTCATGCTTATTTACTCACTGTACTTCTGCTTTTATAAAATATTAATGAATGCACAAAACATATTTTAAAATAGTGTGAATTTAGATTTCCAGGCTAATTATGTTATATCCAGTCAGTGGAATATGTTGCATCTTTAACTAGCTAGTATTCCATACTGTGTTCAGCATATATAGATCTAGCTCGTATAGCAATATATAAGGGAACCAGGTTAAAACCAGTAATATTTTTTTAAATGACTTCTCATATAATAGGTTCAAAAAAGGTGAGTGTGGTGGCACACACCTGTAATCCCAGCACCCAGGAGGCTGAGGCCAGCCCAGGCTACATAGTGAGCAATACCAGCCTGAACTACACAGCAAGACCTTGTCTGAAAAACAAAACAAAACAAAAAAAGGGTTCAAAAAACAGAAAGAGTCGGGCGTGACAGCACATGCCTGTAATCCCAGCATTTGGGAAGCTGAGGCAGGAAGATCGCTGTGAGTTTGAGACCAGCCTGGGCTACATAGTGAGTTCCACATAGTGAGATCTTATCTCAGAAAAAAAAAACCAAACCAAAACAAAACAAAACAAAAACAAAGAGACAAATAAAAACCATCTCCATGAGCTGGGAATTTAGCTCAGTGGTTCCACCACCTGCCTTGCAAGTGCAAGGAGCAGAGTTCAATCCCCAGTACCAAAAAACAAAAACAAAAACAAAAAAAACCATCTCCATGTTTATAAAGCACAATTCATAATAGCCAAATCTTGGAAGTAGCCTATATGGCCATCAACAGATGAATGGATAAAGAAAATGTAGCATATATACACAATGGATTACTACTTAGCCATAAAGGATAAATTTCAGTCATTTAAAGGAAAATGGGTGCACCTTGAGACCATAATGCTAAGTGAAATAAATAAGATACAGATTTATTATGTATCACAAACATACTAATTCTAAAAAAAGAAAAAAAAAACACCAAAACCCACCTCCAACATAAATTTCAATAAGGGCTGCTTTAACCTTTGATCACCAAACAGAATTCCTTGGGAAAGTGGTACCCACGCTTTTGATTCAAGACTTACACATAATATATACAGTAGACAATCATCAAACTAAGAGAATGCCATATGAGAGAATGCAACACAAGGTAGACTATATCTAACATACTTGAAAACGTATCAAAAGCAAATGAAAGACTATATGATCTTCATACCTCTGAACATTACTAGTAACTCACACACAACTGGTTTCCTTTGGGCAGGAACTCATTTGCTCAACTCCATTAAGACACTTACATATCTAACAATTGGCCTGCTAATAACAACTCTCTAGATATGGACCTTCTCCACAAGGGTTCCACCATAGCGTGTAATGAGGTAATTTATCTCCTCCCAAGTCAAAGTGGTACTAGCTATGTACCATGCCTACGAGAATTAAGGAATGAATCTCTCAAGTTGTTTTCTATGAGCATTCATTCTATCACAGAATCCTGTTTTAAAAGAAACTACAGTAATATGACGAGGCTGGCCCCTTGAGACAAGTGCTATGGGAAAGGCTTTCTCTTCTTAATACATTTATTCTTCAACATTGATATGCATATCACCAAGCTCAAAATCTCTCAATGAGGTGTTTTTTCTTTAACACTAATCAACTGTTCCTAAAGGGCAAGAAGTAGGTTACTTTTATCCATGGAAAAACTAAGGCACAGTGCACATCAGTTTAAGTTAGGACCAGAAGAAAACAGATTTTTCTGACTAATTAGTAAGATGATTAAACAATAAATTGCCTACAATGGAGAATTGATTCTAAGAGTAACTGCCTGTAATGTACTCTTTTTACTCACTAGTGCTGGTGATCGCACATGTACCGATGGACTGTAACTTTCTGACACATGATTTACGAATACAGTATCTGTTCCTTCCTTCATATAATATACAATTTTTATTGTGTATCTATCTTCACTGAAGGTACTTATGTTCACTGTCAATATTAGCTTAGTTATAGATAGCTGAAAAAAAGTTCTGGAAATGAATACAGGGCAGAAGAGGTAACATTCATGTAAACTCCAGTCACAAAAATGGATTTGACCTATTTTATATTATGATACGTGACATCTAAGGGATTCGTGTTGTATCTCAGAAAGGACAACTTCCCACTTTGCAGTAAGGCCACAGGGATAATCAAGCTATGTAATCTGGTCAGTGATTTACTCTTCTTTTTTGGGTAACAAAGTGAAATAAGGAGAGTAATAAAATAAAGTGAAAATGAGAAGGGCTCTTCTCTTTTATAGAAAATTCTGGTACGAAGTAAAATCAACTTTCTATAGGGTTAGACATTTGCTTAGTAAGAGTGAGTAGGCAAAATTCAGCTCCTAAGTGGTTTAGACCCATAATTCCACCTGCAAACACCTCGTAATAATGCGTAATTTTTATATTTAGATAAAAGGTATTACTCAGTAACTGTCTTCAATGAAGATATATCATTTAACAATTCTAAATATAAAGTATCAAGGTGGCAAAAATATTAAAATTTGACAATTATCCCAGTGGTGAAGCTGTGAAGAAACAGACTTTCCCATAATTCAGTGGCTAAAGGACAAAGTGGTACAATCCCGGGCAACTTAGCAAGATTTAACACAATTACAAGTGTGTTTACATTAAACCAACCACCAATACTACTTCTGAGAATTTAGCCTACCACATACTTATGCATTACAAAATTAAAGCTGAAGGTTAATCACCTTAACATCATTTGGGAGAGCAAGGGGCTGAAACCTGTTCAAGGGTCCAGTATAACAGAATGAGCAAAACTCTTGTCCAGTTTATACATAGGGTATTACACAGTATGTAGTACAGAATACTACAAGCTTTTGATGTAGAAATATCACCAGAATGTTTATGCTCTCATATATATATACTGTATATATACATATATTGTATATACATACATACATATAGATAGTATAGATTGTGTTGTATTTTCAAAGTAAGAAATGAGGGGCTATGGATGTAGTTTAGTAGTACAACACTTGTCTAGCATATGTGAGGCCTTGAGTTTAATCTCCAACCCCACAAAAAAATGAGAGGCAAATAAGAGTATTTATTTATATTTGTACTTGCATCTTAATAAACACTAAGCTACATAAGAAACTAATAAAAATGATTAGCTCTAAGGTGCTGGAGAGACAGATGAGGACAAGAGTAAGAAAGTAATTTTTACGTATAAATGTTAATTATACAGTCTTAATTTTGGAACCACATGAATATATTATCTACTCAAAAATTAATCTAGTAAAGTGGTCATGATGTAATGTTAAAAGAGATTATGCAATTTGATATCCATTACAATTACTGTTGTGTAGAAATATCATACACATAAAAAAGAAAGTAAAAGAAAATGTCCTAGAATGTTTAGAGAAATTATTTTGAGATGAGATACTTATTATTTTTTTCTTCCCTGAATTTTCCATTAAAGTATGTATTTCTGCAAGAAGAAAATAAGCTTTAGCCTTCCAAATATTTCTATTCACAATGTGTTTTATTCAATGAGTAACTTTCAGTCCCTAGCACCCTTACTTGTACCATTCAGAACATAATAAGAAAACACTTACGAGGACAGCACTATGGCAACAGCATCATTGAGGACACTTTCTCCAAAAAGAAGTGCATAGAGTTCAACATCAACTTGAAGCTCGTGGAATATGGCAAGAACGGTCACTAGCAAGTAGACAGAGTCAAAGGAATAGTTAAGACATTACAAATATAACATATTCCCTTCGAAAACTGATTGTAAGAGGTATTTAGAAATTAATTACTACTGCTTTAATATTCTTTCATCATATTAAAGATTCGGTGATTTTACGTCAATATTTTCCCCCTAATTACATACATGCAATTTCTCCTTTCTCTCTTAAAAACAATTGAAAATAAGCTTGTAGGACTAAGCTGGCATAGATTCTTCATGAAAACTTTAATGAACTGGTTTTCTACATTTTTCCCCCTAAAGAATACATTTATGGCTATAAAGAATGAGAAATTAGAGTCATTCATAGGAAAATTGATACATTTTGAGGATATACTCCTAAGTGAAATAAATAAGTGACACATGTGTAAATACCAAATAGTTTCTCTGGTGTGAAAAACTACAATAGTATACAAGATCCTAACAAGATAATTAACAACGTGAAATAGGAAGAAAAGGGCTAAAGGTGTAGGAAAAGTGGGAAGGGTAGGGGAAAGGAAATAAGAGCAAAGAAAAAAATAGGAGAAAATGAAAAAAATGGAAATAAAGTGTAAGTGGGGAGGGGAGGAGGGGGTGAAGGGAGGGCAGGGACAAGGGGATAAAATGAGAACCAAGACCTGTCATGTAAAGGTACAAGATCCCAACAATGAATGTAACTGTACTGTATCCCTAGAATGTACCAATAAACTCAATAAAAACAAAAAAAAATTTTAAAAAGAATACATTTAGAATTTCTTACAGATCAGCTAATCCTTAATCTTTAATGAAGAATAATATGGAAAGCATCTTCTACTTCAGCCAGGTGTGGTGGTACATGCCTGGGCTACATAGTGAGTTCAAGGCCAGCATGGACTACAAAACAGCCTGTCAGAAGGGAAAGGGGGGAGGGGGCGAGGGAAGGGAAGGGGAAGGAAAAAGTATCTTCTGCTTCAAACTCCTTTTCCTTAGAGCCTTACAACTCACTTGTATTTGACTTGCAAACACACTGGTTTAGCAAAGCCAGTAGGAAATGAAAATACAAGTTTAGTTTTGGGGTTAGAGTAAAAATTATGAGCAGAATTACAGCTGCCATATTTAACTGAAGAATTTAACTACCAGGATATTACAGGTTGAGAAGGAAAAAGAACCAAAAGAACAAACTCTTCTTTTACAGAGGCAATTATATTGGAATTCGTAAAAAATCAGATAAGATCGAGAAGTTGCATTATAACTTTAATTGCTGAGTCACACACAGCTCACCCACTAAATAAAGCCAAGCAGACATGAAAGATTAATATACCCAGAGATGGAAGAGTTGTTTTTCAAATGCCAACCATGAAAACAGGAAACTTGCATTTTAAAAGACATAATTTCCACTGGAAAGCACTGCAGCTGGAATACACTGATATTACATCTTATCAAGAGAAAGAGAAGAACAGTGAAGCAAAGCTGCAGAATAAGAAAAAGAAAACCTATAGCTCACACTCCTGAAAAGTTAACAACTGCAAAATAGTAGAATTAGAGCAAGTACCTACATAATTTAGAAAAACTACTCTCCAAGTTGATATAAACAAAAGATTTCTGCTTGTGCTGTTCAGACAATATTTCTACAACAAAACTACAAGGTTATAGCAAGGCAGACAGTCTAAAGATTTCTCACACACTGAGAAATTGAGGAGCTTACTTCTTGGGAGAGAACACAAAAACCAGAGACTGCTGGCTGCTCCCAAAAATTCCCCTCCAACTTTCATACTGATAATGGGGGCAGCTAGAAGCAGCAAGGGGAAAGCCTTAGTGGTCTTTAAGGAAGCCACTTGATTTCTAGTCCTAAAAATGCTAAACTACACTAATGGCTGAGTAATCTTTTTAAATCATCTCTGACACAGTCCTAACATATTTTCCCCTTCCCATAATGCCATGCGTTATCAGCGTTAACACAGGAATTCAGAGATAATCTTAAAATCCTACTTTTAACTCTGTGGATGACAATTAAAGAAGATGATTAACTTACAAGGTCAAAAGGTAAAACAGAACAAATCTCTGCCAAAGTCCCAGTCATACTAAAAAAGCTTATCTTTACTTCAAAAACTTAGGTCCAGGGGGTGGGGGTGTAGGTCAGTGCTTGCCTAGATATGCAAGGTCCTGGATTTGACTGGAGGCAACAAACAAACAAATACAAATCAAAACAAAAACTCTTTAGTCTCTGTTGTGGTTCCGGAACTCTTCATCCTACATTTTTCTCCAAATTCCTCACTTATATATAGCTATTTAGCTTACCATTACTAAACTAGAAAAACTAAAACCTTACTCAATACAATTAAATTTATTCTATAACACAATTTACAGAGGCTTGACACTAAAATTACAGGAGAGCAATCTGTGCTACTACCAAAATAATATTGTAACCATAATGTCAATTTATAAAAAATAATTATTTAATGTATACTAAAGACCACCAATAACCCAAAATCATGCCTGTATAAACAGAGTTGCCTTATAACAATCATTCAAAAGCTTCTTTTCTGGGCTGGGGATGTAGCTCAGTGGCACAGTGCCTGTCTAGCAAGTGTGAAGTCCTAAATTTGATTCCCAGTACCAAAAACAAAACAAAACAAAAACAAAAACTTCTTTTCTTATTATTAGATGCAAATAGCTGAATATAAACAAAAGAGTTTTAGGGAACTGGTTTTTTAATAGTTTAAAAGGAAGTATATAATTAAGACTTATTTTAACAAATCTGTAACCTAGCTTATCTTGACCTTTGTCCAATCACTAGGGAGACCAACCTAAATTTTTGAATAAAATATCTTATCGATCTCGTCTAGACAGCATGAACTTGTGGACCAGTAAGAGGCAAATGTAATAAAGAAGCAAAAGAAAAACATAAAATGAATGCTCAACACATTCACATCAGGGCTGTAATTCATATGTCTCGCTGCCAGGAGGCTTCAACCACCAGCAGTACACACAGGACTGTTACACCTGTACCAAGAGCAATTCAAGCCAGTGGGAACGTTTCAAGCCAAAAGGAATCATAACTGTTTTAGCCGCCACAATTGGAAAGCACAGCATGGGGAAGTCCCTAATCATGAATTCTATACCTCAGAGAACACTCGTATGTGCTTTTGCTGGAAAAGTATTCCAGGTCCTTTTGTAAAACATACCTGGGTCTGTTGCTGATACGATGGCACCAAATAGCAGGCAATCTGTAAAGTAAAAATCTCCTGCAAGTTGCCCAGTCACTTTCATCAGTGTGACACAGCCATACATTATTGACCTGTTCAATAAACATATTCTTACTTTAGAAAAAAATGTCAACTGGTAAAGGAGTTAGAATAAATTAAGAATAAGAAGATGGATCGAGGGCCACGAGTGTCAATATATAACTAAGCCTGGGTTCCATCCTCAGTACACCCACATCCCCCAAAAAATGGGTCTACTATAGTACTGTGTGATTAATCCCAAATTTAATCCATAGCAGTTAAATATGGTTTATATTGTAGCCCAAAGGATAATTAAAACAACATCATTACCTATGTAAATGCATTTTACAGTAAAAGTCTACAGCCACATTCAGGAATACAAAACCACATAAGCAAAAATGTATCATTTTAGAATTATAATTTGAAAGCTAAAAATAGGTTAAGCTTCAAATGCTTACCCAATAACAAAACAAGAAATTGCTGTTCCAAGAAAAGCATATGCTAGGATAGACCCAAGGTTCCGGAAGAAATGTCTCTGGTGGGGGGAAAAAAAAATCACACTGTGATAGCTTACCAAATGTTTGACAGAATTCTCTATTCCAGTGTGCTATGCCAATATGAAACCCATTATTTACTACTAAAAGAAATCAGTAAGAGAAAGCATTCTCATATAAATAAAAATTTCAGTATGTTAAAAAAAAATTAGGAAAAGGAAGGAGATCCTGGAAAGAAATGAATTGTTTTTAGAGGGTCAAATATATAACAACCCATGGAAAGTTTAAGGCTATTCAAAATACGGAAAATGCAAAAGCACTTACCCTTTTCAGACTATAACCTGCATAAAATATGATAGGAGGAAGTAATATGTTGAAAAATACTTCTGGATCAAAAGTAACCTGTTAAAATAAAGAGTTCTATAGATTAATTTCCTTAGAAGACCTCATCCACATTATCACATTATCAAAAAGAAAAAAAAAAGAGTAAATGTTAAAGTAGCCCATGGTAAAAACATTACTGCAATAACTTAAAAATCTTTCATAGAAAGAGGTCTAATACTTCTCTGCCATAGGCATATAATAAATTTTGTGTTTCCTCCTGTAAAAGATTTCACATGGGAGAGCTTTTGTTCTACTTCTCAAGCACATGACACAGAGATAGTGTTAAGTGTTAAATGAGTTAAGCCATTTCTGTGAAAATCATGTTAAAATATTACATTAAAATATTTAAAATAGGAGAAAATGTGAACGCATTCTGGCTTTAAGCAAAAGAGACCCAAGCTGGGTGGGGTGGTGATTGCCTGTCACCCCAGCACTCTGGTAGGCTGAGGCAAGAAGATTGAAAGTTTAAGCCTAGCCCAGACAACTCAGTGACTCAGCAAGAAGGTCTTGAGTTCAAAGATTAGTACTGGAGGGAGAAGGAAAGAAGCAGCAGAGGGGAAGGACAGGACAGGACCAGACAGGAAAGACAAGAAGGAAGAGAGAGACCCAAAACTGGTAACACAGAATTCAGGGGAAACTTGGCAACAATCAGAGATAATTTGTTATACAGATAAAATCTCTAAAACTACACAACGTAATATTACATTAAAACATTCTGTACAACTCTGACTTCTAGTCCCTACAGCCCACTCATTTAAAAACCTATTCACTTTAATGATGCGGTTCATAAAGCTACAAAAGAATTTGATACGGACACAAAGCCACAAGCAATACATACACATGCAGAAACTTAGTTTGCCAGAACTTTATTTTATTTTATTTTATTTTTGGTACCGGGGATCGAACTCGGGTCCTTGCACTTGCAAGGCAGGCCACCGAACCGCTGAGCTAAATCCCTGGCCCCTGCCAGAACTTTAAAGTAACCAGAATTTTCCAAAGGTGGTCAGAGCTCACTGCAAAATAAATTCAGTTCACGGGAAATTTGAAAAGCATTAAAGGTGATCAGGAATATAATCAAGTAGCTCTAAAAGTCGAGTCCTACTGATGTAGAAGACAGAAGTACCATAGAGGCAAATGGCCAAGGGAGGGTAAAAACAGAAGCTTCACGAGAGAAACAAGGCAGGAATGTTCAAGGGCCAGTAGGACTGCAAACCACCTGCCTACATAAACCCTTACGTATGACAACTGAGGTTCAGGCAAACACCCCCGAAGTTATGCTAGATTAGGAACCAAAGAAAGGATAAATTGTGCTCTGCATAAAACCCAAGGTGAGAAAGAACTCAAGGAAATATTAACGGGGCTGGGGATTTAGCTCAGGGGTTCCGCCGCCTGACTCGCAAGCGCAAGGTCCTGAGTTTGATCCCCGGTACCAAAAATAAAATAAAAAGAAAGAAATACTAATGGAATATTTTAGGTAATTTCAAATAAACCCAATGAGCTGAAAATGCTCTAAAACTCTAAAGATTATAAGCACTGTAAAAAATGCTTATACATTCTACTTAACTCAATCTTGGTCATTATTTATTATAATTGTAAACAAACAGGGAAACATAAAAGGGTTTATAGCATTTAGCCTCAACTGGAAAATACAATTTCTAGAAATATCTATTTCCTTACATTAGGTACAGTTATTACCTGAGGTTTAATACTCATTTTAAAAGACAAACCATTTCAAATCCTAAAAAGTCATTATTTTTCTTCAAAATCACTTTGCTGCTCATTACACGCTTAAGGAAACAAAAATTCCCTTTAACCAAAAACTTACCTTCCTAAGCATTTCATTATCTTGGACATTATTGAGTTCATGTGAGCTGATCTCTCCTTTCAGTGTATACTCATAAAATTTCCCACTAACGTTTACCAACAAGGTAGTTGGGCTGGACTGCACTTCACAGCTCAGGGTCACATTATTCACATCACTTGGAACATGAATGCCGTACCGAAGCACAAGGCCCACCAAGAGACCTGGGAATAAAAGAACAATGTAAGCCTTTCCTGTAGACAGAGACCCTGTGTTCACACCTCATACCCTGGGGTGACACAGAAAATCTCCATCAACAGGCCTCTGTGGCTCAGAAGCAATTTTGTAGACCAAATACAGTTACCATTTTAAAAAGTACTATACTACTAGATTCGCACATCCAAGAGCCCAATCTTCATTAATCCAATGGATCAGGAGGGGAAAACATGCCCTATAGTAATAGCACACATCATTATTTTCTAAATCAATACATAAATAAATGATGAGAACAGCAACAAAATGAGAAAATGCCTTCAAATCACCTGTACCCAGAATATGCTCCAAAAGGTCTGAATCTCTCAGTATAATCATGTTAGAAATGTGTTTTTTAATCTCCATCCATCAATTTACAAGACTTAAATGCATATGCTTCCCAAGTTTATTCCCAAAGCACATAGCTGGCCAAATAACATACATTTAACAAATTGGAAAGTCAATATATTATTTGTAGATTGATTAAATTCTGCTACTACTAAAAGGTCACATTTAAATTTTAAACAGCTTTATTGAAATATAATTCCCATACTACAGTGGTATCTTGGTTCACGAACGCTTTTGTATACAAACAATTTGGTTCTCAAACAGAAGCATTTGACAAAATTTTTTGTTTACAAACTCTGCATCGGGTGACAAAAATGATCACAGCCATCTTTCCTACAAACACAAACATGGCCATCTTTTCTAAAATCATAGAACTAATTAAGCTTTTGAATTGAGGCGCCGCTGTATAAAGTTTATCCTTTTACACTGTACAATTCAGTGATCTTTAAGATAGTCACAAAGTTGAATATCAATCGACACCATTTCCAGAACACTTTTTTCCACTCCAAAGATAGAATACTCCCTATTTCCCCATCCCCAAATCACTAGCTCTTGACAAACATTAATATACTTTCTTTCTCTGTGGTTTCACCTATTTTGGACATTTCATGTAAATGGCCTTTTGGTTCTGGCTTCTTTCACTTAATGCAATGTTTTTAAAACCTACCTACGTGGTAGTATGCATTTGAACTTCATTCATTTTTGTGGCCAAATAACATTCCATTGTATGGGTATACCTTAACCCAAACTGAACCCAACCCTCTAAAAAAATTATTTAATGCCAAGATGCACAATATGTCACTACTGGCTATACTTCGCCCTCATGTGGCCTCTCAGTATGACCCATCAGCAATTCTTTTTAAAATGGGAATGAAAGCCAGGCATGATGGCACATTCCTATAATCCCAACATACTGGGAGGCTGAGGCAGGAGGGTTGCAATTTCGAGCCTAGCCTGGGCAACTTAGCAACTTAGTGAGACTCTGCCTGTCTCAAAATTTTAAAAAAAGGGTAGGGAACGTAGCTCAGTGTAAAGACTCTTGGTTCAATCTCTAGTATTAAAAAAAATATGAATGTGCTATGTAGGACCTCTCGGTTTAGAGATGAAAACAAAGACTCTCCTTTGGGGAGGTCAGTCCAGTTAGCAAAAACTGATGGAATAATCATAATAAAATGTAATACAAGGTGTCATAAAAACTGAAAGGAGACACCTGAACGGGATGAGGGAGTGGGGCATTAGAGAAGTCTTTCCAGAGGTAGCACCCGAACAGGTAACAAAATAGAAGAAAAGGTATATTCCAGATAGGGAAATGGTAGTCTATATGCAGTTATAAAAGAAGGAACAAACATGGCCCACTGAGGGATCACAAATAGTTTATTAGGGCTGACTGATGAGGTAATAAGAGGGAAAGCTCGAAAGATCCATAGACATTAAATCAAAACAAACTATTGTGTATATTGGGAAGGGGAGTTTGTAGTTCATTCCCAAAGCAAAATGAAGCCATACAAAGGTTCTAAGGGAAGGCTTGACATCAGATGTTTATTTTAGAAAGACAGACCTAGACTATAGAGGATCCAAAAGGCTGGCTAGATGGCCACTGCAGTCACGCAGGCCATAAGAGCTCCAGTCCCTAATCTACGAAAGGAGTGACTGGCAGAGAGGAGTTTTAAAGGTACACCTTTTTTTTTTTTAGTTTATTGGTACATTCTAGGTATACGGTACAGTTACATTCATTACTGGGATCTTGTACCTTTACATGAGAGGAGTTTTAAAGGTACACTTTTTTTTTTTTGAGACAGGGTCTCACTATGTAATTGAGACTGATCTGGAACTCACTATGTAGCCCAGGCTGGTCTCGAACTCACAGTGATCCTCCTGCCTCAGCCTCCCGAGTGCTGGGATTACAGGCTTGTGCCACCATGCCCAGCATAAAGGCACACTTTAGAAAGATTGGTGACTGAGGGGGACAGACTGGAGGAAAGTGAGATAAAGGACTAAGGCTAAGAGGAGCCTAATGGCCTGGTAACCAGGTGGCTAAGTTGGCCTGAGCAGCTAGGTTGGACAGCGGAACCATTCAATGAAGTAGAAATAGGCTGAAGAGAATTACAGAGGGAAAGGCTAAGGTCAGTCTCAGACGTCCTGAGTTGATGCACCTGTGACAAATGCACAGCTGAGCATATGAGGTATGGAGATGGGGGTGTCGCAAATGCAGATATCCACTTGCCAGTCATAAATTAGTGGCTTTCAGGTGCAGATAAGATCACCTGGGAGTGAAGAAAATGGGACGAAGACTGCCAATATAAGCCTGGGGTTTCATCCATGAATAGCCAACACTGAGGTGCTGGTAGAGGAAGAGGAATGAGTGAACGAATCTAAGGAGAAAAAGCCACAAGAGTATGAAAAAGAGGAATGGGTGGTGGTGACAAATTCGGGAAGAGAGGGCAGATTCACTGCTGAGAAAGAGATACAAACGAATAGAACATTGTAACAAAGTCTATGTAAGGCAGGCACCGAGATGTATCAGGTCTGGAACAAGGAGGGCAAGAGTGACTGCTAAAGACAGTTTCAGCAGGAATGAAGTAGAAACAAACAGGCTGGGAAAGAGGGTAGTGGGGAATGAGAGATCCTTCCAGTCAACTTAAGAGCCTCACGTGTTTGAAGTAAGTAGCAATGATGAATTGCTGACCAATAAATGACGCCAATTTGAAAAAGTTTAGCCAAAGTTAGCAAATAAAATAAATGAGTCATTCCTGAAACATTGTATCTCTTCTACCCAAATTAAAATGTTACTGCTGGGTATCAACTGTGCTTGACACATATAACCTGGGAGAAAAAAGGCTATGGATCCCTATAGTCATTCCACAGATAAGACATAGAAACAGTTCTTTTCTTTACCATCCCACAAATCTTCCTAATGAAAAGGCTCAGTAAAAGTTACTCCTTTATATTCAGAAGTAAAAATCACAGATTAACTGCTCCAAATATTAATAACAGCAGCATGCATTTTTCCCACGGCCCTAAGTTCAACTATGCAAGGAAAGGCACCCACTAGGTTTCTGCGTGGGGGATCCTCTACTGAAACCCAACTGGGAGCCCCACAAGGGTTCAGCACTTGGGCAGACTGGAAACACACACACACACACACACACACACACACACACACACACACACACACGTTGGCAGATAAAACAGTAGTATGGAGAATAATTACTTAGGTTGAAAAAAGTCAAGATCCTTCTATTATGGTATCTGGCAACTGAAAAATTAGAATTTCTATGAAGCAAAGTTAACAGATCAAGGAACTATGGGTTCTGTAAAAGGTCAAACCTCAACCATGGTAAGAAAGCAATTCTCAGTAGGGAGAAAGGACACAAAAAGAGTGCTTTGTTAGAAAGATAAAGCAGAAACCTCTAGCCGCCCACATATACAGAGACACAAACAATATTGATACTATGAATTTTAAAATTGCCACTAACAGGCAACAAAGAAGACAAATACAAAGAGGTGTATTTCACAAAAAGGAGAAGCCTACCTGCCTAAGTACACATTCATGACCTACTTGCTTAGGAAACTCTCCCAGTGAGTGATAAGGAACTCAGCATTACCCAAGGCCCCACCTTCGTATGTTTTTCCCAGTTAGCAGAAACTGGTTTTCCCCAGGGACTCCAGCCCCTGCTTCTTGCCTATCACACCTGAAGCCTCTGATACTCAAAAATGTGGAAGGAACATCACTGAAAAAAAAAGTTGAGATTAAGAAGCACTGGTGCATTGTGTATAAATAAAACATTCATGACTTGCTTGAAGAATGCTGTTAAGTTCTCTAGCAAAAGCTAATTCAATTTCAAGATAGCCAAGAAAGCCAAGGCTTTTGCTGACCTGTTAGTGTGATGTGCATTTATTCATCTCATTGACTGTGAGCACATTCGCAAACTTTAACCTCCTTGTCAAGTCCTCAGCCCCCCTGCCTACTTTTCTGAGAAGCTGGGGGCCATCTGACACAGTCTGCCTCCATTCCAAACCTACCCATATCAGTATAGAAGCTCATTTCTCTTAAACTCTCTCGAAAAAGATAAACCCTCTTTCCCAAGGGAACCTTTCACCTAGGACTTCAAACCAATTCTCATCCTGTTTCTGAAAAGAAAAAATGAAAGGAAAGGAGGAAGGAAGAAAAGAAAACAAGAAGGAAGGATGGAAGGAATGAAGGAATGAAGGAAAGTAGGAAGGGAAAAAAACTTATTTGGCTGTAATCTCCTGACAAAGATGTATACATTTCTCATTGTTTCCTCATCTTTAGACTGGAGATAAATGACTTACCCAAAATTACTTGTCATCAAGTGACAAAGCCAGAATTGAAATCGAGATTTCCTAATTCCAAAGCCCCTACTTTTCTGATCATCTCCTCACTCACATTAAGATGAACTACTACTCTCTGGGGGCCCCTCACAGCCTTTCCTCACTATGCACCTTCAAAACCCTTACAGCTTTAAGTATTATCTTCTTACATATTTGGTATCTTGAAATTGAGTACAGCACAATGCAAGAGCAAAAGCATAGGTTTAGAAGTCAGACAAATAAATCCTGGCTTCATCAAGTTCGAGTCCAAATAACCTCTTAATGGAACCTGTTTCCTAGTATGCAGTGATGATAACACTACTCCACACTGTCTTTACAGTTAAGTTTTATCTTGTCAATGAGAGGCAATGTGGGTTAGGGGCTTACAGAACAGAGCTTTTGAATCATACTGACTTGGCTAAGCACAAGTTATGTGACTTCAGGTAAGTCATTTAACCTCTCTGAGCCCCAATTTCCTCATCTGAAAAATGGGAAAGGTAATAGTGTCCATTTCACAGAGTTATTATGAGGTTTAAATGAAATACTTGTAAAGGGCCTATCACAAAATCTAACACATGGTAAAGCTCAATAAGCTATCTATTAAATCACTAGACTGTAAGTGCTCTATGGCCAAGGACTACGGCTCATACCTGAAGTTGTCGTCATATCCCATACGCACAGACCTATAAGAAATGCCTATTGCTGAATCACATTGGTTAAGCCTAGGATCCTGGATTCCCTAAGCTTAAGGCAAAGCAAAGAGTCTTCCAACTTTTGCTTTTTATACTATCTATAAACACCACAATGGGAGTGATCACTTTTTGGATTTAATTCACTAACTCAACAATTTTTACTAACAGTGACTCACTTTTAAGTGTCTTAAGAAAGCTAGGCCAATGAACAAACCATGTGGGTATTTTGAGGTCATGTTTGTAATTGGAGCAATTAGTCTATATTACAGTCGAGAAACTGACCACAGTAGCGATTTTAAAAAATTATCCTAGCTTCTCAAAAAGATAAAACTAAGGCTCATTTTAAATAGCATTTTCCCAGGAGTTAAGTAGCTAACCTGACACCACAAGAATCAGATCACCAGCAGGTTGAATCATGGAAGTGTAGGCATTCTCTTTTCACTGAGAAGTCACAATGAAAAATAAAGGTCTTAATATAGTAGCACACTACCTACGACAGTGGGAGAGTCAGCAAGAAAAGGTGAAAGACAGTAATTAGGATCAGAAAACTTCAATTTTTGTGGTACTGAAAATACTTTGGCCCAGTCCTATGTAGTTGCGAACTGGGCTTGGGAGTTAGTTTAGAGGCTATTCAGTCCACAGCCCCCATTGCACACATTGAGAAAACAGCACAGAGTACAGAATGCCAACTCAATCTCAGATTGACTCCCAGGGCAACTCTCACACTTTATACTGCATGAGACACCCTTGTTTCTCCTTCAAAGAACACTAACACTGAGCTCCTCTATCACTTCCTATTAAATTAGAAAGTTAAGGAAATGCAATCAGTAATCCTGTATCTTGCCAGGCATGGTGGTGCACGCCTGAGATTCCAGCACTTTGGGAGGCTGAGGCAGGAAGATCACTGAGAGTTCAAGGCCAGCCTGAGCTACACAGTGAGTTCAAGGCCATCCTGAACTGCTTAGTGAGATACAGTCTCAAGAAAAAGAAAAGAAAAAAAAGGAATCATATTTTTCTCTTTCAGCCCAAAAGTTAGATAAAGTTAATGATACTGGCTAAGAGCAAATAATGTCCAGGTAATTCAAAGTCCCTATTTGATTTTTAAAAAATACTATCTTGGTCTCTTAATAAACACTGCTATTAAAAGAATTGAGACTAACCTGAGAAACTGCAGTTTGTCAGCAAGTGACAAAGCCAGAAATGAAATCTAGATTTCCTAATTCCAAAGCCCCTACTTTTCTGATCATCTCCTCACTCACATCAAGATGATGATGATGATGATGTGATAATAATAGCACAGTTATAATTTATCAAGCATTTACTTCACAGTCAAGTACTTGGCTAAATCATTTCTTCCACACAGGAATCCTATAGTTATTATCCCCAATATATAGATGAGGTTAAGAAGAGGAGGGACTTGCCTAAGATCATACATGGCTATCAGCACAGTGGGACAGGGATCCAGGTCTGACCCTAAAGGCAGGGGTTTGCAACTATGGTCCTCTCCTCTATCTCTTTTTGTATGGTCCCAGAACAATGACTTTTACATTGTAAATGTTTGGAAAAAGAAAAATAACAACAGCAACAGAGAATAAAATGCAACCCAGATATGAAGATCTATGTGACCTGTAAAGTCAATAATCTTTATCACAGGCCCTTTCCTGAAAAATATGCTGACCTTTAAGTACCACATGTCATCTTTCTCTATGGAAAACAGGTATCTGTGATCAGTCCCTTATTTTAGCATTTAACCAAATCTAAAATGCCACTTTTCCCTTTAAGGTTTCCCTTATGACTTATCTGTAGGGCAAAGGTCTTACATTAATGCTTACTAGACTGAACAGTAAATGTTTGTTGAGGACAGTGCATAAATCACACTCTCACACAGAGAAAATATATAAAACGGAATAGTATATCTGGCCAATCTGCAGTAAGAGAACTGCAAATGAAATACAAAAATTATGAAAAAAAAAAGAACCATTAGTATTGAGCAGGGAGATTTTACACACAGGCTTAGTATTTTATTACCTTAAAAATGAGAAATCAGCCTGAGCTCATGCATCTTCCGGAGGCACACAACTACTGTACCTTTCCTCCATACCCCTGAGATCCATGCACATTCTAGAAGTCTGGATTTACTGGAAGGGGGGTGGGATGGGGAAGTCTTATTGAGAAAAGTCTTTTTGTGCCAAAGCTTCATCTACCTATCCACCAGTCTCAGAATCAAATCTCAACAAGCTCAACTGTTCAAGACTGTTCTACATGAAGATGATCTTCACACATGTACTCCACAGGCAGGATTGCTTTTTCTGCCCTGGTCTCTTCAGGCATACTCTCAAGGTTTAAGACAGTCAGCAATATGTATCTATTTTTCCCCCCTTGAGGCCCAAACAAGCATGGCTCAAAATGCTTCTGAGCCCGTGGTTTGATTTACCCTTTGTGCCTCATCACCAAAAACTCAAATAAATAAATAACCTTAAAAAAAGCTCCCTGAGACTCAAGAACTGGAGCCATTTACTCAATCAGCTAACAGCAAGACACCCAGACTGCATATGCATGGTGCTTGATAATTACCGCAGGGTTGACCTGTCCCCGATCATCGTGGATATAGTACAACACATTGCTGGGAGAACCATAACTCTTCCCTGTCCTCACTTCTGTAAACCTGAACGGGAAGGGTCACTCATATGTATCCACATCGGATATTCCAAACGCAGTACAGAAAATCAGGGCGTCATTTAAAATGCCCCAAGCCTATGCCACGTTCAGATTTTTATTTTGCTTAGGCTCCACAGGAGTAAGGTTTTCATTTTCAACCTCCACAGGACAAGGCATAGCAAGAGCTGGGTAATGTATAAAGGTCGACTTCCTAAAGAATGACAAACGCTGGGCAGCAGAGGTGCTACTGCAGCTTCGATGAACCTTAAACAAACTGACACCCCAGCGAAATAGATCGCAATGTCTTCCCCTCCGCCAGCCCAATTTGAGACACCGCACCCACTCCCTTCCCATTCTAGACCCGGGTCGGGTCCGAGATCCCTAGGCATAGAAGGGAGAGTAGGATGGAGAAAGGGGGTGGGGTTGGAGGCAAAAAAAAAAAGTGTGGAGAGGCCGTGAAAATGGGGGACTAAAGGGGGTGAGGTATAGAAACGGGGGGGCGTAGCAGAAATAAAGGGGAGACAAGACAGAGAAACGGGCGCGGGAGTGAGGGCGGTAAGGCGAAGCAGAAAATGAGGGGAATCAGAAAGGGAGCCCAATGCAGGCCGATCAGGGTTAGGAGAGGAGGCGAAGCAGCCGGCGGGCAGAGAAAGGGACAGTGCCAGGGGGCGGCCAGGGGTTACGGCACTTGCACTTGCCATAAATCATAGCCAGGCCGGTCTCATGCAGGAAGCGGGCCCGGCGGTGCTTGAAGAGCCAGATCGTGAGAATGGTGAGGGTGAGCAGCAGGATGAAGATGAGCAGATTGGCGCTGTCCTGCCGGTGGCTCTCCTCCGCTTGCTTCTCGGACACGATCTCCTCGTCCATGACTCTTGTCGCTTCGCCGGCACCGTCCGAAGCCCCGGTTTTTTGCGGGGCCAGAGGGAAGCTTTCGGAGCGCGCCACCGCCCCTCTTAAAGGGGCCGTAGCAGCCTCCGCTCGCAGGCTGGCTTCCTGGGCCCTTCCGGGCACCCCGGGGCGCGGCTAGGAAGTGAAAGGCCGGCGAATCTAGTCCCCTACCCCCTGCTAAAGAAACCTCAGCTCTGTGTAACGAAGCAGAGGTAGATAGAACTCCGTCTATTTCATCCTATTCTCAGGGGAATGGATCTTTCATGGCCCATCTCAATATAGTCCCCCAGAGTCTCCTCACAGGCTAAGAAGTTGTCCCCTTGGGAGTGGCCTCAATCTTCATCTCTGTAATTTAAACCGGATTCCCCTTGTTCTGTCCTCATTTAAAAAGAAAAACACAAAACAAAACAAAACAAAAAGCACCGTAGTAGTTTGTAAAAGAAACGACTCCAAGGCGTGGATCATGCCTGTGTCTGTATATTTGGTTTTCTTTACATGTACACACTTGACATATGCCATCTGTCACATCAGGAACCTGTGCAGAAACTCATTAATCTCACAAAGAAGATTCAGTCGGTTTGTGCTCAGATGTACCAGTGTTCAGGAGCACTGCACGACTCTCCCAAAGAAGAAATCTTTAGCGGTGGGGAGTTTCTTTCTCTCATCTTGTTACTTTTTACTGTTGTGTTAAAGCAAATGTCCCCAGCTCCAGAGTCACCTTTGAACTCTGTCTCTCATCTCTTTTTCCAAGAATATTTTCTCTGTTCTCAGTCTCTCAGCCAATTTACACACCTGAATTTTCACAACGCTCCATACTTGAACTTTGTATTAGAGAACAGTAAATTCCTGTACTTTTTTCCAGTACCTCTCAGATCACTCCTTCATTTGTGTGGGCTCTTTGTTTTCTCTAAACTTTTGTTACAAGAGTAAGCTACAAATCTCAAGCCCTGGCTTGCCATCCCGCCTTCAAGCCTCTATCTGTTGAGTATTGAGCAACTAAAAAGTGGTTGAAATAAGCTCATTCTTGTCTTCCTAATGTATATGGTATCCTTTCTCAAACTCCTCATACCACCATTGTTACCAAAAAAAGGAGACAAAAGTCACAATTTAAAATTTGTAGTTTGAAGAAGACTGCAACTTCAATATGCAAAGTTACCCAAGGCTATCCATATGTGTATTCCACAGGCTTATTTTTCTTTTTCCCTTCTAAACCCATCACACCCAAATTCCTTAAAGATAGTATAAGCCTAGTTGATAAGGTAAAAGATAGCAACCTGACCCTAAGATGAAGAAACTGATTCAAAGTGTTCAAAGAGTGTTTTTAAGAAAAACTTCTTAGATCACCCATCTTAAAGGATACTTCCAAGAACATGAACACACACACGCACACACACGCATACACACATACAGATTCCCAACCCCAGACTATAGTGCAGCTTTCTCTCAAGGGCCTACACTCTTCTGAGTGTGTACTTCTTTAATTCCGCCTAATAAAACCCTTCTAAGCCTCTCACTGACATATCCTGAAGTTCTTTTTCTGTGACAAGAGTCAAGAACCTACTTGGCAGGCTGAGCTGAGTTCCCCATCTCCTCTTTAGGAGGAACTCCTCAGGCGCCATCTAAGGACACTACCAATCCAATTCCTATCATTTTGTCCAGAATTCATGGTTCTCAAATGTTTTCATCTCAGGGCTATATACCTTCCTTGCCAAAACAACACTCAGGCAACACCACATTCCCTAGTGCGGTGGATTTACCTCCACTAACCAGCTCTTTAAGTTCTGTGAGGATGGTGAGAAAAAACAAAAACAAACAAACACCAAACTCTGAATGGTGTTCTGCTGCAAGTTCTGGCCCCGTGAGGTCAGGAAGTGTTCCAGAATAGAGACAGAGACTGTGTGCCCATTCTCTTCTGCTAGTACCTTAGCCTGTGTGTCTTCCCAGGAAGCCTCACAGCTGCCTGTCCTTATACCCTGACTCCAGTGTAAGCATGCTGCCCTGTTCACATAGGGATGGGCTTTGAAGGGGGAAGACACTCAGGTGAGATGCCTTCCTAGGCTTCCCACTGTCCTCTCCTCAGACCTGTTTGGACCCCTTGGAAGAAGACCTAATGAAATAGCTTACCTGCTTCTCCGGCTTGAGCACTCAACACAAAGCTACTTTTTTCTCTTTGTTTGGAACTTGGAGAAAACAAATACAGATTTGCTTCGCTGGCCACAGTCAGCAGATGTCTTGAAGGCCCAGATTCTATCTGTTTATGTGGCCCCAGCAATTCAGTATGCTCTCTTGGCAGCTTCTTTATATCAGAATTCCAGGGGGAATACTGAGAGGAGGCCAGGCAACTAATCCCCATGAGCCCTCAGCTCCCCTCAGAATGTGCTTCTTTCTCAGCCCAATATTGCTCCATAGGTTTCATTCCCATCTCCCACTATCTCCTCTCACAGTGAGCCTGCCCCTCTGTCAGTCTGGTCTCAGCTCTCTGGAATATCCTCCCTTGTGAACAAACCACCCCTCAGTTGCTGCATCGACGGCCTCTCCAAGCCTTCCCTTTACCAGTACCCACACTTCCAGGACCTCACACGCTCTGAAGCTGGTTCCATGGAGGCAGTTCATTTTGTTACCAACCCACCTTCCAGCAGGCACAGGCACACAATACACCCAGTATCACCCTGCATGGTGTGGCCTGAATGAGGACCTGGCACTTTGCTCTCTCCCCATGGAGGGAACCCATTACTCCTCCACCTTTGTGGAAGTTCTGGCAACTTCTTTCCTAGTTTTCAACATCTACTGACTTTCTGGTCACTCCCACACATTCTCAGACTACTTAGACATCTAGTTCACAGGCTTCCTCCTTCTCTCTGGTCCCCTCCCAGCTATGTCATCATCTTGAATGACTACGGCAAACTCACCTGGAATTCTAGCCTTACTTCCTTTCCAGCGGAAATCTTAGCATTATGGGACAGTCGTACTCTGCCATCTAGTCAAATGTTCCATCAGTGTCCGTCCATCCCACTTCCCACCAGCTTCACTGGAAGAGGTATTTCTCTTCCTTTTGAAAGCGTATTCCTCAACTTATACTCTGTATTCTATCACTTCTTTCCTGCCTCTGCCAGCATCTGCTTCAGTTATCACTCTGCCCCTCCAGCTTCCGTGACTCCTCCCCTCTCCCTTTTGGCTCTGCCTAAACAGTTTCAGAGCACTTCTGATGAACAGCGAACAGCCTTTCCCCGTCTCTACTGTACTATTTTCCCCTCCCCTTGAGAAAGAAGCTTCTCAAAAGAATTGTCCATCTTCTCTGCACTCAAAGATCAGACCACAGCCCAAGGACTAAATGCAGCCCCCACCTGTTTTTGCATGGCCTGAAGCTAAAAAGATTTTACATCTTTAAGGGCTGGAGCAAGATTTTGACACATAAAAATTATGTAAAACTGAAATTTCAGTGTCCATCATTAATAGCTTATCGGACACAGCCCTGCCCATTTGTCTACTTATTGATTTTGCCTGTTTTTCTCCTACAAGGGCAGAACTGAATGATTTCCAGAGACCTGGAAGACTGCAAAGCCTGAAATATTTACCATCTGGCCTTTCTGGAAAGGTATGCAGACCTCTATGTTAGTCTCCGTCAATCATTCCTCTACCCTTTGATGAGAGGGTGATTTCTGAAACACAGATCTGTTTATAAACATCATACCCCTGCTCTATAGCCTCCAGGAGCCCTGACTACTTTCAGTGTTATCCCCTTAGCCTGGCACACAATGCTCCACACGTCTGGCTCCAGACTGCCTCCTGAACTCCCTCTTTGTACCTCCGATATAGTTTACTTTGGCCATTCTGAACTCTTTGTACCTCCCTGAATGCTTCACATGGTTTCATACAATCCATGTGGAGTCCCATTTGCTCCTTCTGTTTGGATAGACCTTCAACTCCTTTCTTGCCAAATGAGCTTCCGTTTGTCTGACAAAACTCAGATTAAAGGTCCACAAACTTTCCAGGATGCTTTCAGACTGCATTAGGGACTCCTCTTCCTTAGGGCTCCCAGGGGCCTCTGAAAAAGTCCCTATTCTAGGCCTCCTCATGCATTATGTTGGACTCATGTTATTCCAAGCACCTCACAAGCACCTCGAGAGCAGAACTAGTTATCACTTAGTCCTTTAGTGATACCATTGAGCAGAAAAGTTTGACCATTGAAACATAGCCGAGCCTTAATAAATCCCAAAATTTCAGAGTTTCAAGGAACTCTTCATGTTTGCAGATGGCATTAAATTCCTCTGCATGCATACAATCAACTCAAGTATAAACTAAAAGAGATTTAGTGCTCAGGCAGCAGTATAGGGAATGTCTATATTCAAATAAAATTGAGATTAGGTCACAGGTACATGTTAGAACCCAGCATAAGGATGCTGGAATTTTCAAGGGTTTATTTCCTTAATAGACCAACCCAATATGTTAAAAATGCAAATAAGAAGATATTCAGTGGCATTAGGAAGGCTCTTAAAAATGAATGATCAGGTTAGCCTCAAACAAGTAACTTAGGATATTTTGTGTAGATGTGGTAATGAAACTCTAAGTGATACTAGATCTGGCAGTGGTCCAGAGAAGTGCAACTGAAGTAATCAAAGAGACAACAAATTGCTGTTTTAAGAAAGACTGAAGGTATAAGGAATCTCTTCAGTTTGGAAAAAGAAGAAAAAAAGGAGTCAATAACAATAATGGACTGAGTACTAACTGTGTGAGGCTATTCTAAACACTTTGTATGTGTTGTCTCCCTCAATCCTGACAACAACCTTATCAAATAAGCACTATTAATATCCTCAATTTACAGACGAGGAAACTGGGGCACAGTGAAGTTAAATAACTTCTCTAGTACCTCAGTGGTGGAAAAGGAAAAGCCAAGATTCAAACGCTATTTGACTCCAGAGCAAACAATTTTAACCACTGTAACATAAAACACCTAGCAAACAAACAAAATTTAAACAAATGAATCAAGTAACCACAGATTTACTACAATTCAGAACTCCAAATACCAAGGCACCACTTTAATGCTTTAAGAGGAATACATTTTTGTTGCCTGAATTTCTTATGAGCACACGTCACTTTTGCAAAGAAAAAAATAAAGATGCAATTTCAACACTGAAAATACTAGTTCTCCCAGCAAGTGGTCAACTTCCAGAATCTATAACCCAGAGAGGGTGCTCTAAATATAAATAGCCTGAAGAAAGGTTTAATACCTACAATAATTTATACCTCTTATAGATACCTATAATAGTCAGGAACATATCCCTAGGGAAAGTGGATTTTTGAACTAGGTAGGAAAGGACAGAATGTGGCAGATGGAGAATCTACACGAGAAATGGAGACAAGAATGAGTAGTGCATGAAAATATTCATCTAATTTGTTGCATAAAACAAAGTAAATGAACTCAAAAGAAGTTTTGGATCAGCTGTGTTTTCTCTATTGAGCAGATTTCCTGGGAAACTGACATGTCTTCACAAATAACCTCCCTGCAGGAAATACTTTAGAGATCAGGATCCCTACCTTCAATAATATCTGTATCATTTATCCTCAGTGCATACAGAGAGTGGCTGTTTATTTGGGAAAACTAAAGGCATTTCTGCGGTCACTTAGGAATTTATTTTTTTATATTTTTTGGGAGGATGAACAGAATCTTGCTTGTTATGCAGTTCAGGGAGCCCTTGAACTCACTATATAACCCGGGCCAGCCTCAAACTTACTTCAATCTTTCTGCCTCATCCTCTGGAGTGCTGGGATTACAGGGGCCAACATGACTAGTCTCACTTAAGTACTCTTTCTCACAAGGTTTGACTTTTGTTCTAAGAGCTCATCAAAAAGAATGCTTCCAAGAGCTGTACCTTACACTTTTGGGATTAACTCCAACCTTCAGAACCACGTGTGAGTGGACTCGAGGAAGTTATTTGAATGATCCAGTCTTTGATAATTCTCATTATAAATAAGTTGGCTCCTCTTCGGGTTAGAATTGACAGATATGACAATTAAAATCCTGATCCATAAACATAACTGAGTAAGAGGTTAAAAAAGAGTGGGAATACATCTTAAGAGGACAATAGAGAAAACAAAACTCAGTGCCTGAACATAAGTCCTTGAAGACTAGGATAATGCATTGATAGCTTATACAAATAAATGCCAGATTCCTTACTGGCCTACTTTTCTGTAACTCCATATTTTTAAAAGAAAGAAACTGGATCACAGATCTTTTAAGAATTCTTTTAAATCATTTACTGCTTTGGTTAAATTGATATTAGAACAGGTAATTTAATAGGGTACCTGAAAGTCTAATTTCAAATTGAACTTTAATCCAACCTAAAGCATTTTTTAAAAGTATCTTTTCTATCTTGTCAACTCCCAAGGGTGGAGAAGGAAGTGTTTTTCTGTGAAATATACAGGCTCTACATGTTGGATCTTCCTGATTGTGAGCTTATAAAGAGGACCGCATTTGTAAGGAATACGTTATACCACACTTGACATCGGTTAAGTACTATTTAAAATCTTTGTTTATGGGTGAAGACATTGGAAAGGGCTCAGAGAAAAATGATGACCATAACTTAAGTTTGGAATCCAAGACAAAAATTGTATAGGTAAAGTGGATACAGTATGCTGAATCTTGGATATCTTTGTTATTTTCTAGTCCCCCCCCCCAGGTTTAAAGACACTCGGGAACAGTATATCAGAAGTCCACAGAGATTTCTGAACTCAACTCAAAATAATGGAGGAACTCTCTGGAGAGATCCTCTCAGAGATACATCCCTCCTACTTCTTTTCCATTTGTTCATTCCTCATTTAGCAAACATTTTGAATGCTTACCAAGTGACAATATTCTAGGAACAAAGAAATCTGTCCTCTTGGAACTTACATTTCAGTAGGGGAAGAGAGACAGTAGACAATAGATTATATAGCAGGTTAGAAGGTGACACAAAAGCAGAACAGGCTAAGGGGATCATACCTGAGGATATTGCAAATTTCAAAGGAGTGGTAAAGATAGGCATCTTTGAGCAAGTAAGGGTGAGCAAATTGATGTAACTGAAAACATATAATTCCCATGGGGTTGAAGGGAAAGAATGGTAATCATACTTTGCAATTACCTTCTGATACAGTTTACAATGCTGAGCCACTCAGCCAGGGGGCACTGGACGAGTTATTTCCAGAACTAAAAAAAAAAAAAAAAAAAAAAAAAAAAAAAAAAAAAAAAAAAAAAAAAAAAAAAAAAAAAAAAAAAAAAAAAAAAAAAAAAAAAAAGACCATATAAATTTGAGTGCCACAGGACCACATACATGCAACTACATCCAACTGCTGATTGGAAATACAGATTACGAGCTAAGCAGATATCATGCAGATAGAAATGAGATGTGGATTTGGAATCATGTAATATCTATGTTGGTTGAAGTGGGGATGAATAGCGAAAAGAGGTCAAAGGGAGACACTCACTATTAAATGTCATTTTAGGGATAAAGACCAAGAATAATGGAGAGTACATTTTTATCCTGGGCTGTGTGTGTGTGTGTGTGTGTGTGTGTGTGTGTGAGAGAGAGAGAGAGAGAGAGAGCACTGAGACAACATTGTTAACATCCCTTTTTCTCTCTTTCCGTTTTTCCTTAATGTAAGCTGCTACTCTTCAAGTTTAAACTGTCCTGCAGCGATGCACTTCCTTCTGGCGCGAATCTCCTTCCAAGGCCTTTTTATGGGAAGGGGAAGGGACCGACATTTACTGATCCGCTCCTGTGCGCCCAGTGTTTGAACTCCAAAGCCCGGGTTGCTGTCCTAGAGAGTCCACCTGCTTCATCGATGTAACACCCTTGCCTCCTTCCGCAGTGTCAATACGCAGAAGGCAGAGGCATAGAAAGACCTAAAGAAAACAAGGGACAGAACTTGAAGAAAAACTAAATCCAACCAATCAAAAAAAAATGATTGTCAGAGGCGTGAACCCAGCAACTAGCACCTTTCACCACCTCCTCCAGCTGTCCGCCAACCACGACTGAGCTCCGGCTACCCCCTGGGCTCCGCCCCTTCACCGCGGCCCGTGTTCATTGTCTGGCTCCCTTCTTCACTTCCCCATTGGTCCTGCTTTCTCGTTTTTACGCACTGTGCTCAGCTCCGCCCTTCACGGAGAGGTTGTGCAGAGCAGCCTCAGAGGCCGTGGCGGATCTTTCTCTGTGTAGCTTTCCCCCTCTTCCCGGCATTCCTGTTTCCGCCTTCTTAGTGCGCTCTGGGTTCTGCACCACTGAGGTGTTTCGCGCCCGGGGCTTCAGTGACGCCATCGCTCTGCGCCGCGCAGACACCCGCCGGTAGAGAGGGAGCAATTCCGTCGCCCTTCGCCTCTTTTGTTGGCCTGCTGCTCCTTCCGAATCATGGCGCCATCGCTATGGAAGGGGCTAGTAGGCATCGGCCTCTTTGCCCTGGCACACGCCGCCTTTTCCGCTGCGCAGCGTAAGTGCCCGAGCGACGGGGACCTCTTTATTGGGAGCCGGGGCTGTGTATGGATGGGCTCAGCCCTAAGGGACTGTCCGACGGAGGGTCCGAGGGATGGTCCCTTGGGACCTTACAGCTTCGGGTGGCTCCGAATAGCGGTGCAGGGTTTGTAGTTTGCGGGGTGTGGGGCACCTGAGATTGCAAGAAAGTAGGGAGGGACGTCTGGGAAAGGATTAAAAGCGGAGTCTGTCCAGGAATCCAGGACAAGGGATGCCAGATCAGCACAGATCAGATCAGGCAAAGCGTGAAATTTAAGGCCTTAGTTCTTGGCCTCACGACAACTAGATGGACAGTATTTTGAATACTCCTGGGCTATCCAGGCAGTAACTGAAATGTTAAGGGACCGATTGCCTCAAGGAAGAACTGTGATGCTGTCTGAGGAAAGAGCACTGGACAGCGAATCTGTAGGCCTGATTTTTAAAAACTTGATTAAACATTAAATCTGTGTGACCTTGGGCAAAAGTCATGTACTACACTACCTTATAAAATCCAGTTTCCTGTAATTGGTTGAAGTTGTACTGAGGGTAGATGCTACGGTTACAAGTGATGCCTTAATGGAGTTCATAGGCTAGTGGAAAAACAAATGGCTTAAGAGATAATCACAATAAAGCAATATAGACGTCTTAAAAATATATAAGTGCTGGGCATGGTGGTGCACACTTGTCATCCCAGACCTCGGAAACTGAGACTGGGGGATCGCCATGAGTTCGAGACCAGCCTGGGCTACATAGTGAGTTCAAAGCCAGCCTGAACTGTGTAGTGAGACAGAAAACCCTAATTCAAGAGAAACATTTCCACATGGTATTACTTTCTCGTCACTTTATGGTGGCAGTGCTATTCACAATTAGAGTTTTCGGTAGAGTTACTAATTTTTAAATAATTTTGATTTCTTTGACGACTTAGTGAAAAGTTTCAGAAGTTTCTGGTTTTACTGTAGTAATGAAAGAGAAATTAGGCTTAGGTATTTCTGCCTCATACTTACACATCTATTGCTCTTACCCACCTTGACAAGGTGACAAAGAACATCATGATGAAAATAAAATACCTGTAGTTTGTTAAGGCTGCCTGCCCTGGAATATAGAGGTTTTGAGGGTTCTGGGATTACCATTACTTTATATAGTGTCTAATTTAGCCACTATGGTATATTGATTTGCTTGCATTTTAAGAAAGAAAAATGGGCTACATTTTCCTTAATGGTATTCTTCTGGTTTATAGATCGTTCTTATATGCGATTAACAGAAAAAGAAGATGAATCACTGCCAATAGATGTAAGTTGGTCATTTACATTTCATTAAAAATGTATTTTTAAAAATTAGCCACTTTGCTTATGATAGTTTTTTACTGGTTTTTATTCTCTTTAACATTTTGCAAACGTGAAATAACATCCCTACTTTTCATCACTTTTTGTAAAACCCAAAGATTTGGAAATCTTGAAAGATTTCTCTGTTAGGTTTCTAGAACTATAGTTAAAATAGTCTTTCTAGAAGTTGCTCAGCCCACAATATGAAATGAACTTAAAACAGTTGATTATTTTGGCTTCATTTTTATTTTTTAGAAAAGTTCCCAAATTTAAAAACAAACTAAGCTAATAATGTATTATTTAGGGCACACAGAGGTGATCAAACTAGAGAAAAAGAAAAGTTTTTATTAAGTTAAAAGTATTCATATTCCAGCTTCACTCTCAATTTTTATCTTTATTGGATTGGTATTTCCAAAAGTAGGAAATTCTTTGTAACAGATTCAAACAGTAAGTGTAAACATTAGAACTGACTACACAAAATTAAAACAACAAAAACACATCTGATTCCTCAGTAATTTCAATTCTGCTCCTAATAGTTTGAGGCATATCCATAATTTATAAACATTATCCTTTATGTATGTATAGCTTTGTCTAATCAAAACACAAGTGTTTGCTGGGCATTGTGTCGCACACCTGTAATCCCAGCATTCGGGAGGCTGAGGCAAGAGGATCGCTATGAGTTCGAGACCAGCCTCGGCTACATAGTGAGTTCCAGGTCAGACTCAACTACATAGTGAGACCCTGTCTCAAAAAAAAAAAATAACCAAATAAAAAGAATAATGGATTTTAGGGCCAGGGATTTAGATCAGTGGTTCTGCCACCTACCTTGCAAGAACAAGGACCAGAGTTTGATCCCTGGTACCAAAAAAAAATAATTTTTTTTTGTTTGCACTTATGAGGCAGGCAATGGAACCACTGAGCTAAATCCCTGGGCCAATATGTATATTTTTATAGTTAGCTTTTTATTACATAATTTATCTTGAACCGATAGATTCACCACATTCTTGTTGACATTGCTTTATATAAAAAAAGTCTCCTTGGTACATAGGAGGTTGGAGTGCAAACTGGTATAACATAGTATATTAGTTTTTCATTTAGACAGAATAATAGCTTGTGGCCAATTTTGACTTTTGTTGAATACAATTGAAGATATGAGATGTCATCATTAAATCAGTCTGTCACCTTTGCTTTTTTGTGGATACACACACTCACTTATATCTATGTGAACTGGCTTTCTTCTGATTAAAATTGGAAAACTTGGGCCAGGGATTTAGCTCAGTGGTGCTGCTGCCTTCCTTGCAAGTGCAAGGTCCTAAGTCTGATCCCCAGTAGCAAAAAAATAAAATAAAATTGGAAAACATTAAAAATTCAGAAAATCACAGCCAAGAAGATATGCTTATAATTCTGTCGTGTAATTCCAAACATTCAACATTATTGTTTGTACAACCTCTTTGGAAAGCGTGGTATTAACCAGTAAACATATGCATACTCAACACAGAGTTTCCACTCCTGGGCACTGCAGGAGACACAAGAATGTTTTACAATGTAGGCATAGTAAAAATAACAGGAAACAATCTGAACACATGTCTAGCAACATTGGAATGGATAAATTGTGGTATTTTTGTCTGTTGAACTACAATGAAAATGAATGCACTCCAACTGCATACTACAGCAGGCATGAATCTCACAAACATGTGGAAGAACAGCTAGCTACAAAATACGCGCTTGAATCTATTTAAATACAGTTCAAAATTAGCAAAAGTAAACACTAGGTTTCAGA
>NW_022900951.1:111904602-111915793 GCF_012274545.1 Fukomys damarensis | reverse complement strand
ATATGTAGAGAGAGTTGTAAAACTTGTCAAGAAAAGAAATACAAACTGATTAATATATAGTCTATACAGTCAGAGCCAATATTTTTTTCCAATATTGGGGATTGAACCCAGGGCCTCACACTGAGCTCCATCCCCAGTTGTTTTTCTTCTTCTTTTTTTAATTTTTGGTAGCAGGAATTGAACTCAGGAACTTGCACTTGCGAGGCAGGCACAGTGCCACTGAGCTAAATCCCTGGGCCCCCAGTTGTTTTCATTTTGAGATAGGATCTCGCTCAGTTGCCCAGGCTGGGCTCGAACATGCAATCCTCCTACCTCAGCTTCCCAGATTGCTGGAATTACAAGTGTGTGCCACTGTGCCCAGCAAGAAAAATAGTTAACTTTGAGAAGGAATGTAAAGGAAATAATCAGAAAGGGACACATGGAGCTTGACAAGTACTGGGAATAGTCCTATTTCCTAAGTGGGTGGTGGCTAAGTGCTGTCTTTTCATTACTTTTCTTTACATAGTGCTTGTATATGTTGTGTATTGTATGATATTGAACAATAATTTTAAAATCCTTAGTTACTCTTAAAAGCAAGTAATATTTGGTAATTAAGTGGTTTGGCACCATTCAGTACTCAGTGATTTTGTCTATTTGAGTATGTTGTTAAGTTCATTTTTTAAAGCTGCAGGAGTTTTTTTACAGCTAAGCCCCAGAATTTATAGGAGATTTTATTGTGTCTGAGTGCAAATCATTTCAAGTGAGAATTGACCCCATGAGCAGCGCTGAGAGGACAGCCCATTCGAAGCTATATAGAAGGGGAGAGATTGTGAATGGGTCATGTGGTATTTGTGCACTTTCAGTAATCTCAATCTTTATACTCACAGATAGTTCTTCAGACACTTCTGGCCTTTGCAGTTACCTGTTATGGTATAGTTCATATTGCAGGGGAGTTTAAAGACATGGATGCTACTTCAGAACTGAAGAATAAGTAAGTCTTTCCCTTTTCAGAGGCATTTAATTGCATAGGGATTTGCTTTATTTATATAATCTCCAATGTATGTATTCTGGTATACAAAAATAATTTTTTATATTGTGATTAATCATTTTATATGGATAACGAGGTAAAAATATCAAGGCAGTGTTTGATATGATAGGAAAAATGCAAATTAAATGTCTGACTATTGATACTAGAATAAGGTATTAGTTTGTGGTATTTGCAAGTTGCTTAAAATTACTGTTTGGCTGGATAGATGGAGTTAGATAAAGATAATTTCTCAGAAGTTTTAACAAAGCTCCCTCTCTCCTTCGCCCTTCTTTCTTCCCTCTTCTCTTATTTGTCTCTCTTCTGCTTTTCTTCCCTTTTTCTCTTTCATGCATTCATACCAACTTAATCTTTGGAAGAATAAAGCATTTTCTGTTTTCTCTCTCACTTGAAACTGATTTGTGGCATAAGTTTTGCCTGTAAGCCCTTTCGTATCCTGGGTTAAAGAGTATTATTCTGTTTTCTTTTTTCTCCTATACATCAAAGTTGTTCTCATGGGCTTTGTTTGCTTTTCTTTCTCACATTTTGCTTTACGTTGGTTTAATTTCATCTTTAGACTTCATCTGTCTTCCCAATCCTGAAAATACAAGCCTATATATTTTCTTTCCTCCCTACCCCAAGTATCGGGGATTGAACTCAGGGCTTGTGCTTTCAAGATAGGTGCTGGGCCATTTATCTAAATCCCCGCCCCCTATATATTTTCTTAGTAATCATTTATGTGGTAGAGGGAGCTCATCCCAGCCTTCACTTTTACTTCATTATGTACATTTTAAATAGTCACATATTATACCTCTCGCTTTGTATGAGTGTGTGCTTGGATGTTTAGGGGAACTGACATTGAGATTTGAGTTTTTATGAAAGGAAAAATTCTCTTGTTCTTTTCGGGAAAATAATATATAAAAGTGAATGCTAAGGCCATATACCAAGGTGTTTGCGAACTTACTTTAGACTATATCACTCTCACTGGAAAAGAAGAAAGGCTATTCTACTATCACTGTTGCTCTTACAAACAGTCTACCAAGAATGACAGGCAAGGAGCCAGGAAAGAACAAAGTAAAATAGAACAACATCAGGTAGGTTGTAGCAAAAGATAACCATTTGGCCAACAGGATGTATGGAGAGCCAACAGGAATTTTTTGTTGTACTTGAAAGAGTTTTTAGAAAACAGATCTGTGAAGTGGTCATATGACTTGAATAGTGAGGGACAAATGAGAATAATCAAAGGTACAATGTATGTCCTGGTTTTTAAAAGGCTTTGGCATAAGTTACTGTTAGATTTCACAGGTGATTCAAGTTGAGTGAGTATTTGTGTTACTATTTATAAGCATCCAGAAAGGGGTAGCTGAATAACAAAAATTTGAGACCTTTATGCTAGTCTTCCAGGTTTCTAATTTTCTTTGTATAGTAAAAAAAAAGAGAGAGATACAATATGATTATCATTTATAGTCTGATTTCATAACTTATTTAAAAATATAACCCATATGAAATTCATAATTCATTAGAAGGCTGCATATTTTCAAGTAGGCTTTTATAAAGATTTATCTAAAATCAATGCTTTTTTTTTTCTTTTAAGGACATTTGATACTTTAAGGAATCACCCGTCCTTTTATGTATTTAATCATCGTGGTCGTGTACTCTTCCGGCCTTCGGATACAACAAATTCTTCAAACCAAGATACGTTACCCTCTAACACATCATTGAAGTTACGAAAACTCGATTCACTGCGCCGTTAAGATTTTTACAAATTGTAATATCAGAACAGGACAGGACAGGACACAGAGCTGAATGTTGGAGTTTGGGGTGTGAAACACTCCCCCATCAGTATTTATATTGACCTTTCAGACCTAATTTAAAAAAAAGAATCTATGCCCCCATTTGTACACTGTTAATGAGATTGTTAATGAAGTATATTTTATCTGTGAAATGAGTCTTTGGTCTTTCGTATAGGGAATTTTTTTCATTTGAAACAAACATGCATCTTTTGTAAAAGTCACTGTTTTGAGCATATGAAAAATGATGGTGGTTTTTGCGATTATTTATTTTCCTAGGTTTGTTTTGCACTACCATACTTAGGAATCTCTCTTTTCTTTTTTTTTTTTGGAGATACTATGTGACTACTGCATTTTGCAGCCTGAATTACAATAAAATGGTCTTCAGTTCTTTTCAAATTCTGAGATGATGACGTCTCTTTTTTTCTTATGGCCCCAAAAAGTGGTTGTTCTTCCACAGATATTTGCCAGTTTTTAATTTACCCATGACTTGTCACCCCACCCTGCTCCCATATGCTTTCTAACATCTGCTGTCTTGTTTGATCACTTCTCTGAGATCATTTGCAGTGAGCAATTTTTGTGTCAGAAACTCTGTCATAGCAAATATATTTAACAAGCTCAGCTTGCTCTAAAGCTACTTGTGTTCTCTGCGGTTAGCTGTAAAAACCTTCCCCGATTATATAGTGTTAAGAATAGTGGAAGATGACTAAAAAGTCATTTGTGATTTCATTATCCTGCCTATGTAGAAGAATAGTAATTAATGAGGAAAAGTGATTAAGCCAGTTTAACTTCTTTAAAGTCTGTGTTAGTGTATTTAATACTAAGATAGTAAATTAGTGAAAATAAAGGAAACTTCTCCTTAACCTTAAGGCAGATGTAAAGGAATTGGCCAAATATGTTCTAAATATTTGGGATTAATATATTCAATTTGTTTAGAAAATTAAGGTCATTTAAGAAATTCTTGTGTAGCTTCTGATTTATAGCAGGCTTTCCATTTTCCATCTTCCCTGCATGGTGCTGAAGGTGAAGATGAGGATACAGAGTTGAATTTTTTCAGAAACAGTAATTTTACTCTTAGAGAAATTTGGCTATCTCTTTGAGCCAAAAATCAAAACAAAACAAAACCTGCAGGAAGCTTGAGTTAATTTTTTTAGAAAACATTGCTTTTGCTAAATTGTGCCAGTATAAAAACATTACTTTTGTTGAATTGTATAGGCGTAAAGGGAATAACTGTGCAGGTTTTAAAAGGAAATATGCTTTGGGCAAGAGTCATATGATGCCCATATACTTGATGACATTTTTTAATTAGAAGTGAATCTCAGCTCTTCTGTCCTGCCTGGTAATGCACAGCCCCAAAGGACAAGATCATTTTGTCATCGGATTTCTATTCTTTTTGTTTACCAGTCCAATCCGTGGAACACTGACTCTGCTCTCTAATGAGAACAAAGTTAGAATATGTTGGTAACGTAAAATAAGTTAGTAATGTGTTAAAAATGTGAAGTCAGGGATTATAGTGATAATAATGAAGTCAAAATACTGTGCGAAAAACCAGCCTCTTTTATCAGGCTCATCTATCGTTTCCTCAGGTACGACTTGATTTGGGAGAGCCTCTTGTTTTCTTCTCTTTTGAGGCTGTCTTCCTTTCCCAATATGTTTTACAGTACTGTTCCTGACATATAATTTACATAGCTTGCAATTCACCTATTTAATGGGTACAGTTAGTGATATTTATATTCACGGGGTTGTGCAACCATGAGCACAGTCAAATTTTTAGGATATTACATTACCCCAAAAGGAGCTCTGAACCCTGTAGCAGTTGCCTCTTATTTTCTTCCAGAACCCACCCCCAGCCCTAGGCAACCACTTCTTTCTTTTTTTATAGTTCTGCCTATTCTGATTATTTAATATAAGTGGATTCATATCTAATATTTGGTGACTGACTACCCAAATAGAGTTTTCTGTATGAAATGAAAAGTTCTCATCTTGAGAACTTATTACGGTGAAAGGAAGTGTTTGGTAAACCAGCAAATTTAAAGAGGGAGGGGCAGATACCTAATAAATAGGTTTCTGAGTTAATCTGATGCTGAATAGCTTTTCCTCATAGCCAAGCAATCATGATATACTACTGCTTATGATATCTTGGATAGTTTCTAGAACAGGTATTGAAATCTCTCTTTTTCTGCCCAGTCAGGAAAATCCTGCTAAAAATGATGCCAAATAATTTGGCAAAAAATTGACATAGCAGTCTTCAGGTATGTGTAACTTTGCTAGCAGCTTGTATACCTCGGGCCAGGTGAGCGCCCCAAATTTCTTCTGACATGTACACCAGTGTATTTCTGTTGTCTGTTTCAAGTATGTACAGTAGAACTGAAGGTGATTTGAGTGCATTGTAACAGTGCTAAATCTATCAAGTATGGAATTTTACTTACAGCACTATGAAATAGTCCATTACTGCCTAGGGTAGTTAAAAAAATATATAGTGATATGAACTAATTAAGCCTGCAGTTGACTCTGATTTCAGTAACAGTTCAGAAGTGTGAAAAGTGCACCAAACAAAGTTCTCCAGAATATAGCAAGACTTTTTAATAATCAGGGAACTAGCTAAATTCTATGGGCTAGTGGCCCAGCAGCAGAAAATGCAGATCAGTGAATCAGAGGCATTTGCTCTGTAACTCCCTACTAATTAATTGTTTCCAAGCATTGTGGCTTATTTTTGAGTGGCATGACAGCTTCTTCCTGGTTATATGTGGCCTGTTTCCCTGATGTATTGAGTAGTGTTGTTTGTTGTGAACATCGGTGCCTGTAACACCAAGCTAAACACATTTCTTTGGATTTGTTTCCTCTCTTCAAATAATCTTTCCCTGTGTAATAAATAAATGATTGTCTCACCCTGTTCTTGGCAGTGTTTTCTTTGTTTTTTGTTTTTACTCTTTATCTCATTTCTTCTGCTTCTGTGCCCAGAAAAATGTAAAAACTAATTTTATGACGATATTTTTTCTAGTGTGTTGTTTTCCTAAATACAATGGATACTTTAACTCTACATGTAAAGTCTTGTAGTTTTGTTTTTATAGCCCAAATAGAGTGTTAATTGCATATTTGTGTTCATTAATCATCAAATGCCCTTTGCACTGAGCTATAATATATCCCCAAACCTCTTAAAATATTTTTAAAGTTTGAGGCAGGTTTGTGCTAAGTTGCCAAGGCTAGGCTTGAGCTTGCAGTCCTCCTGCCTCATCCTCCCAGCATGCTGGGTTTATAGGAGTGCATCATCATGCCCAGCCAAGTGTAAGTCATGGAGCAGCAATGCCTAATCATTCCATCCCAAAGTTTGTTAAATACTCAAAGTGCCTGTTAAATTACACTTAACAAGAAATCATTGTGATTAAGGAATCGGGGGCAAATCTAAAACTTAATGAAAATTCAAGGGGCAGTTCTAGATAATAAAACTTAGCACTTACCTACAGTATTTTGAAAACATGACCAGTACTCAAGTTTACCTAATAATATCTCAAAGTAACCTAATCAAGCATTCTTTAAAAAGAGGGAAAACGTTATGTGCGTGTGGCAAAAATGATCAGATGGTACAGAAAGATGTAAAATTAAAACTGTCCCCATCGCTCCGACCCAAATACTTAACCTCCACAGGTAACCAGCTTCAAGTATTTTGTATTTTCATTTGTCAGAAAATAATGTTTTTTGTTTTTGGTACTGGGGATTGAACCCAGGGCCTTGGCAGTGAGCTGTATCTCTGGCCTTTCATTTTAAAATTTTGAGACAGGGTCTAAGTTGTCCAGACTGGGCTCAAACTTGCAATCCTCCTGCCTCAGCCTCCCAGAGTCTGGTAGTACAGGCATGTGCCACCATACCTGGCATCAAATAATACACTTTAAAATTTTCTTAAAATAATGAAATCAGATTATATACACTTTTCTGTACCTTGCTTTTTTTAAAACTACTTGTTTTATAAGATCATTCTGTATTGCTATATACAGAAATATTCTTTTTAATGACTGATATTCCAATTTATTATAAAGATTTAAATACTGATGGACTTTCAGTTGTTCCCTGTCGCGAGCTGGCAATGCAGAACTGTCCAGCTTTTTTTTTCGGGGTGGAGATGGGGCAGAGAGAAAGGAAGGACGCCAAGACAAGAGTCTGATCAAGGCTGCGTTTATTGCCGGCAAGCATCGGCCTTTTAAAGCCAAAAAAAAAAAAAAAAAACCACAAACTATTATGGGATGGGGTTACCATAGTAACTGAAAGGTCACACAGGAAAAGAGCAAACAGGCTCAACAAAAACAACCCTCAGTGGGTAGTAGTAACCCGGACAACCACACATCTAAAGGTCAGAGACGAGAAACTGTAACTTTCAGGAATTCCACAAAGGAAACACACCACCTGCTAAACTGGAGAAATTTAACACATATGGAGTTACTAAAGTTAACAATACTTACAACCAATACTCATGATCCCCACAGTTCCCAATATTTCTTCCTAAGCCACATTGCAATGAATGTACTTGTATGTTGAATGAGATTATGTCTATAGGGTTAATTCCTACAATGAAATTTCCGGATCAAAAGGTAATTTTCATTTTCAGTTGTATAGCTACTGTGGAATTGTCCTACAGGAAATTTTGCCCTGTGTACTTGCACATCTAATGTGATTATTTACCAGACCCATGCCAATCCTGGTTGCTAAACATTTTAAGTTTGATCACCTGTAAATGAATAAATGGTTTATTTTAATGAAGGTCTAATGCCTTTTAATGGAAATGGAACCTATCTTTTATGTTTATAGGTCACTCATTTTCTATGAACTGTATGATCATGTTTTGTTTTCTAGTAGATGATTTTTAGATTTGTATGAGCTTTTTGAAAACTAAGAAAATTAGTCCATTGTCATTTATGATATTTCCCTCAGTTTTATTTATTTATGTAGTTACATTTATCAGTCTTTAGGGCTTCTAGGATTTTGCCTTGCTGAGAAAGGCTTTACATTTCAGCATAAATTTAGCATATTTTCCAGTACTCTCAAGGTTATTTTTTATATTTGAAAATTTATTTATGTAGTAGGAATGGATTCAGCATTTTTCTTCACCAAATAGGTCTCGAGCTGTCCCAACCCCATTTGTTAATTTTCCACATTAAAAAAGCCATTTTCTCTCCTACATTGAATTTCCAAACATTTAGATCTGTTTTTAGACTGCAGTCGGTTGCTAAAAATGCTACAATTATCTTACGTTGTAACACATTTTCTTATTTGGCATTGCTAGTTCATTATTTCCAGATCGGTTTTCAATATCATTTTGTCCAAATCTCCATTCATATTAGTATTTTTCCTAGAATTTTAGTTTAAAACAACTTCAAACCTACAGAAATGTGAAAAGAATAGCGTGGTAAACATTTCATTTACGTTCATCATTCAGAGTCACCATTCCTACCATTTTGTTAGTGCCTTTTCTTTCTCCAAATGTGCATTGTCCCCTCCTTAATAATTTGAGACAGGTTGCAGACTTATCAAAATGCTTCATGCCAGCGCTAGACATGTCAGCGTGCCTCTCCTCCAGTGTGAAGGCATTCTCCCATTGACCGTGCAATATTCTCACAACTAAAACTGATCCACCTTCCAGTATTGCTTCAGATTCATATTTCTCCGTGTGCGCTCAGCATAGCTTTTATAGCTGCTTCCCCAAGGTTCATAAATTACATCGATCAATGTGTCTCTCTTCAGTGATCCCTCGACCTCTCTTTTAAAATGTCATTTTTCTAAATAAATATTTTTCTTAGAACTGTTTTAGACTTAACAGCAAACTTAGGAAGACAGTACAGAGAGTCCCCATATACTCATACTCAGTTTCCCCTATTATTAGCTTGTTAGCATGAGATGTTTGATATAATCAGTGACCTGATATTAATACTTTATCATTAACTAAAGTCCATACTTTATTCAGATTTCCTTGGGTTTTACCTCATGCCAACTTTGTATTCCAGGAGTTCATTGACAGTGAGTGCTACATTACATTATTGATCATGTCTTGGCTCCTCTCGGCCATCATATTTTCTTAGATTTGCTTTTGGGATTTTAATTTATTTTGGGCCGGGGATTTAGCTCAGTAGTTCCGCCGCCTGCCTTGAAAGGCGCAAGGTCCCAAGTTCCATCCCCAATACCAAAAAGGGGAGAAAATTATTTTATTTTGGTTTTGCCTTGGAGATTGAACCCAAGGCCTTCTCACTCAGCTACATTCCCAGCTCTTTTTCTTTTCTTTTTAATTTTGAGACAGGGTCTCCCTAAGTTACCCAGGCTGGGCTTGAATATAACACCCTCTTGCCTCAGTCCCTCAGAGTGCTGGGTTTACAGGCATGCAGCACCATACCCAGCTTTTTCTCATTTTTTATGATCTCAACAGTTTTGAGGAGTACTGTTTAGGCATTTTGTGGAATGTTCCTCTACTGGATTTGTCTACTGTTTTCCCCGTTATTAGACTAAGATTGTGTGCTTTGGGGAAGAAGAAGGCAAAGGTAAACTGCCATTCTCATTACCTATCAAGGGTACATACACGATCAGATCGAAATATATGGTGAATGTGTAAAGAGAACAAAGTTATTTCAGTACAGGACATGTTGCCATTCATCCCCCTTGAAGTGTCCCCCATAGCTTCAAACATACTTATCCCATCCTTCTGGCCACTTTCTGAAGCAGTTCTGGAAATCCTCTTGTGTGTCTTTACAAGGTATAACAAAGAGGATCAGGGGAAGAGGGAAGAGAAAAGGGTGAGGAGACAAAAGGGAATAAAACTGATCAAGGCGTGATATGTATATGCACCAATTTTCTGTAATGAATGTAATTGTTATGTATTGCAAACATATGCCAATAAAATAATTTTTAAAATAACCTTTAGGGTCAAGCATGGAGGAGAAAAAACAAGTGTTCCACACATTTGGGGGGGAAAATCAAAATACCCTGAAGAAGGTTAAAATAAATGTCAAATATGACAAATGAGGTAAAACAAAGTAGCAATAAACTTTTTATTAAAATCTTGAAGGAGGCCATGAGAAGTGCTAAGTGGTTGCAAAATAACGTTTTTCATAAAAACAAATAAAAAATGGTGTGAAGAAGCAATCCAAATGCATTGTCTGTCACATGGATTGCTAACAGTCCCAGTGCCATATTGGCATAATCTTTCCTCTTGGGATTGGCAATTGCACCACTGAAATGTACCCAGTTTCTACACATGCACGAAATTCTATCTGGGTTCTGCTATTCTATTTCATTGTTCAACATGTGGAGCTTTTTATTACACCATCTTTATTGCTAAAGGTTGATGATAAAAACAGTAAGGCAGTCTTCCTAAATTTTGTTCTTCATGCCTATATTGATTATTCTTGGGAATTTATGTTTCTCTATAAAATATTTTGGTGGTACCGGGGCTTGAATCCATGACCTTTGTGCTCACCTACATTTCTAACCCTTTTTTATTTTTTATGTCAATGCAGGGTCTCACAGCGTTGCTGAGTTTCTCAGGCTGGGCTCAAACTTGCAATCCTCCTGCCTCAGCCGCCCAGCATGCTGGGATCACAGGCATGCACCACCATACAGGCCTTTATATAAATTTCAGAATCATGAGACAAAAAACTCTGTTGGGATATTTATTGCAATTTTGCTACATTTATACGTTTGACTTTGAGGGAAAGGACATTGAGTCTTCCTATCCACAGTATAGCCCTCCATTTGAAGTCTTCTCTGATGTATTTCAGTAAAATTTTGTAATTATCTGATTATTAGTTTTATACATGTTAAATTATATTAATTATACATTCACATAACATACTCAACATATATTCCATACATATTTTATATTCTATATATAAGATATATAAGCCTGTAAATCTTCATATATTTGTCCTTCATGTAGTTTTGTTAATGTTATCTTTAAAAAGTTATATTTCCTAGTTTTATTGGTGTGGTTAGATAGAAGTACAGCTAATTTTCATATGTTGATTTTATATATAGTTATCATTAACATTTTTGTTAATAGACTACTTTGAACTATTATTTTAGCCAAATAATTTATTTTAGGGTGCTAACTAGTAATTGTTGTAATGCAGTGTTGAATGGAAATAGTAATAGTGAGCGTCTTTGTTTTGTTCTTTATCTTATGAAGTATAATTCTAATTTTTAACCACTAGGAATAATTCACAGAATAGATTTCTGGTAGATCGACTTAAAAAATGTGTTTAATTATGTTCTTCATTTCATCACATGTACTTTCTACATCCATCAGGATGATTGTATCACTTTTCCTCTTTTGTTGTTGGTTTTATTATTGCTTTAATTTTTTATTATCTTCTCCCAATTTTATTACTACAAAATTGACAAATAAAATTCTTTATTTTTA
>NW_022900951.1:111875213-111904483 GCF_012274545.1 Fukomys damarensis | reverse complement strand
ATATATATATATATTAAGTTAAGCTAAAGGACATATTCATCACCTCACATACTTATTTGTAGTGAGAATGTTTACATCTCCCTTAGCAATCTTCAAGTATACATTATTTATACTATAATCACCATAGTGTATATTAGACCTCCAAAATTTACTTGCTTCAGTGGCCTGTGCTTTGGGGGTCACATTCAAGAAATAACTGCCCAGACCAATGTTAAGAAATTTTCTCTGTACTCTTCTGAGTTTTACAGTTTCAGGTCTTAGGTTTAAAATCTTTAGTCATTTTTACTTGATTTTTGTATTTGGTGAGTGCTAAGGGTTGATTTCATTCTTCTAGGCCCATATTTCAGTGGATACATGTCCTCTCCACTTGCATGTCCAACACCAACATTTAAAACAACTTGTTCCATGTATTTGGCCTGAACTTGGTAACTCTCTTTTCCAAAAAACTTGCTCTATGAACAGCTTGTGCTAAATTGATTTATGATGCCATTTAGTGATGTGCTGGAGAAGCTGAAACAATCAGCTGTGTGTATGTGTGTATGGGGTGAGAAGGTAGAAAAGCCCTGGTATTCAGTGTTTCAGATTACTAATAGAGTAAATAATTATAACATGCCCGATTTCAAGCTATTGATGCGAGATCACTGATCATCAAATCAGAACGATTTTGGCCCAATCTGCTTTTGCAAGTTGTGTGCCAGCACTTGCACCCTCTGGCACTACTATTTACCCAGTGGTTCAAGCAAAAATCCTTACACGTTACTGTGCTTTTTCCTTTATTCTTCTCAGCCATTCAATTTCTTAACAACTCCAGGCAACTTTATGTATGACATAATTCCTGACCATCATAAGCTCTTGCCACTCCTCTAGTCCATGCCGTCATGATCTTTTCTGATCAGTCATCTCCCCACTCTTGCAGCCTTCTCTATCTTGCAGTCTTCTACTGTCTCTCCCTGGATGGAGAAATGAGGTCAGGCTGTATCCATCCCAAAAATCTGTCCTCCATGTTCTTAAGCCTTCAGAACACAACCTGAACTAGTGACTGTGGTACACAGGCTCAGCCTGGCCTGGCTTTGTCACCTTCTCCTCCCTCTGGTCCTGGTGGTCTCTTCTTCACTCTCTCTGCCTCTGCCCTGCTGCCTGTGATCCTTGGTTTGGGACCGTTCCACCCACCCCCAGTTCCTGCCCTTGCCCTCACTGCAGATTGCACCTTCTTTCTATGTTTGCTTAGGCCCTTCCATTTCCTCAGGCTCTGCTCAGGGAACACCTCCCAGAAGGTCCTGCCACTGTCCAGAGCCCTGGAGGCCCCCTCTGTGGCTCCCTCTCACATACCTGTGCCCTTCTTCCCCAGTACCAATCCAGCTGGGGTTGTTGTGTTGCTCACCATTTTGACTTCTGCATGGCAGCATGGGTTCCATAAGGACAGGGACAGTTGTGTCTTCTTCACTGCTGATCCCCAGGTCCTGGCACGTGCCTGAAACAGCAGAAGATGAGTAAATGACACAAAAATGTCAGATTGGAGCTTTTAAAAAAGCAATGAGGAAGAAGAGTATATACAGAGATTTTTGCTAATGTGGTACAGAGATGTCAATTATAACAGCTGCCTCAGTTTTCTAACAAATTCAAAGGTGGGGGAAAGGTGGTTGAAGTAAAACATCTGGTTCAGAAAATCACAGTAGATTATATACAAATTTCAGATATCATGACATTAAGTGAGACATTCAGCTCATTAACTTTATTTTTTATTTTAAAATTTATTGAAAGAAATAAAAGTATTTTAAAATAGAGTAATCTCACAAGCTGAAAGCAAAGAACAAAAAGAATAAGTTAGTACTTTTTCTTGAGGGGCAGATCTAATCAGCTTGAGGATGGCTTTTCCCTTGCCTACCTTTTGTCAAACAAAAGTTGCTTTTCTTATTTCTTTTTTTGGTACCAAGGATTGAACTTGGGACCTTGTGCTTGCAAGGCAGGTGGCAGAACCATTAAGCTAAGACCCCAGCCCAGCTTTTCTTTTTTTCTATGGCATCAAATAGGATACACCTGTATAAATACCAAATAGTTTCTCTAGTGTAAGAAACTGAAAGTGTAAATAAGGACTAAAGGTATAATAGATAATGTGAAACAGGAAGAAAAGGGGCAAAGTGAAAGGGGAAATGGTAGGGGTGGGGAAAAGGAAAAAAAAGGAATGGAATTAATATGAGAAAATTACCTTTCTTTTAATATCAAATTATATACACTTCCGCTTTTTATAACAATTTGAGAATTGTACAATACAACCTTGTTATGACTTGTGTCTAGATTTCCCCCCAAAGCCTCATGTGGTCATAGGTGGGACTTTTCAGAGGTGGCTGGATCTAATGCTGGGATTAAGGATGTTTGGTTTCTAAGTGGGTCCACTGATTGGTTTGACATAGTTCTAGATAGGATTAAGGGTACCCCACCCTGGGTGTGAGTGTTATTTGTCCTCAGGGTGGGTAGCCTAGATAAGATATAAGTGATAGAAAGAAGCTGTTGCAGGTTGCTTATAGCCTGCTGCCTTGTGGATGTCTACCTTCTGCCTGCCATGAACTGTTTCTCCTCTGTGATGCCCTTCTGCTGAGTCACCCTGCCTCAGATCCAGCCAACTATGAAATGAAACCTCTACAAACTGTGAGGCAATAAACATTTAACTTTGGGTGTAGGGTATTTAGTTTCAGCAATGAGAAAAGTAATTAGGACAAGCTGGCTTTTTAAAAACTGGCTATATTTTAGTAAAATCTTACTAGTTCTTAGCAAAGCTCTCCAAAGCATCTGAGCAGGCATCTCAACAACTGAAAGAGGGCAGACTCAGGAAAAGCTGCTCAGCTCTCACCATCTGTAGCCTAAACCAGTCAAAAGGCACCCATTCCAGATGCAGCTTGAAATTTAACTATAGCCTAATACCTAAACCAATGGACCTGCATGCAAAGTGATCAAATCCGAATAATTCATAAGTTACAAACTCACAAATGTTACTACAATCACTTCACAATTTCCAGTGTTCTGAACTTACTCCCAACACTTGATTTCTCTTTTGTACTGATACTCTACCAAACTAAAAACTTTTACTCTTAACCACTTGAGCAAAATACTCAGGACAATGCTTAACATTTTTGTTCTATACATGATTGCTTATGTTCAATTTTGATTTGCATAAGTAATAGGAAAGCTTGAATCAATTTTTCTCAAACGCCCAATCGTATGTTCTGACTTGAAATACTGAGTACACGCTCTTGATGATTTTCCCACAGCTTCTTTTTTTCATAATATTGGTAACCACAAATTCCATGTGGACATCCATTTCTGATTTTTAAAAAATGTATTAAAGTGTAACACTTTAATAAATATATAATTTAATATATAAAGTGTATAAGTGTTTAAAGATTCAAGCGGCCTTACTTCATCTCTAATGAAGTTAATTATTTAGTATCAATCAGCTGTTAGATCCAGTAGGACTCTGTTGTTAAATCCAGTTGTTTGAACATCTATCAACCTCTGTGAGTAGATCCATATTCCAACCACAGTAAACTGCTGTTGGATCCTAACTTTAAAAAAGAAAAGGAAAACCTCACCACTTTTTGTTGTATTGGGAGATAATAGCCCTCCAAGGAAGCATTTCATGGAACAATACCTGACTCCAATCTCACATTTTCAAGGACCTTGTAGCTCTAAAAGGATTTGCTGAGTTGCAGGGCACCATGATGTCTTCTGCCTAGGAGAACAGCAGTTAGCACACTTCCACCAAACCCAGGTTACAGCTTGAGTTGCAGTCTGGTTACATTATCTGAAGTCCTAGTAGGAAATAGCAGTGTGCCCAGAAATGGCCATATTCAAATAAAAAACCTGGTAACAAACCTTAATCAGGTCTGACTGTCTAATCACCACCCAAGGCATAAAACAATACACAGAAACCAACAAACTTGAGCTGGAATCATGCTAAAAGACAAAGCTATCAAAGACAATCTGAAGTCCCAACACTGATATAATGCAGACTCTGTAGAGGTGTCCTAATTAGTGATTGTCATTTTTTGTCTCCAGAAAAATGTCAATTTCCTGAGTTTTATCAGCATTTTCTTTCCAAAATAATTTATGGGACTTAAAAACATAGAAATGAATAAACAGAAGCAGTGGTACATAAAATCTGGGAGAATAGCCCACTAACTAAAATAATTGTCAAGAAAGCCCCAACATAAACATATGTATTTAAGTGAAATAAATTAAAGGTTAAAACCATACACTTTCAAGTTTTCTTAGACTACTGTTTTAGGAGATGGCAGGGAGTTAATTTTTTAAAATAATTTATTTTGTTAAGATTAAATGCCACAATATTACTTCACATAAATTTTTGCATTTCAAAGTCATGGGCCTATAGCAGTTATTTTGAACACAGAAAAAATTATCAGATGACTTAATATTCCAAATTCTAATCAGTAGCTTATGTCATCATAATGTTAAGACATTTTATTTACTAACTTGACAGTCAAAATAGTACAAAAAAATTTAGTTTATTAGCATCAGTAGAAACTAAAATTCTGGTATACAAGTGAGATTTTTTAAAGGACATAAAATAATACTAATTCAATATCCCAAAGGTAGCCCTAAAGTATAATCCTCATATGCTTTACTTTTTATTTTTGTTTTTTTTTTTTTAAGACAGGGTCTCACTATGTAGTTCAGACTGGCGTGGAACTCACTATGTAGCCCAGGCTGGTGTTGAACTTGCAGTGATTCTCCTGCCTCAGCCTCCCAAGTGCTGGGATTATAGGTATGCACCACCATGCCTGGCTTCTTTTTGTTATTTCCATTTTTAAACTATTTAACTGCATATTGCCTTTTAGATGTGATGGAGTTTCTTTACTTAATCTGATATCAAAAATTTCTCCAATTACAAAATGATTGGTTTCTACCACCCTAGGATGATTTAGAATAAAATCACGAATAAGATTAACATAGAATTCAACTTTTCCTAGTCCAATTAATTATGTCTATTAAAACTGAGAACCTTTTGCATGACCTGCCAGTTTCCCAATGATTTTGTCAACTTAAAAAAAAAGAAATATTGCTGAGGAAGTCACAATTTATTAAGAACATTAAGGTCCAGTATATGTTTTTTTAATTTTACCATATACCTTTAAAAGTTTTCTTTTTCCATTCCCACAAAAACCCACCTCATTTAAAGCGGTGTACTTAAATCACACGGCTAATCAATTCTTCAGTGCTGAGCCTAGAAAATAACCTCCAGCGGATCTTTGAGTAATGGAAAAGATAACATTCAGCCATGAACATTTGACGGTCACAGCTTTAACGTTCTAGCCACAGGTGTGAAGCCTGGAAAAGGTGAGGTCCACTGTCCTGCGGGATCAGAATTTGTTGTAGTTTCAGCGCTAATGGTCTGTACATCATTTGCAAGGTCGTGTATGTGCTCAAGAAACATATCTTTCAGTACGCTGAATTCGTTTGTCAGCAATGTAATTTTTGCTTCCAAGTGTTCATTCTCTTCTTGAGCTGATTCACGCTTTGCAGTGTATCTTGTGCTTTCTGCTTGCTTTGCTTCTTAAAGACAGTGTCTCACTTTATAGTTCAGGCTGGCCCTAACTCACAGCGATCCTCCTACATCAGCCTCCTGAGTGCTGGAATTACAGGCGCGCACCCCCACATCTGGCTATGCTTGCTTTTCTTTCTTTCTTTTCTTTATTATTTATTTATTTGTTTGTTTGTTTGTTTATTTTGTTTTTTGTTTTTTGAAACAGGGTCTCACTATGTAGTTCAGACTGACCTGGAACTCACAGTGATCCTCCTGCCTCAGCCTCCTGAGTGCTGGGATTACAGGCGTGTGCCACCACGCCCAGCTGCTTGCTTTTCAATTGGCTATTTTTCACAGGTATGTTGTTCCTCTCTCTGCGTTGACCGCACTAATCACTATTTCGATCCACGGGTGGACTCCTTTGGCTCTGCGTGCTCAGAGGCATACTTTGCCTCCTCCCCCGGGGTCAGCAGGCCCTGGCCCCAGCCGAGGAACCTGCTGCAAGCCACTGGCATTTGCCTGAGTGTGAATAACGCTCCGTTCACTGCTGGAGTACTGTTTTGCTGCGCTATCTTGCTCATTTGGGCACTATCCCTGCCAATACAGATTAGGGAGAAATGACAGCAAGATGATCAGTTGTTTCCACGCTAAACTGCCAGAACATCTTCACAGGTACCTGTGCTTCCAGCACCCCCACACCCAGGGGGCCACCAGGACTACAAAACCCACAGCCCGTCCATCCCCTGCCGGGGCCACCAGCTTCCCCCTCCTCGATGCCCCTAGCTCATTAACTTTAAAGGGAAAAAAATTGATCTTGAAGTGAAATCAAGGTGTTTGTCCTGCGAGGATGTTAAGCTCTTCTTAACATGCATATTTGGCTTAGTTCTCTAGGTCTAACATATATCAAAGGGCTACAAACTAAATGGCCTAAAAAAAAAAACTTTATAGTTTCACAGTTCTGGAGGCAAGAAGTCTGACAGATTGTTGGTGGTGCTAGTTCCACTTGAGACTGAGGGGGAAAATCTATCCCATGACTCTCCTGGGCTCTGCAGGTTGCTGAAAATTATTGGCAGATCTTGGCTTATTTGTGGATGCTTTACCTGAGTCTCTGCCTTTGTCTTCACAGGTGATTTCCGTGTGTGTGTGTGTGTGTGTGTGTGTGTGTGTGTGTGTGTGGTGTGTATCTCCACATTTCATTTACTTATTTATGAGTCAGGGTCTTGCTGTGTAGTTCAGGTTGGCCTTGAACTCACTATATAGCCCAGGCTGGCCTCGAAGTCATGGTGATCCTCCTGCCTCAGCCTCCCAAGTCCTGGGATTACAGGGGTGTGCTACCATGCCCTGTGTTAAGTTTATTTATTTTGATGTCATTATATAGACTTGTTTTCTTAATCTTCTTCAGATTGCTTATTGTTAGTGTGTAGAAAGTCAACTGATTTTTGTGTCTTGATTTTGTATACCACAACTTTCTACAAGAATTTGTTTTATAATCCCATATACATTTCAACCTTCTTTTGTATCCCTTACCAGGCCTTGCACAATAGAGGTGTTTAGGTATATTTTGGTTAATGAAATACTGTTTTGAGATTAAAAGCAAGAGTCTTCATTTAAAGCACAGAGAAGGTACAGTATTCAAAAATAATAATAATATTCACAACAAAGTTAATTATACCAAAGCCATTCAATTGTGTTAGCACAATTATCCTTGGGAAACAAGGACAGGTTTTCTATAGAATGGAGCTGAATATTGGTGATTTCCTAGAATGTGGCACTTAAGGGAATTTTCTCCTAGAAGCTAAGAAAAAAAAGCAAAATTTTTAATATTACAATTTTCTATCAGTAAAAGCTGGGATTTTGGTTTAAGAATTTGCCTTTTAAGATATGCTTTCTTTCCTTGTTTGTATTCCCTCTTGAGGAGTGGTATGTGATTAACTCATCAAACTAAATACCTTTACAGTTCTGCAACAAGTCACAATGTCACAGCTGATATTTAATACTGACTTCTTTCACTATGTATATCCTCAACCAGCACCTCAGCTGTCCACGATTCTTGGAGAAAATGACTCAAATAACTTTTTGCTAAATGGCCTGACTTGTGGACATCCTGTTTCAATTGGGTTATTGTAATTATCTATTGATTTGAATCACAAAACATAGGAATACGAAGAAGCACTCAGGTGGAAGTGGTAGTGTATACCTGTAATCCCAGCATTCTGGGAAGCTGAGGTAGGAGGATCTCAAATTGAAGACAAGCCTGAGGAAATTAGTGAACTAGTGAAACCCACTGTCTAGATTTTCTTAAAAGGGCTGAAATGTAAATCAGTGTGAAGGTCCTGGGTTCAATCACAAGTGGGGTAAAAAAAAATCTTTGGACATATTGAACTTAGTCTTCTATAGTTTTGTAGTAGGAATTCAATTTGTCTTTGAGAATCATGATCAATTACTACAGCCAATGCACAAAAGCCCTTCTTTGTCTGTTTATTGAGAAGAATGGGGTGTCCAGAGTGGTCAGCTGGAAGTCACAACTTGCCATTCAATGCGATCATTATTATTTTCCCTGGTGAAAGCATTTCTCTCTTTAGAACTGCAATCTCTGAACCAGAAGAGTGTAAAATTGTGGGAAGGGAGCAGTTTTCTTCCTCTTGTATCACTAGAGATAATAGTGAGGGAAGGCACTCTGATTTCAAAACCTTGATCACAAGAATGGTGAATCCAGGCTGCAGAAGAAACAATACCCTATATCTATGCAAATAAATACTTAGAGCATTATCATTACCTAGAGGCTGTTGCCCCAGACCTTCAAGTTATTGCCACCTGGCTAAAAATATAACTTAGTCTTCCAAAGGTCATTTCAGTTCAGGATGAAGGGAAACGTAACAAGATCAGTGAATGCCATGAGCATTGTTCTATTGCCACATTTGTTTTCTGTGACATGGATTCCTAGTTTAGAAGTGATGCTGTTCAAAGTGCCAAGACAGTGATTAAAGATTTTTCAAGTCTACAAATACTGATTTTTCTCAAAAGTGCTACAGGTGGGAAGGAAAATCTATATCCAGACTATGTGTTTGTTTAAGAACAAGGCTGTGCCCCTTCCGTAATGGAAGTGGCCTAAAGTAATCACCTGCTACCTGGAAGCTGGCTTATCACTCTGGAGACAGGCTCCATGTTGGACTGCTCAGTGCTTATCTTTGCTTCTGGCAGATTGAGTACTCATCAGTGGCTGTAGCGAAACTGGTCTTGGTGAGTACAAGCCATGTTTCTGAACATAACTGCCATCCCTGCCACCTTGGTCATTTTGTTGTTGAGACCATTATTGGATTATAAGCCAAATGCTTGGCAAAGAAGCTGGTTGATATCTAATGAGTATTCTATACATCAGATTGCTAAAATTATGCTCTGCTGAGATTACCTTTTGCTGGAAACGTTTACAAAGCTCATATTTTCTCACATAATATATCCATTTGGAAAAGTCCATACACATACCTTCTCCCCAGATCACCTTATCAGTCCTTGACAATGTAGCTGAAGGGTTGGATACAGCCTGTGCTTACACTCGTACTTCTGACCATCTCTCCTCTAGGCAGAATGAACAGCCTGGTGCACTGCAGAAGATCTTCCCTCTGAGTGGGTTTCCCTTTAGCACTGTCCTTCAGGGCTGGCCCATTTAGGACTGTAGCGCTACGGCTGTCCACTATAGGCCCTTGTGATAGGCAGGATTCCAGTTATCTCCCTCTATGATCCTAGTCTTCTGGTTATTCAGTCCAACACTAATGTCAATCTAGCTGTGGAGATATCTAAAGCAAAAATGACTTTTATTTTGGTAGCACTAAAAAAACCAAGCAAAAATTGTGTTACTATATGAAGTGAAAACAACATTTGAACTTTATCAAATATATTCAAAACAAAGCATGTTTTATGAAAGTCAAAAAGCACAGGTAAATCTTAACACAATAGTCTGGGAATCTGTAATATTGAAAAGAACTCTCTTTTGACAGCATGTTCAACAAATGCAACTTTTGAAATATAAAGCCAGTGAAGAAATCCCTTCTAAATAACTGTATCAAGAGTGAAGTTGATTGTTGTATTAAAACTCTAAAAATTTCATTGTAATACTTTTTGCCAATATGATAACTTTAAATAAATTTTGTTGTATGTATAGTAAGTATTGAAAGTAAATATGTGTACAGAGTTCCAGAAAATTAATAACGTTCCTCTTTCTCTTTCTTGTCAATTAACAAAGCAGCAGATAGGGGTTTAGCTTTACATTTGTTTTTGGAGACAGTGTCTGGCTGTGTGTTCTAAATTGGACTGAAACTCTTTTTTTTTTTTTTGGTACTGGGGATCAAGCTCGGGCCCTTGTGCTTGCGAGGTAGGTGGCAGAACCATTGAACTAAATCTCTGGCCCTGCAAGTGGTTTTTAAAATTTAAGCAGAAACCAGCTCCTAAAACTTTTTATTCAACTATAGTCCTGTTTGGATATATATCAAAAGTAGAAGTCTGTCAATTTTGTCTTGGTAATTGTAATTTGTCACTGCAGTCTCCTAGAATTCACAATCCCTAATATCTCCCATTTTTCTTTTTCTTTCTTTTCTTTTCTTTTCTTTCTTTCTTTCTTTCTTTCTTTCTTTCTTTCTTTCTCTTTCTTTCTTTCTTTCTTTCTTTCTTTCTTTCTTTCTTTCTTTCTTTCTTTCTTTCTCTTACTCTGCCCCCCACCCCTCGTCTGGGTGGCACAATGGCTACCATAGCAAACTTCTCACTGATAATTAGAGTTCTGGAATTATATGCTGTTTGTTATTATTTAAGATTGACTCCATTTTGACACTCAGTGGATAGACTGCAGATTTTCTTGTGGCACATATTAACGTCTCCAGTTTAAATAATCCTAAGAACCTGGGGGCACTAGCACTTTCCAGAGTTTTGGAAGCCAAGGGACAGATTTTGAAAAATCCAGTTCCAGTTATAATTACCATCGGTACAGCAATGTCTGGGAAGTCAATAAGTTTTTGATACTCATTCTAGGTCAGGACTTGTGCTCTGCATATTTGCAAACCTACAGCTGCATCAACAATGCTGTAGCTGCAAGTGGCAGTCTAAATCCCCAGAGAGTATGTCATACTCAGGGCATTCTTATGGCTCTAATTTCCACACATTCTGAAGACATGGTAAAACGCTGGGGCTAAGTAGTGGCCCTTATGTAGCAGAAGTCCAGCCTACTCCCTAAGTATTTTGATCCTTTCCAATATAGGATACCACATTAGTGTTGTCTGCCTGGTACAACTTGGCCTCTCTGTTGGCTAAAAGAGCACAGTCCCAGTTCCCAGAAACTCCTTGCGGGGTACAACAGAATTCTTAAAGGACAGAAAGCCACATTGCTGTCACCTTGGCCTGTGTGACTGAGAGATGGCCCCGGAGGTCACCCTAGATAACTCATCCCATGTCCCCTGGATGCTGGCCCTAATGGTTCTCAGCTCCCAACATCACTGGGGGGCGCATCCTAGCCTGATCGCTGAGGCTGTCGCAGGAGCCTGGGCTAGGAGCCTCTGTTCCTCTGTTCAGCAACAGGACTTCAGCAGAGGCCTTTCCAAAGCCCTCTTGGCTTTGTTACTTGTGCACTGGTGGCCCCACCTCCTCTGCCTCTCCCATTGCCCCAGCCTAGGACAGCCTGGACTCAGCAGCAGTTAGGCAGCTTCTACCTGAGCTGGGCTTTTGCAGTTGGCACAGGATCTTTGTGTTGGTCATCCCTGAGATGTCCCTGACACACTTAAGGGAGTCTTTTACAAGCATACTTCTCTACCCATGAGCGGAAGAAGAAGTCAGAGGACAGATAGTCGACGAATTTAGCGTGGCTTTACCGATCTGCAGATGTAGGATTCCACTTGGAAAAGGGAAGCGAGACGCTTTAGCCATTGAAAGCAGCCCCCAGCTGACACCCAGCAAGGAACAACATTAAGCAGAGGGATAGATCCTTAACACCAGCCACTAGGGAAATCGAAATAGAACTCAAAACAATGGCATACCACTTCACACGATTGGGATTAACAAAGGCTTAAACAAGTATTTAGGGCAGTGTGAAGAAATTGGAATCCTCGAACACTGCTGAAAGCATCTTTAGAAAATAGCCTGGCTTTTCATCAAAAAAATAAGTGTAAAGTTACCAAATGTCCCAGCAATTTCACTTCTAGTTATATACTGAAGAGAAAGAGAAACATATGTCCACACAAAGATTTGCACACAAACACTTGCAGCCAGATCCAACATTGTATGGCTTCTTCTTTTTTGCCCTAGTTTTAAGAAACATTTTCACACATTTACCCCAGGCTACTCTGTGTGTGTGTGTAAAATCATACAGTTCCTTGGGTGAATATCACAATTCCTCATAGGTCTCATTTTGTAACTCATCTTTTTGGCCTTCAAGAACTTCAATTTAGGTGCAGGTTAACAAACAATGAGATATCATGGTGGTAGCTCCAGAAGAGGATCAGCAGTACCCAGGCAGACAACCATCCAAGGTGAGACCCTTACCGGTTCTTCAGGTAAAGGGGAAATAACCCCCTCCGGCAGGAACAATGTCTGCTAACAAAGACCTCTCCCTGAGTTGAAAAATATACAATGAAGTGCATGTGTGCCTTCCCCCAGTCCATTTGTTGCAATTCTAAACCCCGCTGTGATGATGGTAGAAAGTGGAGCCTTCAGGAAGAGATTGGGTCAGGAGGGTGAAACCTCGTGAATGGTATTACTGCTCTTATAAAAAGAACCACACACAGTTCTCCACTCCATTTTCCATCACGTGAGAATAACCAAGAGAAGTCATCGGTCTGCAATCTGGAAGAAAGCCCTCACCGGAACTCAGTTGTGGTGGCACCCCGATTTCAGGCTTCCAGACTCCAGCACTATAAAAAAGAAAAAATTTTAAGAGCTACCCAGTCTATGGTATTTATTGTAGAAACCCTAAGACAGTCTTCAATGTGCCCAGATTTGTTGGCATGCAATCGTATATTCTCATTTCATTTTTTTAGTATTGTTTTTCAAAATGAGCGCAGTAATGTTAACAGAAGAAATGCTGTAAGGTTGCAAGTTCCGTTTGTGTTGTAATTCAACCACACTCAGGATTAGACTATGCATACTGTTTTCCCAAAGGTTTCTACAAGGCCAGTCACAGACATTTTCACAGTCAATTTCATAATACTCCTTATTTTGACTAAACTATTCTAAGGTTGAGACTCAGATACGTGTCTTTTATAAGAACTTGATTACTCATATCTAAAGACAGGAATTTGAGTAACTTTTTTGCCATTTCCTGCTTTGGACTACCAATGCCCACTTTAGCACTGGAAACAGATTATTAACCTAATCAGATTAATGACCTATTCCAGAAAACCCAGAATAAATTTAAGGAAGGCATCATAAGATTCTGTTCTTCTAGAACTGCTTTCAGTACTAAAATCTATCAGTCAGGCTTCAATGAGAAAAGTGAAAATAATAGGGGATTTTTAATGTGCATAGGTGTGTTAGTGTGCATGCGTTCGTGTGTGTGTGTGTGTGTGTGTGTGTGCATGTGTGCGTGAATACATATATAATAAAGGTGGTTGTTAAATAAAACTGACCTGACACACTTGTTTGGAGCTGATTAAGTATTCCCTGTATGGCTGCAGTCTCCGGGTATGTTTTATGCCCTATGCTTTTAAAACACTAAAAGAAAGACAAAATACTGTCTAGTTTTCTGTTAGTGATTATAAAAAAGTTTTTGTTCAACAGTATTGTTTTATTAGTTTGAAAATATTTTATATCGAAAAAACTTTGCCTTGTATATATAAAATAAAACATTTTACTAATTTTCACAAGTTCATTAATTCGGGGGAAAATTCTAGTTGAATTTCTCAAGATGTTATTTTTTTTGTTGTTGTTGTTTGTTTGTTTTTTGAGACAGGGTCTCACTATGTAGTTGAGACTGAACTGGAACTCACTATGTAGCCCAGGCTGCTCTCGAACTCACAGTGATCCTCCTGCCTCAGCCCCTTGAGTGCTGGGATTACAGGCACGTGCCACCACTCCCAGTTTAAGATGTTATTTCTTTACAGAAAAATACTTAGTACTCTTTTCTTTTAAAATTTTAGGATGAGAATATAAAGATTTGAACATCGAAAACCAACCACTATCACTGATATTTGTTCATGTTTGGTTCAGAAATACTGAACTTATCATCAAGGAAATGTTAAAAGATGTATTTCAAGATTGTGTGTACAAACCATCAGTCCAGAAAAAAAGCCACACAAGAAGTGGTGATACAATGAGGATTAATCAAAGAAGGGGCTACATATATTACAGATAGATGAGCTAGGTAGAAATTATAGGCAGTCAGATAGGGCTAGGTCCTCGAGAGGGTCAGGACAAAGGTGAAACACAGCACAGCTGCACCGGGGACACATAGGCTGGAAACCAGGCCTCAAGTTAAAGACAAGATGACCAGACCTGCATACTTCCTCAGAGAACAAACACTGGGCCTAATGAAGTCTAGGCAGATATCAACTACCCTGGTGGGTGACCAGAGACCTCTGGACCCCCACTTCCTAGGAGAATCTCTGTTCTTTCCATCCACGCTTGTTATGTGATTCATTGCCCAGTTGAACCACCATTACCTAGGGGACTATACTTGTAACCTTACTGGATGTTCATGGCTGTGGCCCATGTTGTACCCACATAGGTTTCACTGTACAAAACTCCTTTGTAAAGTGGGCTTCTCTGGACTACCCACTCGGGACACTTTCTGCCCCTCAGGAGCTTTCCTATCAATAAATATCTTCCTACTCTTAACCTATGTTGTTGCTAGGACCCATTCTTCGATTTGTAGAGAACAGGAACTCAGCATATCATACAGTTAACAGGTTAGGAGACATAATATTTCATATTTCATCTCTGGTATTATTTCCTGTAACACATAGACTCACTGATTTGATGAAACGAATTAGTCCTTAGACTTCCATCTTTAAAAGCACAAATCAGGTCTTTCTATAATCACATTTTTTGTATTAAACTTGTAGTTTTACTCAGGTTTGATTTTAACAAATTGTGTCAGGGAGAGAGCCCACAGGAAAGGGTGAAGCCCTTGGGGGTAGGGCCTTCCTGGATGCCTGAAGAGAGGCCACATCCTTTTCCCTTTTCTCTTCCCTCCCCATGTAAGGTGTATAGGGAGAGACACAGGCAGGGGAGAGAGCTGTTCCCTAGTCTATGGGGTAAAGAGCTATGGGGAACAGGGGAACAGCTCACTGACGAATAGGGGTAAAAGGGCACAGGGACTATTTCCCAGAATCCACCATGTTCTGATTCCAAATTGAATTCAAACAAACAAAAAACTCAACCACAAGAAGCACCCACCCATTCTCCCCCAGTAGGGCTGCAGTGCGAGGGAGAAGAGCAGGGCACCTTCACCAAGGCCATGGCTCCCTCACTCCTGGCCAAGGGAGCCAGGTGAAGGGCAGGGGTTCCCCCACAGACTGAGGGGGTTGGGGAAACCAAAATAAAATGTCAAATAAATTGCGTAGGAGTCCAGCCAGGGACCCAGCTAGAGTGGGGCCAGTCTGAAGGAGGGGCCTTGATCGCAACAACTGCCTCTGCCATGTCAGACCGCACCGTGATCAGGGTCTCTTCTCAACAATCATACTTCTGCTCTGTCTCCTTGCCGAGGTCTCCCTCAGGCAGACGACGGTCCTCTCGCACCTTCCCACTATCCTGGAGCCGTGATAGGTACCCATCCTGAACGCCAATCAGCTGGAAATCATTCCTTTTGATAGCCTGGACAGCCACATTACAAGTCAACGGGCAGATATCTCCATATTTCTTCCCAGGAAAGACGTCAATACCAACCAGGTGGACCTTGGCATGGCCACACTTGCCAGTCTCCGAAGTAGACATCTCAACGACCTTTCATGGCCGGCCTTTGATCGCCACAAAGCCATTCTTACGAAATGCTGAGCACTGCATTGGGAAGGTAGCCAAGGCCCCTGCATCTCCTGTCTCGAAGTCCAAATCATCTGCCATTTTAAGAGGCTTGGATTCCAACTCGAAGGAACGCACTGACTCAACTTCGTCCGCACACCAGGAGCCCAACCACTGCCTCCCAGCCTGCGGCCGCTGCTGCAGCACATGGGTCTTAGTACGCAGGCCCCGACTCCCCATTGACCAACCAAGCAGCCCTACGACAGCCACGCAAGCGTGCTACCTAGCTCCTCTGCCCTCCACGCCCCCATAATCACATTTTAAATTTTCATGTTATCTGATATTTTCTTCCAAACATATTAGATTTCAGTGTTCTGAATATTTATAAAAGTGCTTTCAGCAGCTAATTTTTAAGTAGAATTATAACAGCCGGGCATGGTGGCACACACCTGTAATCCCAGCACTTGGGAGGCTGAGGCAGGAGGATTGCAACCAGTTCGAGGCCAGCCTGGCCTACATACTGAAGAAGCCAGGAGGGCCCTTTGTCATAGGGCTAACCACACACCTGCCCTGAAAGATGGAAAGGCTGATGGAGGATTCAGGGAAGGTAGGGAAATTGCAAGGCCAGCTGCTGCTTCATGACAGTAAGGTAAATCAGCAGATCAGTAGCTATATATGTGGGCTCTGAATGACTGATGCTTCCTTTCAACCACCATCACAGCCTCAAACAATCCCCCTGCGGCACACCAGATACATCCCCAAAAGAGAATAGAGGGGAAGGTATTTTGTTATAACCAAATCAATATATTACCGCCAATCAGTTCAGGTTCTTTTGCTTGATTCAGATGGAATCATGAATCAGCCAAGAACAGCTTTGCTAGCATTTCTGATGTCACCAGATGACAATGGATAACGCTGGATGCCAACAGTTAACATAACCAGCTGCTGGGCACTGCCACCTGGTGCCAATCACTGTAAGTCAATTCTGCCAGGTGCTGGTCTCTACTGCTGATCTTTATTGGCTGCTGGTCTCTGGAGTTCTTCAAGGCTAATGGCCCCTACTGTTTACTGCTTTCTTTTGAGACAATCACTCTGTTCACAGTACTCAGGATAGGAATCCTGAATAGATTTACAGGACTTTCCGAGCCCACACAACCCAGGAAAGTAAATTGTGAGCAGGTTTATAGGATCACCAAAGTGAGTCTTTCTTTTAACAGAGCCTGGGCTGCAGCACTGGGGCTGGGGTTGGGGTTGGGGGTCAGTACACTGGAGGGAGCCCTCTTAGACCAACTGGAGAAGTGTGTGAGGCGTGCTGCTTAAATAGCAGCTGAAGGCTTGTGATTGGTGCAAGTACAGGCCCAAGTGGGTTCAGGGCTTCAGGACAGCCACAGCTCTTACAGCAGGGATTCAGTGAGAGAGTGGGGCTGAAAACCGGGAATCTTCTGGGAGGCTAGCTATGGGCTTCTGGGGATGTTAACAGTGGCCCCAGATCACTTACCTTCTAATGTTAACCACACTAGGGTACCTCTCCCTCTTCTTCAAAGAGGCAGCAGCAGCATCTGAGGTGATGGGAGCCGGGGAGTGGTACTGTTGAAGGGGAAAATTGGGCTGTACTCACTCATGTTGAAGTGGACTGGAGAAGAGTGGCTGCTAGATAACCAGGGAGGACACCCAAGCAAGTTGTCCCAGGCCATTGGAGGAGCTAGGGATAACAAAGGGAAGTGAGGGCTTGGGGTGCAATAGCTGCTGGTGAAACCATAACAATGAAGCAGGAAAAAAGGAAGAATCCGGTGCTTCTCATCTGTCTCAACGTTACAACTAACACTCTTGTCATTCTTTGACAAGGCACATTTTTTAGCACCATTTTTAATTTTTAGAGACAATCACAAAGTCATAATTCTGCCTAACATGACGCAAGTCTCCTACTGACAACTGAGAAAATACTAACCCTTCTTCAAAGGAGTGAAACAGGAGTTACCAAAAAAAGGACAAACAAGTTTCCCCAATCTAAGCACATTCCCCTTTTGATTTTCTCCTCCTATGGCTGTTCTTTGTTCAGTTACAAATAAAATTAGTAACTTTGTCTCTGTAAATAAAGTTCCACATTCTCCTGTTCTCATAAGATCCCATTTTTACCCAACCAAGGCCACCAAGATATGCTAAGTTACAAAATGGTCACACACTAGACTAACTGCCTTTTTTCGCTTCCATCCACAAATTTTGTGTCAGGTAGAACAACAGTCCTCACCAACGTGTATAAAACTAGAGCTCTTCCTTTGTTCTGGGATCAGTCTTTGGATAGCAGTCTGATGAGCCAGTGTACACCTAAAAATAAATCCTCCTGTTTCACCCATTGGTCTCTCCAGTCTCTTACATTTCTGCAACAAAAGAACACTAAAGTCCTATCTTTTACTTGTTTTGTTCATGCTTTTCTTTGTAATTCATACTGTTTTTTCTATCCTGTATCTTAAATACTGAAAATACAATTAACACATCTTCTGTTAGAAGAGAGCAGAATGAGAGTTTGTCAAACCAAATGTATTTGATTTATATATGTATAAATTAACTCACATGAAAATAAGGAAGAAATACTCATAATTATTACAGTCCTTGTTTTTGCATATGGTCTTGTGGCCAATGTTTCCATTACTGGTTCTGTACTTCCTTTATCTTCTGCGAAATGACTATCGTGGTGATCCATTTCTTTGTGGGCTGACCCAAATCCTCATTCCTGCAACTGATGCCATTATGTCATAAATTAATTAGGTGGTAGTAGTTTCCAATGACTTTGATAGCTGTACATGAGAATATGAGATGGTGCTTTACAGAATGTTCTGCTTTCCATACATATACCTCCTTGACCCAGTGACTGGGTTGACCAAACCCTAGTCTTGATTATGCTATAGACTGAAAACTTCATGCATGGAGAGGCAAGGACTTCTGAAGACTATCTATATTGAAAAAAGTTTATACTCAAATTTTTACTCAAGAAAGGCCTATAGCCCTTTAGTAAGGTGGGAGTACAGGTGAAAATAGGCATAATCAGATTTCTCAATATTTATACAACCCAGGCTTCAAATTCACACTAACATCCTGGAACCACAGTGCCCTTCTGGTCCTTGTGAGAAACAATTTACTTGTGACTGAGCTTTTGCTGACACTCAGAGCTTGACTATGGACAGCAAGTTAAAACGCCAGCAGAGCTACCTGCCTAAATCTTGATACTTTCTGACCAGCTAAAGTCATAGCAATAGATATGCACAGAAACACTTTATTGTCAAATGGAAGTGGTATGTACATGATCTGATTCAAGCTTTCCTGAAGTCAAAAGTAAGTTCAATGAAGAAGTAATCATGAATCTTACTCCTGCTAGATAACTTTCTCCATGTATGTTTGGCAGAAATAAAATATGGTACACATAAATTTCACTCTTGATTATATTATAGCACAAAAGCAATTTTGAAGATGTCACTTGATCTTCACCCGGGGGATTCTCTTAGAGGCTCTGACCTGCACCCCTGAGCCATTTAAAAGTACAGCACCATCTCCAGCCGGCAGCACAAAAAGACAAGAAAGGAACACAAGAGGATTCGATGGGCCTTTGCTGGCTTGAAGGTGGAGAGGGGGCCACATGAAAACAACTGGTAAAGGTGTCTGTGAATGGAGAGTGAGCCTCCTGTCATGGCCAGCAACAAATTAAGCATCTCATTTCTGTAAGGTAAGGAAGTGGATTCTGAAAACAGTCACAAGGAATTTCAAAGTGAATTCTATCTCCGAGTTTCTGGATGAAGTATACAGTTTGCTTCCAAAGGCTTTTAAAACCTAAAGTTGAGAACCAAGTCAAGATCTCACATTCTTAAACAATTTTCAGTATCTCTTTTGATTTTAATACAGAGTGACAGGTATGGGTCTGGATTCATTCTTCTGCAGATGGATAACCAGTGCCCTGCACCATTTGTTAAAGAGGTTATCATTTTTTCTGTGGTTGTTTTTAGCATCATTGACAAAGATGTGATGACTAGTGTGTATGGGACTGTTTTTGATTCTTCTTTATTCAATTGGTCTACATGTTTGTTTTCCTGCCAGTACCATCCTGTTTTTAATCACTGTAGTTATATAGTATAACTTGATACCAGGGCTTGTATCGCCCCCTGTTTTGCTCTTGTTGTTCAAGATTGCTTTGCCTTGATGTGTTTTTCCCTGTATGGGGATCGTTAAGCCTGGTAGAAGTCCAAAGAATCAAGTCAGGCTATACTTTATTTACCTTGTCCCTTTATTTGTTCTGAACTCTCACTCAGAAAAGCAGTATCTGTGGGAGTGTAAATTTGTACAACCCATATGGAAATCCGTATGGAGATTTCTCAAAAAAATAAAAATAGAAATTTTATCTGTCCTAGCTAAACCCTCTAGGTATCTTCCTGAAAGAGTTAAAGTCAACATATTACAGTGATATATGCATATCCATGTTTATAGCAGCACGATTCATAGTAACCAAGTCTTGGGAGCAGCCTATATGTCCATCAGCAGATGAATAGACAAGAAAAATGTGGTGTTTATACACAAAGGAGTAGTTTTCTGCCATAAAGAAAAATAAACGAGGTATTTATTGGAAAAATGGATGCACCTTGAAACTATAATGTTAAGGGAAGTAAGTCAGATACACAAGCCTAAATATTGTATGTTTTTTTATATGAGAAGCCCAATATTATAAAGTGCCAAATAAAAGACAGAGAGTAGGAGACAATAGAGAGAAAACATTTATTGTAATCCATTGTGACCAGTGTATTTCAAAATGTACCTTGAGTGCTCGCTTCGGCAGCACACATACTAAAAGTGTACCTTGATTTAGTACAATTGTTTTATGTGTTTTAGATATTTTCTGATCTGTTGGTCTGTGTTTATGACAATTAACTTGATAAACGCTTGAAAATAAATAAATAAATCTGATGCTGGCAACACATTTTTAAAAATTAAAAAGTAGATGTATTCCAAGGTACACTATTTCAAATTTTACGCACTATTATACATGGATTTCTTTTCAAATAGTCATCTCTAACTGTTCAATGCTATAGTATATGGGAATTCCATTAACACTTCGCTATGCTGATTTATTAGTCCTGATAGCTTTATTACATATCTTTAGGACTTTCTGTACAGATGATGATGTTGCCTATAGTAAGGACAGTTTTACTTCTTCCCTTCCGTTCTGTGTAGTACAGGTCACACAATTGGGGCTGGGAGACAACTCTCCTTCACCCACTTGAATTTGGGCAACACCCCAGGCCAATCCCCCTTCCATTATTCTAAGAGAGGTAAACAAGACCCAGGAAATCTCTAAAGTTCCAGGCCAGAGTACATGCATGTTAGGTCTCATGGCCTGAACTTTAGTAACCTTTTCCCCACTTAAACCTTGCTAAAGGTTCATACCTAGGGACTGATTCTCAAGTATATAATTTAATAAGATTGGATTCTGGGACACACATGCAATTGTCATGCCCCTGAGATGACTCAGCACGCTGTCAATCATTCCTGTCAGTCATATCCAAAAACCCAATGAGAGACACCTGGGCTGAAGTGCACATCTTTCAAAATCTGAAAGCCTGATTTATCTACGTGCTATGCTTTTTATTTCCCTGCCACCTCAACAAGACTTTTCTATTCGTGTCTTCCCTGAGCACATCTTCCCATTTTCTTCAATAAATGTGGCCATTTTTTCTTTTACCAATGCAATTCTTTGCTCGTCATACACAAGAGTCTGAAATCAATCTGTTGGATCTGCCACATGATACCATGTGCATTTTTTCCCTTCTTTTGTTGCCCAAGCTAGAGCCTCCAATGCCATGCTGAATACAAGCCATGAACATGTACATCTTTGTCTTGGTTCTGGTCTTGGGGAGAAAGCATTCAGTCTTTACCATTAAGTAAGGTATTAGCTGGGAGCCCCCTCACCCACTCTGTTCAGCACTGATCTCAGGACCTTGTGCTTGCCAGGCAGGCCCAGCACTGCTGAACTACATCTCCATCTAGCTGTGAGTTTTAGTGCCTCTACTTTTTCAGGTTGTGACAGGTTGAGACAGTCCTCTTCTATTTTTAGTTTGCTAGAAATTTATTTTTATTATGAATGGATGCTGAATTTTTTCAATTGCTTCCTTCCTGAGACTACTAAAATGAAAACATTTTAAACCTTTATTTACTATAATATTGTATTACATTCGCTGATTTTTGTTTGCTAAACCAACATTATATTCTGAAATTAATTCAAAAGAAACAAAGAGAGAGAGAGAGAGAGAGGAAGGAAGGAAGGAATGAAAGAAGGGAGGGAGGGAAGAAAGGGTCTGTGGATTGTGAAGAGCTCCTTGCAAACAAGGCATGAGATACTGCTCCCTTCTTTTGCTGCTTTTGGTGAAATCCACATGATGAGGTATGTGCACAGACAGTGTATTAAATATTTGTTTTTTAATCTTGTGTAGCAAGTTACCCCTAACTTGGCAGTTTAAAAAAATTACCCTACATATAGTGGCCTGTACATAGTTGTTATTTGTTACATCACAGCTCTATGGCTCAACAGCATGTTGGGTTTTTTTCTCAAGTTTTATTTTTAATTAGTGCACATTTGTAATTGTTACATGTACATAACACATCTTAATTCTTTCATTTCCTTCCTCTTTCTTCCCCCTCCTATCTCTTAGTTCCTATCCCTTTTGCAAAGACCAGTCTCCCTCTTTCCTATTACCTATGTTTTATTTTGCTCTTTAGTTAATATTTTGTGCTTCTCATACAAGAGAAACTATGTGATATTTAGGCTTATGTGTCTAATATATTTCACTTAAAATTTTGGTCTGAATGTGCATTCATTTTCCTATGAATGCCTCAAGTTTATCTTTCTTTATGGCACAGTAGTGTTCCATTGTGTATAAATGCTACTTTTTTATCCATTCATCTGTTGATGGACATACAGGTGGCTTCCAAGACTTAGCTATTACGAATCGTGCTTCTATAGTCATCGGGATACATGTTTCACTAGAATATGACTCTTCAACTCTTCTGGGAAGATACCTAGAGGCAGGATAGTTAGAATTTCTATTTTTAGTTTTTTGAGGAATCTCCATTCCAATTTCAGTACTGGTTGTGCTATTTTACATTCCTACCAACAATGAAGACAGTTTCCTTTTTCCCCTGCAGCCTCTGTAGCATTTATTATTGTTTGATTTCTTGATGATGGCCATTCTTTCTGGAGTAAGATAAAACTTTGGTGTTGTTTTAATTTGCATTTGTCTAATGGCCCACAATGCTGAAAATTTTGTATACATTTATTAGACATTTGTAATTTGCACCTTTGTGCTGAGAATTGTCTATTTATTTCAGTTGCTCATTTTTGGAGATAATTTTTCTGAATTCTTAATAAATTCTAGATGTTAGTCTTCTGTCCAAGGAATAGCTGGCAAAAAAGTTTTGCCATTCTATAAGCTGTCTCCTCACTCTGTTGGCTGTTTCCTTTGCTGTTCGGAAGCTTTTCCATTTGTTATGATCCCATTTGTTGATCCTTGGTACTATTTCTTGTGACACTGAGCTTCTATTTAGAAAGCCCTTGCCTATGCCTATGTCTACAAGAGTTTTACCTAATCTATGTTCCACCAGGTTAGGTGTTTCTATTTTAACATTTAGATCTTTGAACTATTTTGCTTTTAATTTAACACATGGATCTAGATTCCATCCTCTGCATGTGGGTAATCAGTTTTCCCATCATCATTCACTAAAGAGGTTATCTTTTCTCCAGACTATGTGTTTAGTCTCTTCGTCTAAGACCAGAAAGCTGAATGTGCCTGGGATTGTTTCTGTATCCTCTATTCTACTCCATTGATTTTTTTTTTTGCCAATATTATGCTGTTTTTCTTAATCAGGATAGCTTTGTACTATAACTTAAAGTTCGGGACTGTGATGCCTTCTCCCTTGCACTTGTTGTCCAGGATTGTTTTTGTCTGCTTGTTCCATATGAATTTTAGGATTTTTTTCCCCCTCTAATTTGATGAGGAATACTGTTGGTATTTTGTTGGGATTGCATGAAACCCATGTATTAGTTCTAGGAGTACGGTCATTTTGACAATATTGGTTCTGCCTGTCCAGGAACAGGGGATATCCTTCCCTTTTATCATGACTACTTTGCTCTTGTTTTTCAGAGTACTGTAGTTTTCATTGCTTCTTTCGTTAGGTTAATTCCTAAATACGAATTTTTCTTGTGCTCGTTTTGGCAGCACATATATTAATTTTTTTCTTGATGTTAATGTGAATGATACTGTTTTCCTAATTTTTTTCTCTGTGAGTTCATAATTGGTGTTCAAGTATGCTACTGACTATTGTATAATTTTTGTATCCTGGTACCTTACTGAATTTGGTTATTAATTTTAGCAGTCTTTTGGTGAGACTTTTGGATCTCCTATGTAGAGAATCCTGTTTTCTGGAAATAATGATAATTTTACTTCTTCATCTCTCTGTAGCCCATTGATTATTCAAGAGTTTCATTTGATGTCCACAATTTCTGTGGTTTCTCTTGCCATTGATTTCTAGTTTTAGTAGACTATGATCTGATAATATGCATGGGATAATTTCATTATTTTGCATTTACTTAAGCAAGCTTTATTAGTGTGTGTTCTGTTTGCAGAAATTTCCATGTGCTGCTGAGAAGAATGTGTATTTTGTTGCTGAATAGCTTGCTCTGTAGATAACTGTTAAGTCCATTTGCTCAAAGGTTGAGTTCAACTCTGATATGTTTGTTGAATTTTTTCTAGTTGATCTATTTGTAACAGTGGAGTATTGAGGTTCCCCACTTTAATTGTACCTATGTTTACCTGATCTTTTATGTCCAGTAGTGTTTATGTTACAAATTTGACTCTTCCAGTATATAGTGCATACATATTTATAATTGTTATATTTTCCTGTTTAATTATTCCCTTAATTAATATGTTGTGACTTAGTGTGCCTCATCTGATCACTTTTGCTGTGAAATCTACTTTGTTTGAAAATAGGATAGCTACTCCTTCTTGCTCTCATGTTTCCATTGCAGGAAATGATGTTGTTCATCATTTGATTTTCAGTCTGTGAACTTTGGGGGTTAAATATGTTTTTATATATGGTATATAATTGGGTTTTGTTTTTTGATCCATTCTGCCAATCTGTGTCTTTCAATTGTGGAACTGAGTCCATTCCTATTGAAAATTATAACTGAATGTTGTTGACTTATTCCTGCCCTTGCATTATTTATTTTCTTGTTGCTGATTCCCTTTTTACCCCTTCTGGTTAATTTCTCACTCTTCCTATTGTATTTATTCTCTTAGACATTTTAACATTGTTAGCTTCAGTTTTGAGAATATCCTTGAGAAATTTTTGGAGTGCTGGATTATTGGTTATGAATTTCTTATGATGAATTTGTCATGGAAAGACTTTATTTCCACAACAATTTTAAAAGACAGTTTTTCAGGATATATTGATCTGGGTTGGAAGTTGTTTTCTTTTAAGGCTGGAAACACTTCACTCCAAGCTTTCCTGTTCTTTAAGGTTTGTGTTGAGAAGTCTGCTGTAATTCTAATGCATTTACTTTTACAAATTATTTGTTGCTATTTTTCTAACAGATATTAAGATTTTTGTCCCTGTGTTGGACTTTTGGGATTTTGACTGTGATGTGCCATGAAGAAACTTTTCCATCATGGCTATTTTGGGTTCTGTAACTCTTGATTCTCTGTATTTTATAGTCTTTCTTTGGTAAAGTTCTCTGGTATCATTGTTTTGTAAACAGATTTTTTATGTCATTTGTGCTGTCTTCTTTTTTTTTTTTTTGCTAATACCAATTAACTTTAGATTAGTCTTCTGTCATCCAGCAAGTATTGGATCCATTTTTCACCTTCTTTTGCTTTTTAAATGTGTCTCTGAGTAGTTTACAGCAGGCATCAGCCCTCTCTTCTAGTTCCGACACTGTTCTCACATTGGTCACTTTTGTTTCCCATATTTTCAACTGAATTTTTCATCTCCTGGATTTCTTTTTGCTATCTTTTCTGAACTCTTATTCTTTGTTAAACTGTTCACTTATGGTTTGTATAATTTCATTTAGCTGAGAGAGCTTTTTTAATGTCTTCTGTAAGCTTGCTGATAATTTTGTTTATTAAATCCATTACCTGTTTAGTTATATTTTTGTTGAGCTTGTTGAGCACATTATTGAACTTTCTTCTTAATTTCCCTTTTTATCATTTCAAATAATTCAACTGTGTTGCCTTTGATTTCCTTCCTCTTTGTCCCTCATGGATCATCTCTGGGGGCATTGGAAGTTGATTTTGTTGCCTTGTCTTTTCAAGATTATGAGGTCTTTTTTTCTGCTAAGATTTGTGGGAAAACTTTGTTCCTAGTATAGTGACCTTTAGTGTCTATTCTGGGTGTGGCTGATTATAGCTCTTTGCTTCCATTTCAAACAACTTCCATTAATTTGAGCAGGGACAGTACAGTGTGATTGTCTCAGTGGCCAGTTCTACTATGGAACACAGTATTGCAATGCTATAAAGACAATTCAGATATTAGCATAGAGAGAAAAAACTATTAATTGCAACAACTGTGGCACCCTGTCAACAGCAACAAAATCAGAAACAATATAGTCAAAGACAAACTGGATAGTGGAATACCATAAGAACCAATAATCCCTTAGCCAAAGAAAAGAAATCTATAATTATAGTATAAACACTAAGACAAATCAAATATTGACATACAGTAAATAGCTACTAAATACAATGACAATACTTGCACTAACAATAGAACATAATGCAACAGTAATAGCATAGATTTAACTATCTAAAGATCAGTAGAGCTTAATTGTTATACTAATAAAGATAGTAGAGGTGAGGAACTGGTGAATGAAAGAAACAAATTTTAAAAAAGAAAGAAGAGAAGGAAAAGTAAAAATGAGATAAAAGGGCTTATTAAGTTATAAAATGAAATTAATACAATTAGATAAAAGTAACAGAAAACAACAAACATAAAAAGAACAGTGAATCAAAGAAAAATTATAACATAAGAAAAAGTTAAAAGAAAGAAAAGAAAAAAGGAAAAGCAGATGCCCAAACTCCAAAATATTAAATAAAAAAAGAAAGAAATGAGTCAAAAAATTTCTCTCTCTCTCTCTCTATTTTTTTTTTTTTTGTACTGAGGATCAAACTCAGGCCCTTGGGCTTGTGAAGCAGGCACCAGGACCATTGAGCTAAATCCCCAGCCCTCTCTGTGTTTTTGAATGTATGGTTTCTTTCCAGGGTCTTCAGCCTTAGAATCCAGCAGATATGTGTAGGGATAATGAGTCACTGCTAAGACCTATTTTATCTCTACACTCATGTTTTTCTGTGGTACAGCTCAATCCTGCCTCACCATTTCCATTGAGCATACTTGGTCAATGTACCTGCTCTACCTCTATTGTCACTCCAGCAGTTCCCACTTTTCATGTTCCCCTGTGCACCCCTAATCACTGTTTTGTCTGCCTAGTTTTGTGGCCTATCGGTTTGTTGGTCTCTCCCACTCCCCTGCTCCATAGGCCTCTTTTTCCGTGTATCCAAGATTTAAAAAGCTGTCCCAACAAAGCCATACCTTGCTTACACGGGTAGATACAACAAGTGTTCCTCCTTGTCTGAGCTTGAACTTCTTAGTGCTTCTATGTCTAGACTGCTGTCTCTGCCACTGTCTCCCTTGGCCATTGTCTTAGTTACTTTGCTTGCTGCTGAGACAAAATACCCAACACCCAAAGTTCAAGGAGAAAAGGTTTATTTCAGATCATAGTTTTCAGATCATAGAGGTTTCAGCCCATATTCAGCTGGCCCCAAGGCAGGGTGGTGGCATGGAAGAGGAGCATCACAGAGGAGAAACAGTTCATGGCAAAGCATGCAGGAAGCAGTGAAGCAGCAAGCAGTAGCAACAAGCCTGCCTTCCCTCTCTCCCTTTATATTCCATCCAGCATATAAGTCTATTAATACCAATAGGATTCCATTATCCACACCCAGTACTATGTTCATTCCAATCAGCGGACTAATTTAGTACCACACATCCTTAATCCTAGTATCAAACACCCTAGATACAGCCTATGCAGAAAAGTACATGAGGTTTTGGTGAGACATCTAGATACAAGCCATAATATCGGTCTCTCATCCAGTTACTGTCAGGATGACATCAGAAACCCTAGAGTATAGCTGCTCTGCTGTTGTTTTGCAATTTAATCCCAAACAATGAATCCTTTCCAGGCAGGTTTTATCTTTTTTGTTTATTTGTTTGTTTTTGTTTTTGTACCAGGAATCAAATTTAGGACCTTGTGCTTGCCAGGCAGGTGTGGTACCACTGAGCTACATTCCCAGCCTATATCCTTTCCAAAAATGGCTCCTGATTAAACCCCCTTGAGGCAGGAGAATAGTGTCAAGAGTTATTTTATATACTTTTTTGAGAAAAATTGTTTCATAATTAAATTATGATCAGGAAGTGAGGGCAGGGACAAGAGGAAAAAATGAGAACCAAGACTTGTCATGTAAAGGTACAAGATCCCAATAATGAATGTAACTGTACTGTATACCTAAAATGTACCAATAAACTCAATAAAAAGAAAAAAATAAAAAATATGCTTTCCTATGCTTTCTTGCTCATGAATTTGCTATGGCATGTGGAAACATAACTCCATTTTGCCTCTGGTCACAAATTGAGGCCTCAATGGTCCCAGGGCAAGAGTACATCACCTGAAGACAACCTGGTTCTCTGAGAAGTGAATAGTAATAAAAAAAGAGAAAGGCTTCACCTAGGGAAAGAAGAGATTCCTTATTAGCCTGCTATCCCAACCTACCCTTGTAAGAATGCTTTGCCTATCCTACCATCCTCATAAGACCCCATCAACATAAGATCCTCATCAACAGAATTACTGCCACCTGCTAAGTCACCCAATACTCCCTCTGATTATTGTGTGCACGCAATAAATAGTGGCTAGCTCGGAGTGTTTTTGGTTTTGCCCACTCTGAGGCACTGACCTCTGAGCCCCCCATGCGTTATGAAACTGTCTCTATTGTCTTTCTTGCTTTAGCCCTCTCCACTACCCCGCTTTTAAGGCTGAGCAGGGGATTGATTGGCCTCTGATAGATTAGGGCATTGCAGGCTGGTTAGATGACAGTATGTAACCTGTCAGTTACAGACACAGAGAACAGAGGCTGAACAACAGGTTGTGACATGTCAATCCCAGGCAGGATGCATGGGCAGAACAAATTCCAACAGACCAGATCTCTGAGTATATAACCTCCTCTTTCTCTTGGCTCCACTCCAAGCTAGTGGGATTTCTCATTGTTTTCTTCTTGCTTGGCCTTGCTGAAAGTCATGTTCTTCAGACCTATTGAGGTGGATGAACCTTTCTAATGTTGTAATCCCCTTATGCCTTCAAATTTCTTTCTGCATAATACATCAAATGCTTCCATTTGTCCCTAATTTAGAGGACATCACTTATGTAGGCCACATTTTCAGTTGACCCCCCCATTAAACTTGGAGAATTTTCCCTAACCTCTGAAATTAAAACATTGAATCCTATCCTAGGTACAATGTCCACATTAATAAATTTGATCTCATTCAACATTACTTTTATTCTATCTTCATATCTCACCTTTAAGAACCATCCTCCACAAATTCCCCAGGCTTTTGTCTACATGCATCAGAAAAAAGTCATTTCTTCCTAATGAACTTTATATCTCTTTTAAGATCATAGTTTTCCGGCCTAAGGGAGTCGAAGTTTTTTTTTTTTTTTTTTTTTTTT
>NW_022900951.1:111857382-111875054 GCF_012274545.1 Fukomys damarensis | reverse complement strand
TTTTTTTTTTTTTTTTTTTTTTTTGTACTAGGGACCGAACTCGGGTTCATTGCACTTACAAGGCAGGCCACCGAACCGCTGAGCTAAATCCCCAGCCCAGGGGAGCTAAGGGTTTTTATAGCGTTTTGAAGCAACAAGACATGGCTGGTGTTGATTGCGAGGGGGATCAGCAGTACCCTGGAAGGCAACTACTTCAGGTGAGATAATGAATGACAGGTTCTTCATATGACAGAGACAAAAGTTCATCAGGAAGGTGTGGAAGATGTGTTTCTGGTAGTAAAGATCCTTTGTAGAATTTGGGAGTTCAAGTGACTTATCAGAATCGACCTAGATGTCCTATTCCAATTTTATTAGAATTCTTTACTTTTGTTTTTATACCTGAATCTTTATTTTAATTTATTTTTAATTGGCCAATAAAAGTGTATGTATTTATTATGTACAATGTAACATTTTCATATATTTGTGCATAATTGTGAAATGATTAAATCAAACTAGTTAATATATCTGTAACCTCACAGACGTTTTTTTGTATAGTAAGAACATTTGAAACATCTCAGTGATTTTCAGGTATATAATACATTGTTATTACAGCACATTATTATTTTTTCCTTTAAGTTTATTGGTACATTCAAAGAAAACTGTAGTCATCAGGCTACATGGTTGATGCTGCAAACTTCTTCCTCCTGTCTAACTGAAAATTTGTGTCCTTTGACCAATACTCCCATTCCTCAGCCCCTGGGAACCACCATTCTCCTGTCTGCTTCTCTGAGTTTGACTTTTTTAGATTTCATATTTAAGTGGGATAATGGCAATATTTGTCTTTCACTTAGTATAATGGCCTCCAGTTTCAATTGTATTGTCACAAATGATGGCAGTTTCTTCTTTTTAAAGTCCAAATCATATTCTGTTGTATATGTGCACATTTTCTTTGCCCATTCATTCATTGATGGGCACTTAGATTGATTCCATATCTTGGCTACTGTGAATACTACTACAACAAATTATGAACATGCAAGCCTCTCTTGAAGGCCCTGATTTCAGTAATTTGGGGAATATTCTGAATAGTGAAATTTCTAGTTCATAAGATAGCTCTATTTTTAGATTTTTGAACTTCCATACTATTTTCCATATGGCTGTACTAATTTATATTCACACCAACAGTGTACCCTTCTTTCCACAGGATTCCCTCTCTTTGAACATTCTCAGAAACACTTATCTATTTTTTCTTTTTTGATGAGTAATTCTTACATGTTCGAAGTGATTTCACTGTGGTTTTACCAACCAATTTTTATGATCTCATTCATTCCCAGTGTCCTTAGAAGGGACCTTTCAAGGTTGAAAATTCAATTTGTGCTGTAATTCATCTGAGCACATGCTTAAACTTTGGATTTGATTTTCCAAAATTGTAACCCTTTAGCTACTGGAAAGAATAAAGAAAACTTTCAGGTCCTTTAGGTGGATTTTGACATGGTATTTGAAGGACCTAACCACATCTTTCCTCCCTGAAGTTCTCCAGCACATTTAAATCAAACAAGTTGTTATGGCTTGTATCTAGTTGTCCTCGTAAAGCATCATGCACCCATAGGTGGGCCTTTTCAGAGATGGATGGATCCAGGGTGTGTGACTATGGATTAATGGTGTGTGATAACTACACTAGCCCACTGATTGGATTAGCATGGTTTTGTGTGTGGCTGAGCGGAGTTACTGAAAGCAGAGACCTACTCTGGGTGTGAGTGACACCAACCAATAGGCTTGTAGCCTGAATGGAATAAAGAGGGAAAGGGAGGCTCATTGTGGTTGCTTCCTGCCTGCCACACCATGGACTATTTTTCCTTTGCCATGCCTTCTGCCCAACCACCCTACCTTGGAGGCAGCTGACTGAGGACTGAAACCTCTACAAACTGTGAGCTAAAATAAACTTTTTCTCCTTTAACTTTTGGATGTCAAGTGTTTTGTCCCAGCAACAAGAAAGTAAAAAAAGACACCAGTCACCTATAATAACTTTATTTTGACAACAGTGTTCACAGGAAGCACATACCGGTCACTTTGACCCTTGTATTCAATAAGTGTTCGAATACAGATATTCAAATGTGATAATTTGAGAGACTCCCTTGCCACTTCTTGCCATAGATAAAGAGCACCCTTTTCCTATTGGAAATTAGGTCAATAAAGCCTTTAAATAGAATTAGATTCAAGAAGAAATTTCAGAAACCTAAAATAACTTCAGGAAACTCCTCTTTAATATTTTCCTCTGGAACCTCTCTCAGTTCCAAAACCTTCTTCAGTCAGAAGATGAAAATCAGTAGAAGGTAATATTTGTGTCTATAGTATACACACATATATTTATGTGTTGGTTATTAATTTGTAACAGGCAAATGGCATTATGCAGTGATAAGAGTTCGCGCACTGAATGGTCCCTGTGTGATTTTTGTCTCTCTCTCTCTTTTTTTTTTTTTGGTACTGGGGATCGAATTAAGGTCCTTGCGCTTGCAAGGCAGGCGGTGGAACCACTGAACTAAATCCCCAGCCTTTTTGTCTCCTCATCTGATGCTGTAGCAGGGCAGACATTCAAGGAGAAAAGATCAGGAGCAGTCTGAAACCCACACACATGGACTGGCACCCCCATAAAAAATCATGTCCTTTCCTTTTGCTCTGCCTTCAGGGAAGAGGGCATTCTGCACAAATGAGGGCTTCCAGAATAGAACAGAGAGTCCACGGCCCCTTACTCCTTCCTCGGTGAGCCGTCTTCTCCTCGGAGAGGGCTTCTTGACTACTGGTCACTCGTTCATGGTCATACCATGACCATTTCTATCTCGTCCTCCAATTCCAACTTTCAGTGCACTCGTGCTACCTGACTGCGAGGTTAGTGTCTTCATTGCCACCTGGAATCCAGGGTCTACGAGGACAGTGTTCAGGTCACTGTTCCTGTCACTCCTCGATTGTGGCCTCGCCCCACCCCCATCCGCCACCTCCCCGGGGGTCCCTATTCATCAGGTGACCCTGGGTCCAGAACATTCTCTACTCACTGGCCCCTCTTATCCAGGTCTCCCAGGGGAGGGAGGGCCCAGTTGTCACCTGCCTCTGCCTCTGCCTAGTATATTTTTTTTACTGTGGTACAAAGACCGGTGACATGAAGTTTTGCACCTTCCCCGTGTGTGCGTGTGCAGTTGAGTGTGAGGTGTATTCACAGGGCCGTGCCGCAGGTCGCCAGAACCTTTTCGTGGGCAGCACTGAGCCTCTGCACCAGTGGGGGCGAACCCATGGCAGGCGTATTACTGATTTCTCTTCTAAGACAGAAGATGCTAATACAAGAGTTGTTTGTTCTAAACTAAAACCTCGGTATTCAGGTTAATGGCAGTGTTGGCACTTTGAGATATGTAAGCGGCTTTGGGGTTGGAGTTTGGGCTCTCGTCTCTACAAGTTTCGCCATCCCTGCACACCCACTAAGCACTCGTCCATCCCTCACCCCTGCCCCTCAGCTCTTGGTAACGACTATTCTACTTTCTGTTTCCAGGATTTTGACTTCTTCACATGCTTTATATGGGTGGAATCACTCCCTACCTATTTGTCCTTTCGTGACTGGCTGATTCCCCCAAGGTTCATGCCGGTAGCAGAATGCGGCGGGAAGCCTTTCCAAGGCTGCTGTCACACAGCACGCACACGCCTCGGGCTCCTCTTCTGCTTATCCGGCGGTGGGCACTGGGCTCCGTCCACATCTTTGCCATTGTGAGCAAGGCTGGACGGACTGAGTTATGCTATTCCATTTTAAGGCTTTTAGAAAACGATGCAGTTTTTCATGCTGACCATACCATTTCCCACTTCCCATTTGTACCAACAACCTCACTGGTTTGCTGCCTACTGGATTTGTCCACTTCTGATAAAAGAGTATTAGGGTCTTCAACATATGGATTTCACCTATTTCCCTGTCTGGTTTAGCCTCGTGTGCGTGCATCCCTGCTGTTCTGTGGGTGCACATTAACGGTGTTACCTCTTCCTGGACAGTGATCCCTTTATCACTATGGAAAGTCCTTTTGGGTCCCTGATAACTTTTTTGCTCTGAAGTCTGCTCTGTCTGAAATTAATATAACAACTCCTGCCTTATTTTGGTTGGTGTTTGCATAGTTTTTTTTATTTATTTACTTTTAATCTGTACGTGTCTTAATAATTAAAATGAGTTTCTTTTAGATGACACATACATACTTGTGCTTTGCTTTTAGATCTCTCTGATAGTCTCTGTCTTTGAATTAGTGCATTTAGACAACTGGTGTTCAAAGTGATTTTGGATATAATTGGATTAATAGGTCTTCTGTTACCCTTGTTCCCAGCTTCTATTTTTGTCTTCTGCACTTTTTCTGCCTTTTGTGGTTTTGAGTGACCACTGTGACTTAGGCCATTCTTTAGGCTGTTTCCTTACTCTCTGGGCTTGTGTGTAACTTCCTAATCGTTTTGTTGATTTCTACTTTGGCCTTGTTGCTGTGCTGCCTTAATACTGCAGCATCTCAGGCACTGTACTAACGTGTAGTGCTGGAGCGCCCCCTCGCGGCTAGTATAGACATCGCATATTCTGATGCACGTTTAAACTGGGTTTTCCCGTGATCCAGTCTGTGGAGCTCTGTTCTTGTCAGTGATTGGATACAGGGTAAACAAAAACTTGTCCGTTAAGCAGCCCCCCTAAAAAGCAGAATGTTGGACATAGCTTTTACTCCTTTTCCTTCCCAGGGACAAGATGGAAGTTGAGGGTTTCCTCCCGGATGCCCAGGGTAAGAGGAAAAGGTTCTTTGTGCCATGAACTTTCCTACTAGTCTTAAATACGGTTGATTTCATGTTCCCCTGGGGTGCAGGGACCTAACTGGTTTCTGTATTTTTCACCGTGTTACTTGTTCCAGAGACTGTTAATTCCACCTGCGGGGACGGAGCATCTAGGGCTTTCCCATTGTGTGATCTTGCTGACACTTCCATCTCCTGACACACGTGGAAGCCCTTTAAGACAAGATTGCGTTCGTTGAATAAAATAATAATTGCCTTTCACAGAGTACCTACGGAGAGCTGTTGTTTTGAATTCTCACATTCAATTCTCAGAACCATTCAGTAAGGTGGCTATTACTATCTCCTCTTTAGTCAGAGAAAAAAATTAAAACTCGTGGCGATCAATGGCTTGCCGGAATGAAACAGTTTATACCAGTTAGAATCAGGATTTAACACATGTATTTCTGCCCCTGGAGTCTGTATTCTTTCCTACTACTCCATACTAACTCTTTAAATGTGAAAAATCACAGTTAGACACTTATGCAGATCACCAGTGCCCGATCTAGACAGCGACCAAGCATTCCTCTTGAAATATGAAGCACCACCTTGGATTGTAGTGTTGCAACTGTCCACTTTTGGCCTGTGTGGTAGGCATGTGTTATGGACCGAATGTGTCCTCCTCAAAGTCTTATATTGAAACTTTGACCACCAATGTGATGGTACTAGGAGATGGGGAGACTAGGTTACATACAGTCTTGAAGATGGAACCCCAATGACAGGATTAGTTTCATTATAATTAGAGATGAGAGCTTTCTATCTCCCTCTGCTTCCCTCTGTACTATGTGGAGGATACAGCGAGGTGACCAACTGCAGGCCAGGAAGTGGCCCTCACCAGAAAGTGACCATGCTGGAACCTTCCTCTTGAACTTCTTGATGTCTGGAAATGTGAGAAATGTATGTTTTATGCCACCCAGATTGTGATTATTCTGTTATAGCCGCCCAGGCTGAGACAGCAAAGTTCTGATTATGCCTTCCCCAGATTCTCATCTCCCATGTATCTATTCAAACATGAATATGAATACTGGGGCAGTGCTTGCATGATTACGGTCTTAAATCAGTGGATCCAGGGACACAGAAATGATGTGGGTGAGTCTGACCCTCTCGGGAAGTCTTTGAAAAGTAGAGCTTTCTCCCTATGAAGGAACAGAGGAGGTCACGCAAGAAGGAAGTCATACAGAACCTCTGCCTTGAAGATAAAGTAGCGTCCTCAAGGGTTATGGAGGTAGTTGTAGGAGTTTAGAGCATCCCATGGCAGGAAGCCAGCAAATACACAAGGGCCTCATTCCTACTGCCTTGAGAAAGACCTGGATGATCTCACAAGTGGATTATTCCACAGGCTCCAGATAAGGACTGAGCCTGCCTGACACTTGGACCTTTTGACACACCCAGCAGAGATAGCAGCTAAGGCTGCTTGGTTTTGAAACTTGTTTTAAGGCACTAAATTTGTGGCAATTGTTACTCACCAATACAAAACTAATGCAATTGCTGTCTACCTATTTTGTAGACACAGGTGCAATCCAGGCCCAAGTTTTTTTTAGTCAATTTATCACAGAGAACCCCCCATGAGTTCCTAGGTGTGGGCTCAGAGGTTTTGTTTTGTTTAGTTTTAGTACCAGAGACTGAACTCCTGGGCCTTGCACTTGCCAGGCAGGCGTGACTCCACTGAGCTAAATCCAAGGGCCTCAGAGAGTTTTCCTTTTTGGGCTCCAGTCAAAATTACTATCAAGTTTTCTTGTCATTGGCAGTAAAGTCATAGCAGCATTCCACAGTTAGGTATGTGTTACATCAGGATCCAGTGGGGCCCACTCCTATTCATGTCCATTTTTAGTAGTAGCAAGGGTGAGTTACACCCACTTTCTTTTCACTTTCTAAGTACTAAATGCTCAGAGCCCTTGACCAATAAAATTTCACTAAGTTGAAAGACCCTTGCACTTTTTTGTGGGAATTAATTCTAAGGTTTTTCTCTTATTAGTGTGTTGGCAATGTGTCTGGATTAGTTGCTACTTCCTCCTCAATGAGCCTAGTAACATCAATGCAAAAAAAAAAAATCTGTACCGTGTATGCCTGGTGTGAGAGAAACATGATAAGCTCTTATGATCATTAATCTTCATGTGCCAACTTCATTGGATTAAGAAATGCATAGCAGATTAGTCAGGCACCCTCCTGGGGCTGTATCGGTGGGTCAGAAAGGTGTGACCCAGGGTACTATATCTGCTGCCTGGCCCCTTCCTCTGTGACACTCTCCCCCTGCTCTGCTTCTCACCTTCCATGAACTGAGCGCCTTTCCTCCACCCTACCCTTCTGCCATGACATGCCTGCTTTGAAGACAGCTGACCATGGACTTAATCTCCGAAACTGTGAACTAAATGAAACTTCTCCTCCTATAAGGCGTGAGTATTAGGTATTGGGTACTGTGTCTTGGCCTCAGAAAGTTGACTTATACAGGTCTCAATGAGCTACATTATGACACAAACCTGAAGCACTTACGTGCCACTGAGATTGGAACAAAAAGTGTTTTGTTGACTTTTGGAAGTGAGAATAAAGATATTCTCATGTTGTTTGAAAAATGTATATACAGAAAAAGGCATATATATATATATATAATACATATTATCACATACATTTACATATAGACACATTTATATATACATATATGCACATATACTGCATACAATTTGAAATATGTAGCTTTGTAAATACAGATGTATAATCTATCTATCTATGCTTTGTGAAATGGATTTGGCCTGATAAAATAGTTGGAGGCAGTTCCTCTGTTCTGTAAGGATGCTGTGTCATGTAGAATGACAGAACAGGTGGCAAGTATTTCCGGGCTTCCAAACCATGTTTTGAGCTAGAGGAAGAGGCTATAGGCACTTGATAGGACGTGCTTGTGGAAATGCTGCTGGCAATGAGCACAGAAGCACTCACACCAAATACTTGAGGGTCCCTGGTCTGAGCAAGGAGTGGTTGTATACATCTGTAGGGCTGGATATCTGGCTTCTAGACTGCTCTGTCCCTAGCTGCCTTGACTGTGGATGGGTACTTTCCTTTCCTTTTTGGGACCATATTACTGTATCTAAGATGGTAATGCTAACACAGATGCTGTCTGAAGGTGCTTGTGGCCTTGACATTTCTGTTGGGTGATGGCGTCCTCTGGCCACAAGAGTGCTGTGTCTCTACAATCACTCTATTCTGGCTGTTTTCGGGGGGGGGGATTGAACTCAGAACCTTGCTCTTACAAGGTAGGCAGCAGCACCACTGAGCTAAATCCTTGGCCTTATAATCCCTCTATTCTAAAGATGGAAAGCCACAGCAATCAACTCCCATGAGGAATTTAAGGTCTCATCTCACTTACTTTCTTGTTGCTGAGACAAAATACCCAACACCCAAAGTTAAAGGTGGAAAGGTTTATTTTAGCTCACAGTTTGTAGAGGTTTCAGTCCATAGTCGGTTGGCTCCAAGGCAGGGTGGCATAGAAGGGGTATCACTGTGGAGAAACAGTCCATGGCAGGGTAGATAAGAAGACAGCAACAGGACTGCCTTCCCTGGCTCTCTTTATATTCCACCCAGGCTGTAAGCCCAGTGGTTGGCACCATTCATACCCAGGGAGGGCCTTCCCATTTTTTATACCCAGGAACTATGCTAAACCAATCAGTGGACTAATTCAGTTATCACAAACCCTTAATCCATATTCATACATCCTAGATCAAACTACTTCTGAAAAGCCCCATTGTGAGCTGATGAGGTTTTGGAGGGTCATCTAAATACAAGCCACATAATAAGGTAACCCTTAGACACACTTTCTGGTGTTTTTTGCATTCAGCAAATGTTCTGCCAAGGTTTTCTGGAGCTTAGTTCTCTGTTAGACACTGGAGAGATAGTAACAGAGATGGGGTGGATGGCTCTCCACATTTCACACTTCAGTGGTGCTGTGATTTGGGAATGAGTGGGGCTGGCTGCTTGTCTTAGTCACTTTCTCATTGCTGGGTCAAAATAGCTGATGCCCACAAGTTAAAGGAGGAAAGGTTTGCTTTAACTCACAGTTTGTAGAGGTCTCAGTCCATGATCAGCTGGATCCAAGGCAGGGCAGCATGGAAGAGGGGCATAGCAGAGGAGAAAATGTCCATGGCATGGTAGACAGTAAGCAGCAATGTTTCACTCTTCATTCCCTTTTTATCCCATACAGGCTACAAGCTTTTTGATTGGTGCCATCCACACCCAGGATGGGCCTTCCCTCTTCAGTAAGTCCATCATCCACACCTGGAACTCTGCTAAGGCAATCAATAGGCTGATTCAGTATCACACATCCATGATCCAGTCACTTCTCAAAAGCTCATGAGGCTTTGGGGGACATTTGGACATAAGCCATAACGCTGCTATTAACAGACAATCTGCCTGCCTACAGTGGCAGTGGGGGGTGGGGGGAGTGGGGCAGTGTCTCACCCACTGTGAAGCCCCAGGGGGAGCAGGCAGGCAGCACCAGCTAGAGTCTATTGAGACACTCACATCAATTCCAAAACTTAGCATGTGGTAATCAAGATCAACAAAAGTTTGTTGTAATTTTTTAAAAGTCAAAATTATATAAAACATTCACTATGAGCCAAAAATCTAAGTTGTCAATGAAGACAGCATTGCACTTATACAACTGTGGGTTGAGCACATGGAAGGGGCAGGTGGGTGCCACAAGCCAAGCACTGAAAACCAGTTTCCCTGCTGGACACCATGCCACATGCCTGTAATTCTAGTTGCTTGGGAGGCTGAGGGAGGAGGATTACAATATCAAGGAGGGGCTGGGCAACTCAGTGAGACCCTGCTGTGAAAAAAACAAAACAAAACAGAAAAGTTTGGGATGGAGTGTTGGTCAACACTCCCCAGGTTCAATCTCCACTACTGCCCAAAGTGGAAGTTTATCTTGTATTTTCTTCCAAGGCTATGTCTTCTTCCTGCCCTAGGATGCTTGGGCTCTTTGGTGTAGGGTAACAGCTACGGGGAGACAGGCTCTGGTGACTTCTAAACACAGAAGGAGAAATGGGGGCGGAGCAGAAAGTGCAACCCAGGAACAGGTGGCCATGCTTTTTGGAATCAGGAAAACAGATTACATATGTGATGCTGGGTTTTAACTTTAAGCAGGATCTTCACTGTCTAGTGTGAATTGGGCTTCTGAGTGTCTCTATTTAAGAGGAGCCTTTGTTTTTCTAAGCAAGGACATCCTTTCTTCCTTGACCAGGCCCAAGGTACAGATACCAAGTATTTGCCAAGGAACACTTAGCCATGTATTGTGACCTCTTGAACCCTGTAAGAAGGTTACCCAGTACTTTGAGAAGGGGTTATTCCTAGGGACTTTACTTGGCAAGGTAAAATTTGTGCACTTCTTTGTCCTTGACTCTAAATTTAGTAAGGAATCTAAACTCTCTTTTGTCACGATGCTACAGAGATTTAGAGATGGGCAGTGAAGCAAAGGTTGTTTGGGTTTAGTGTCTGGGTTCAGCTGTAAGCTAGGTGTCTGGTGTAGAGGACATGCCTTAATCTCTTGAGACCCAATTACCTCTGCGGTTAAGAGGAAATCATAGCTCCTTAAAAAGCTTGTGTGAGGGCTGATGGTGAGCATGACCATACCATAACACAGCCAGTGCCTGGCACATTTTGGGCTCCAGTACATCTTCCTAGCATTGGTGATGCACAGAGAAAAGTCATTTCCAAATACTTAGTACAGGCTGCAAGCTCTGGGGGAGAGAGGAGTTCATGGTGGGTTACTGATTTTCAAGGATCTGTTAGGGGTTAGAAAGAGAAGCTCAATTCCATGGGCCAAGGGTAAACTGAGTAAGGGTAACTGGACCCTGTCTGACAGGGGCAGTTTCCTGAGTGTTCAGAGCTGATGAGGCAAATGCAGATGAAAGCTTGGCCCTCCTCTCCCAGGTAGATCCTGTCAAGGAAGGAAAGTGACTAGAGAACATTCTAGATCCAGGGTCATTTGATGAATAAATAGGAACCAGTAGGAGAATTTGGGTCAGGGAGAGCCTAAGGGTCCTACAGCTTGTAAGCCATGTTGTCAGAGTGGAAAATACTCTGTGTGCAGACAGACCTAGCTTGGAAGTGCTGCTCTGGGTATGCTGATGATTTATTTGCTGATGACCTCTGGCCAGTTACCTTTCCTCTTTGTGCTTCCACATCCTCTCTTCAAACTGCGGATCCTGGCAGCACATGGTAACCGTGAATATTGCTGACAAAACAAGGAGTCTGGTGGAGAAGATTGGTTGCCTCTCAATGCGTTGGAGAGCTTGGGGAAGAAAATGATATGCTAAGGACTTCCAACTCACCGAGAAATGGCCACATAGCTGATCAAAATGTTATATGATTGCCATAAAGAAACAACTAGTAAAACCTCACCAACAAAACAAAAGTTACCTCCTGTAGCCCCAGACCAAAATTCACACACCTTGGTAGGACCAGAGGAGATGACTTTTGGCAAGACTATGATAAACTCCTTTCAACAGAGATCTCAGAACCCAGCAGAGAGTTTTGTGGTGATTCTGCTGTCGGTCAGCAATTGCTGTTTTGTCTCTGAGGAAGAACCATGTGCTATGATTTAGATGAGTGTGCCCCAAAGATGCATGTTAAAAGCTTGGTCCCTAGAGGAGGAGGTGGTGGAACCTTTAGGAGATGGTCTTTAGGTCCTTAGGTCACTGGGGGCTTGATCTGGAAGGGGACTGTGGGATGTCCATCCATGGTCCTTTTCTCTTTTGCATCCTGGCTCACAGGGCTAGTAGATTTGCTTCACTGTGCACTCCTGCAAGCACAGGAATCACCTGATCTTAGACTGGAACCTCCAGAACCAAGAGCAACAATAAACCTATTCGCTCATAAATTAAATATCCCAGGTATTTATAGTTAAGGGGAAGCCAACAAATATGCCATAATAAATGTTTATGATAATTGTCCCATACATCCTCAAATGCACCTGTCACTAATTATTAGTGTTGGTGCATGGTGGGAAGTTAATCAAAATTCTCAAATATGATACTGGATCTGAATGACACTGTCAAGGGTGCCAAAATGTCACCGTGGTGCCAGTCATGGTGGTGCATGCCTGTAATCTCAGCACTTGGGAGGCTGAGGCATGAAGATTGCTGTAAGTTTGAGGCAAGCCCAGGCTATAATGGGTTCAAAGCTAGGCTGGACTATCTAGCAAGACACTGTCTCAAAAAACAAACAAAAAATTCCAAAATGTCACCGTGGCCCACCACACAGAGTAGGGTCTTATGGAAGTCAGGCCATAAAGGCTTTGCCTTGGCTCTGCTACAGTAGGTCCAGGTCCCCCCCCCCAAACCACCCTGTGATGAATTGTGGTACCATTAAAGATTGACAATCCAGGATGCTAACTACTACTGCACCATCCATTTCAACTTCCCACTTGTTCTGTGCAGAAACTGTGGATCTTGAGGAATGATGGGCAATTATCATAAACCAAGTCTGATGACTACTCCAAGTAGAGCTGCTGTTCTACTTTCCTTGGCAATCAACACATCCCTGAAAACTTGATATACAGTACTGATTGTATAAATGCTTTCTTTTTCAGTAATTGTCACAAAAAAGGATTTGGCTTCACCTGGAAAGGGTAGCAATACATCTTCACATACTATTTCAGGCTTGTCTCAAATCTACAGGCTTAGGTCCTGAGCTAGTCTTTTGGGATCTTAATTATGGCTCCCTTATACCACACTCAACAACATGCAACTAATCCAGATAAACTGGCAACACATTTATAAAACAGAGGGTGGGAAAGCATTTCCACACAAAACCAGAGCCTTCCAAATCAGTGAAAATTTTAATGATAGTAATTGTCTAGGGATGTGTCAAGAAGACAGTGTTAACAAGGTGAAGAGCAAATGAATATGTTTCAACCTCTGTACTGTTAAAATAAAAAGGGACACAGCAAGAGGTTAGCCCATTAGATGTGGGTAAGTAACATAAACCCTTTCTTCTGTGATACTTTGACCAACTGATAAGTGACTTGAAAGTCACCTTACTTAGAATGGGGCCCAGATGAAGAGAAAGTTCTGTGTGGCCTCTTGAAGTTCCCTGTGACCAGTTGATAGGAAAAAGAAAAAATCCAGTGCCCCCAATTTTCAGATATTTTTTCTGAATAATCACCTCTTGTATTAGGTTTCTGTTGTTACATACCAAATTATACTAAATTTAGCAGTTTAAAGAACACAAGTAAATAGCTCTGCCAGGAGCCGGGGATTTAGCTCAGTGGTTCTGCCACCTGCCTCACAAGCACAAGGACCTGAGTTTGGTCCTTGGTACCAAAAATTAATCAATCAATAAATAAATGGCTCTGCCAGACTGCTAACAGATACTATGTATGGTGGTTAGTTTGTGGTATCAATTGACTGGATTAAAGGACATCCAAATGGCTGGTTAACCATTATTTGGTCCCTGTGCTTCGATAGGCATAGAGCCCAACCCTTTCTGCTGAAAGGGAAACCCAGGTTACTGGGCATTTGATTAGGATGACTGGCCTGACCCAGGTATGTCCATGAGGGTGTTTCCAGCTGAGACCGGCAAGTGAGACTGTGATTTGAGGGGAGATGTACTCCCAATGTGGACAGGCATCATCCAATAAAAAAGCAAAGGAAAGCAAGCTCTGTCACCTGGAGTGAGGACACTCTTCTTCATCTGTCCTCTGATGGCAGGCAAGTTCTCTGGCTGCCGTGTTCCAGACTCATAAGTACCCCTCCCTCAATAGACTCCCTTCCCTCTTGGGCCCCTGGCATTGGACTGTGTCATACCACCAGCTTCCCCGGTTCTAAGGACTTCAGACTTTGACTGAACCATGTGACAGGCTCCCCTCGTTCTCCAGCCTGCACTCAGCCTACTGTGGAACTTTTCAGCCTCAGGTGAGCCAATTCCTTAATAAATCTCTTTGCACATCTTTCTCTCTCTACCCCATTGGATCTGTTTCTGGGGGAACCGTGACTAAAATACAGTATTTTCAAGCTCATTCTGGTTATTGGCAGATGATCTAGTTCCTTAAGGCTGTAGGATGGAGGTCCCCATTTCCTTGCTCTATATGCTGAAGCCACTCTAGGCTCCTACAGTGACTCCACCCATATACCTTCTTAGTTACAACCCTTCATCTTTGAAGAAGTGATGGTGCAGCATGGTCCTGGAATCAGGGATGTTATACACAGGCCCATAATGAGGAGTTCCCATTCACCAAGATTGATGGCAGCGTAGTCATTGCCATCTCTCCAACGTGCCAGAAACAGAGACAAACACCAAACCCTCAATGTTACAACATGACACCATAGCCCAGAAGGGTCAGTCAGCTTTCAGGTAGCAGTTTATTTTCCTCTGTCCCCATCAGGGAGAAGACAGCTTTTTGTTTGTACTTACTCTGGATATGAATTTTCATTTGCATGCAGTGTACACTGGGAAAAATCCTCTGTGGCCTTAGGAAAGGCCATATCTACCATCACAGCCTTCCACACTGCATCGCTCCCAAACATGGAACTCTCTCACAGGAAATGCAGTGCAGCGATGAGCTCATATTAACAGACTCATTCAGCTTATTAGGTTCCTCATTATTCTTCACTGGCTGGCTCAAACGCACAGTGGAATGATTGTTTTTGAAGTTTCGTCAGTTACAATTGTACTCTGAGGCAGAACCTTTTGGGCCTGAGTCAGTATAATCCAGATTGCTGCAATGCTCCCTCTCAGCACCAAGTGTATGGCCACATTCATGTCTTCAGCAAAGGGGATAATGTGAAGGGTTACTGTCACTATGACTGTTTCATGAGCATTGTATTTCCTGTCCCAACATCGTTTGCCTGTGCTGAACAAAGTTCTTTGCAATATTTCAACAGGGAACTTCAAGATAAATCCATTAAATGGAACTTGGGGCTATAAGCTGATCACTCTGCATTGCTCAACTGTCTCTCCATCAAAAAGTAAGGTAGGCTTCCACCATTTGTGGAGTGATAGAGCCTGACTAACAAAGGAAATTGGGACACTACTAAATAGAGACTAAGGACGAATCTGTGTGGAATGTCACGAGCCCATTTTAATATTACTATTTTGTGATGTAATAGAAAATTGTACAAATCCAATTCAGGGGCAGTATGTAATTGAAAATAATCTTCAGCAGTTAGGGTTTGAGTAATCCTACCAAGCCACACAGCATGACATCCTGAGGAGCTGTCTCAGAGCAAAGGGAATTAAAAAAAATGAGCAGTAGTAAGGGCCGGGGATTTAGCTCAGTGGTTTCGCCGCTTGCCTTGCAAGCACAAGGGCCCGAGTTTGATCCCCGGTACCAACAAAAAAAAGAGTAGTAGAGAAGACAAATCTTAGTAACAACCATGACTTTGGGACCTGCTGTAGATACCAAAGCTATACATCTTTTACCTTACAGAAAAAAACAAACCGCTCCTTCAGAACAATTCTTACGGCAACAGCCCAATTTTTATTAACAGAAACACCACATGTTCTTTGCTTCTACAAGGCAATTATTTGATGCACACTAGGAAACTTCAGCAACATTCTGCTACATGCTGAAGCACAGAAAACTGGCTCTTGTTTCTCACTGATCACTGTCAAAACAGGAATACCCCTTGGAGGTTTGCTTATCTTCATCTTCAATGAGTTGGATGTCAGAAACAATTTTCTCCAGCATCTTCTCCAGGTGACTGATTAAGTCCCATCTTTTAAACCTGACAACAGAGACATGGTATTCAGAAAAGGATCCCCGAAGAATCACGGATGGGGAGGCACCTGGGGAGAATAGAAAGGGGAGCACTCCATCTACCTGGAAACAGCATGCATCCACGTGGTAAGAGATACTCTGGCAAATCCAGAGTGTTCGTAGTGGCTCAACACCCAGCTCAGACTTGCTGAGACTGGCAGGCTGAGTGGGCATGGAAGGACGAACTGGACTCACACATCAACGCAAGGCAAAGTAGTGTCAGCCTCAGCTATGAGTGAGGACCAGGGCCTGAGAACAGCAAGGTGGGGTCCCATTCTCTCTCTCAGCCCTAGCAATGTACTGGCCCAAGCATGAAAAGAAATTGCAGTTCCAATGTCCACCTACCTCGCTGCTTCCTTGAGGGTAAACTCAACAAATTGTTTCCTGACTTCCAGAGGTCCTTGCACTTGATCAAGTAGTTTGAAGATCCCTTCATATTCTGAAGATATTAACAAAACTACTTCAGTATATCTCAAAAATAGAGAAAACTGAATTCTACCTTGTTCTATCAATATCCATGCTTTATGGGCTATGATGTCACAGAATGTATGTGGGTTTTAAATACTTCAATCGATATTCCTGCATATATCCACTCATGGAAGTTTTTTAAAGCAATAACCAAGTTAAAAAATAGAGGGAAAGTGCCTATTGGAAAGTCACAAAGAAAAGAGGAACCGATTAAGTACCCAGATGGCAGAGGAGAGATAGGAAGCGAAGTGCAGCCTTCCCAGGACCCTGGAATAGAGACACCTAAAAGACAACAACTTGGTGAAGAAAAAGCAAGAGGTGGATCTCTGGGAGATAGGAGTGAGGTGACTGAAGAATGACAACTGTGCAGAAGCTGGCGAGATGGTGCACAGCACAAAGAAAGGAGTGAGGCAGTCTGGAAGGCTCACCTTGGTTCCTGGGTAGTGGTCCTGCCTCTGTTGACACAAGGCAAGTCTGGAGGGAAACAGCAGCTCCAGGGAGAGACAGCAGAGCTAGATGGCAGCACTGGCCCCCAAAGAAACCTAAACTGCAAAAACACTGCAACATTTCACTCTGAAAGTGACCCCTGCCGGGCAGGCTAGAACGGGTGAGGAAGTACAGTCAGGGCCTTAAGGATTCGAGTGAGTTTAATCAGTAGCTACTTTGGGAAGTGGTTCATTATTCGGAACTAAGCCACAGAGCAGCTATGCTCCAGAGTTTCAGGTGTCACCCTGGCACAGTGACTGGTGCTAGAGAGCCATGAGAGACAATGGTAGAAAGGGCACAGACTGGACAGAGATGTTCAAGCTCAGACCAGAAGGAAAGCAGGGGCCCTGCTCTCTGAGATGAGAAGCCAGGATGGACTTGTATGGACTGACTCTGAAAGCGCTGGCATGAAGTCCAACAGACTGATTGGCTTCCCTTCTTCTGCCCCACTACCTACATCAACACAGAACTCAGTGGCCCATTTACTTAGCCCATCTATCGATGTGAGCAAGAATGTGGTATGGCGGCTGGGATGGTTGCCACAGCCCGGGGTATACAGACAGGGCTGGTGGAGCAGGGGTCACCTAAAAAACCCACAGGCTACAAAGCTAAGCAGAGAAACCCAAGACTTGGGGTGTACAGAGAGACATGGAAAGAGGAAGTTGCTGGGCTGACCATATGCATAGGCTGGGCACTGTTGACCAAATATGTCCAGTAGAAAAGACAAGATCCAGCACTCACACAAAAACATGAGTGTGGAAATAAAATGGGACCGAGCAGTGACTGTCTATCCCTACCCCATATCTACTGGATTCCAAGACTGAAGACCCTAGAAAGAAGCAACTCAATTAAAAACACAGAGGAATGTTTTTGGACTCATTTCTTTTTCATTGTTTAAAATATTTCATTAGTTATTTGGAATTTGGAGATCTGTTTTCCTTTTTTTTGTTTTGGTTTATTTTTTCCTTTTAATTTTATCTTCTTTGCTTATTTTATTATTTTTCTTTATTTTGATGTTTGTTCTTCCCTCCTTTCTGTTATTTTTTACCCAATTCTATTAATTTCCTCTAGTCCTTAATAGGTTCATTTATTTCATTTTTTACTCCTCCTCCTGTTTATTTTCATTTTTGAAATTGTATTTATCTTTGTCTTTTTTTTTTTTTTTTTT
>NW_022900951.1:111807780-111857152 GCF_012274545.1 Fukomys damarensis | reverse complement strand
TTTTTTTTTTTTTTTTGTACCAAGGATCGAACTCGTGACCTTGCACTTGCAAGGCAGGCAGCAAAATCACTGAGCTAAATCCCCTGCCCATAGATTGTACTTCTCTTATTCTCTTATTTCCCCAACCCCTTTATCTTTATTAGTACAACTATTAAGCTTTATTAATCTTTAGATAGTGAACTCTATGCTTTTGGTGTGGCATTGTATTCTGTTGTTAGTGCAGGTTTTGGTAGATATTTACTGTATGCCAATGTTTGGTTGGTCTTAGTGATTATACTGTAATTATAGATTTCTTTGCTCTGGTTAAAGGTGCTATATTATTGATTCTTATGGTATGTAAGTATCCCATTTGTCTTTGACTGTTATTGCTGATTTTGTTGCTATTACCAAGATGGCACAGTTGTTGCAATTGTTTTTTTCTCTACGTCAGTATCTAAATTGTTTTTGTGTCACAATATTGTGTTCCATTCTCATAGAATTCTGTCCTGAGACAATTATACTGCACTGTCCCCTCCCAAATTAATGGAGGAGGTTTGATTTTGAGACAGAGGCAAAGCCACATGCAGAATGCATTACTAAAAAGCAGACACTAACTGAAGGGAACTCCATACTAATAACAGTCTTCCCACTACAACCACGTACAAGAAAACCACAAACTTGAGAAGACAAGGCTATGGAATACTTCCAAAAACTCCAAACACCCCCAGAGCTGATCCATGAGTTATCAAGGAGGAGGAAATCAAAAGCCACACAATGGAATTATTTGAAACAAGAAAGGAGAGATTAGAAAAAAGTTCAATAAAGTGTTCAGTTAGCTTAAGAAGATACATCTAAAGCGATAATGAATTTAATAAAGAAATGATTGGGTTATAGAAGACACACACACACACACACACACACACACACACACACACACACACACAAAGATAGCTCAGCTAAACAAAATGATATAAACCCCGAATGACCGGTTTAGCAAAAATCAGAGTCCATAAAAAGGTACCAAACACAAATCCAGGTGATTAAAAAGTCTACTGAACGTATTGGGCAGAAGTTCCCAATGTGAGAAGATTGAACTGATACCTGGAGCCAATGACTCAGAGATACCTTAAGAACAACACAACATGAAAAATTGACCCAAGAGATGCTAGAAGACAATAGACTGATCTAAGAGTAATTGGAATTAGTAAAAAATAAGAAGATAACACAAATGACATAAACCTGTTTACAAAAATAATAGCAAACTTTACAAATATGGAGAAACAGTATAACATACAGAGAAATGAGGCTTATAGATCCACAAATAGACATAATTAGAAAAGAATTTCTTCACCGCACGTCATAGTTAAAACCCCAGAAGTCCAACACAAGGATAGAATCTTAAAAGCTGTTAGAGAAAAGCAATAAACAAACACATCAGAATTACAGCAGACATCTCAATGTAAATGTTAAAAGCAGGAAGGCCTGGAGTGAAGAGTTTCAGTGCCTAAAAGAAAATAATTTCCAACCCAGTGTATTCTGCAAAACTGTCTCTCAAAATTGATGTAGAAATAAGACCTTCCCATAACAAAGAGCACCTCAAGAAATTCGTAACCACGAAAACAGCACTCCAAAAAATTCTCAAGGATATCCTAAAATGAGAAAATGAAGTCAACAATGCCAAAAGCTTAAAATCACCAAGAAGGGTAAGAAGTTAAGCAGAAGGAGAAAAAAGGGAATCAGCAACAGGAAAATAATGAAAAGACAGGAAAATCAATAATTTTCATTAATAACTCAATTTGAAAGATCTCATTCCATAGTCAAAAGATACAGATTGCTATAATGAACCAAAAACCAAATCCAATGGTATGCTGTATGAAACAAACAACACAAAAAGAAATTTCAAACTAAATCAAATGATGGAGAAAAATGTTCCATACAGCCTGGCATGGTGGCGCACGCCTGTAATCCCAGCACTTGGGAGGCTGAGGCAGGAGGATTGCTGTGAGTTCGAGACCTGCCTGGGCTACATAGTAAGTTCCAGGTCAGTCTCAATTATACAGTGAGACCCTGTCTCAAAAAACCAAAAAATAAAAAAAATTCCATACAGAGTTCTGGCAGAGAGAGCACTGTACTTGGACACTTAGAGATATAATTTTTCTGTATGTTTTGTGTGTTTTGTTTTGTTGTGTATATAGTATATATAACAGACAAGTCCAAATTTTGCAACATCTAGTCTCTAAATGTTAAAGAGGTTCCAGTGTATATGACAAAGTAGTAGAGTGAGCACATTTTGTACACTTTGTGTTGAAATACACAGAAAAGTTTGTCCTCTGTAAATGAATTTTAGATTCAACATCTCTAACATTACATATTCCTCCTGTACTTGTCCACTGGGTTGAAGGCAGAGAGAAAGAAGTGAGGCCAAAATTGTCATACGTAGAAGATACCTCAGATTATAACCATTAATATACGTGCAGTTTTATTTATCAGTGCTGTTACAATAGCAGAAAAGTTCTTACATGAAAAATATTGTCCTAGTTATGTAGGAGTGCTTGATATATTTAAAAGTAGAAGTACTAGAATAACACTTTGTAAATTGCTTTTATAAACTAATAGGAAATACTGTTTTTTGCAAATAGAATGGTTAAACCATCCCTGAACAGTACACAGTCTGTACTGGATTGAAGGAGGTGGGATGGAAGAAATTGTGAAAGGTGTTTTGCTAAGTACATGGTAGAAAATTTCAGCTGACATTGCTTTTATGTTAGATGCATTTCACTTAAGTTTGCTGTACTGTATACATAGTGCATATACTGGACACACGAGTCCTAATTTTATAATATCTAGTCTCTAGATGTTAAAGAGGTTGCCAATGTATGACAAAAGTAGAGTTAGTAAACTACCACACTGTCTGTGTATACTTTGTGTTAAAATTCATAGAAAGGCTGTCTTCTGAAAAGGATTTCTGGAAATGTAATTGTAAAGTCACATTTGTGTGTCACATGTGCCTCAATCACAAATGACAAGGAAATAAGAAATGGTAAGAAATGATTCTACGCCAGAATGCTCCTACTTGGAAGACACTTTCAGATGTAACCATTGTTACATGTGTGTAGTTTATTCAACACTACTATGTATATAGTGGACAAACTTGAGTCTATATTTGAAACATCTAGTCTTTCTAGATGTTTAGAAGTGCACAAAGTATGTTAAAAGTAGAGGTAGTGACAACACATTTTGTAGATATTGCTTTGTTAAAATTAATACTGTCTTTAGGAAATGGAACGATCATACCATTGATCTGAGCAGTAAACATATTTGTGCTGGAGAGGGAGGAGGAAAAGAAAGTACAAAGGGCTCTAAATCAATGTGGTTTAGGTAAAGTGTGGTTGACCACTGTCCCTTATGTCTGTGCATTTTGTTTTACTTTCCTGTGTGTATAGTTGCATATAAAGGACAAAGGAGTCCTAATTTACATATAGTCTTTCTAGATGTTAAAGAGGTTGCCAGTGTATGACAGTAGAATTAGTAAATTACCACGTCGAGTATACTTTGTGTTAAAATTCATTAGAAAGAATGTTCTTAAACCACATAGTAAGTGAAATTATTAAAGCCCCTCTAAGTATTACATATCCGTATATCTGTCCCCTGGGTTAAAAAAGATGGAAAGGGGAAAGGGCGCCAGATGAGAGTGCTCCTATTTAGATGACACTTGAAAATGTAGCCTTTGTTAAGTATGTGTGTGCAATTTATTCAATGCCACTATACATATGAGACATCTTAAATTCTTACTGGAAATATCTCATCTTTTTAGATGTCTAAAGTTCACACATGTAGAAGTCAAGGGCCAATATAATGAGCTTTAAGTATTTCTTTTCACAGAAATGGTTGTATTTTGAGAATGGATGTGTCCAACCTAGTGTCTTGGAGAGCATGCTGGCTGTTCAGGAGGTGCAGGAGGGGAAGCACGCAGAGAGGAGGTTACATGAGTTCAGATTGTCTTGCTGCTGCTCTATATGTACATTTTAGTTAATATTGCTGGGTATTAAAGGTTAAGTCTTACTGCCCTAATTGTGTTAGAAATAGCAAAGTAGTTTTTAGGAAGAACAGTCTTCTGGAAGCCACTTCTTGGAGCGAGATGTGGTCCTGAACTTAAGTCACTGAAGTGAAGAGGGAAAAGGGTGGGTGAGGGTGGTGAGAGCTCTTTGCTAGATCTTCATATCTGGAAGATGATTTTAGAGTCTAACCATAGGCCTGTGGATGCATTTTTATTTTTGGTGAGGTACTTGGGCGTATTGTGCACATAGTTCATACTCTATTGCACAGCATCTAAGCTTTATAGATGTCATGGCGTGACAGTGCACCATAACAACTAGAGGTGGTGAGTTAGACAACATTTAAGTATCTTTTTGTTGTAATTGATAGGGAAGATGCATCTTAGAATTGTTACAACCTCTTTAGGCAGTGCGTATCGGGACTTGTCACTAGGCTGGCAGCAGAGGGGCAGAAATGAGCACACAGGGAGAGATGCGAGCAAAGTGTTCAGATCTACATTTTGATGAGAGAAATCAAAGTGTCCTCTACATATACAGTAGAAATACATTAATCATTTAGTGGGAATATGCCTTCTTGCTAATATCTTAGTAGTAAAGATCTGATAATTCTGACACATGGCTTAGTATACTCTGTTGCTTTAGGTCTCATTTTAAATTGAGCATTAAGGAAATGCAGTATTGTAATTGTAACTTTGCCCATACGTCTGTCTAGAGGCCTGTTGCCATTTTTATCTTCAGTGAAATTGTTGTTCTCAAGAAAGGCAGGATTACAAATTTTTTCTAATAGATCGAGTGGTGTAGTGAATTCTCAGTTATCAAAAATACTCTTGTAGCTTTGGGATTTTGAATTGCTGAATATTCATGATGTGTAGAAAAGCCTGACACACACTGTACAAACTCAATCACAAAATGGCTGTCATATATGTACATGCAGGACCTAAAAGAACACATCCAGCTAAGCTGCTTATGTTTGAGAATGACTTTGTTCTTTGCTTCTTGTGTTTTGTTTCCTGCAATACATACATTAACTTTAAAAAAATAAAAATTATTTTTAAAACTAAAAAAAAAAAAATCCATACAGCAGGAATCAGAAAACAAGCAGGGCTAGCTATGCTATTTTCATACAAAGTGGACTTCAAGCCAAAATTGATCAAAAGAGGCAAAGAAGGTCACTATGTATTAGTTAAGAGAACAATTCAACAGGAAAAGATAATTAAAAATACCTACACATTAAACACTGATACACACAGCTTCATATAACAAGCACTGGGCATAAAAGATCAGATAAATATAAACACAATTACAGTAGGGAAACAGAACTAAAGAAAACAATCCTAAAATTCTTAGCGAGCCAGTAGATACACAGAATAGCAAAAAGAATCCTTGGCAATAAGAGCAAAACAGAAGGCATCAAAATCCCAAACTTGAAGTACTATTACAAAGCTATAGTGATATAAACAATATGGTACTGCCACAAAAACAGACATGTGGATCAGTGGAACAGAATAGAAGTTGCAGAAACAACCCCAGGCACTTTCAGCCATCTGGTCTTAGACAAAGGGGCCAAAAAATACACTGAAGGAAAAATAGCCTCTTTTGCAAATGGTGCTGGAAAAACTGGCTATCTACATGTACAGGACTAAATCTGGACCATATCTCTCACCATGTACTAAACCAAAATCAAAATGGATCAAAGATTTAAATGTTAAAACAGAAATACTTCACCTACTGGAAGATAAAATAGGTAAAATGCTTTATGTCCTAGGCATAGGCAAAGATTTTCTGAATAGAACCCCAGTGACCCAAGAAATGGCACTGAGAAGCAACTAATGGAGTCACATCAAATGAAAAAGCTTCTGCACAGCAAAGGGAACAACCAACAGAGTGACTCCTTTTACAGAACCAGAAAAAAATTTGTGTCCAGTATTCCTTGGACAGGAGACTAAAATCTAGAACATATGAAGAACTCAAAACACTTAGGCCTCTCCCCAGTGCAAATGCACAGACACATCTCAGAAGAATTACAAATGGGTAATAACTATATGAAAAAAACTGTTCAACATTGCTGGCCATTAGGGAAATGCAAATTAACACAACACTGAGATTCTGTCTTAGTCTAGAAAGAACATCCGTCTTACGAAACCTAGTAAATAAATGCGGCAAGGCTGTGAGGGAAAAAGGAAGCTTCTATATTTTTGGTGGGAATGTCAACTAGTACAATAACTATGGAAACCAGTATGAAGTTTTCCCAAAAAAACTAAACCTAGAAATTCCATTTGAGCCAATGATTATTCTCCTTGGTATCTTCCTGAAAGAGTTAAAGACGTCATTACACCGATACATATATAACCATGTTTATTGTTGTACAATTTAAAATAGCTAAATGTTGAAAACAGCCTATATGCCCATCAATATATGAATGAAGAAAATGTGTTATTTATTCACAGCGTAATACTACTCTGCCATAAATTAGAGTAAACTTGAGGCATTTGTATATAAATGGAAGCACCTTGAGATCATAATGCTAAGTGAATTTAATCAGACCCACAAGGATAAATACCGCACGGTTTCTCTTATACAAGAAACCTAAAGTATAAATAAAGCACAAAGTAAAGGTAGATAAAAAGAAGTACACGGCTCTCTTTCAGACAAGATCGGGTGCATTCAGGGTGGTATGGCCGTAGACCAGAGATCTCTTTCAAATGGGAAGGGGAACAAGATATGACATGAGGGGGTAGTGAGGGGAGAGAAAGGGGATGAATAAAAGAATTGAAAGAAAAAATGGAAATAGAGCTTTTGCAAATGGGAAGGGCATCAAGGGATGGAAAAAGCGGGGAGGGAGGACAGGTGTGTAATGTAGAACTGAGGTGTGTAATATTCATTACCAACTCTCCATGATAAATGTAATCATTGTGTACTGCAATAAAAATAAAAATGTAATAAAGTACTAATAAAGATAGAATCAACAAATGGAATGTTACCAAATCAAAACTTTCTGTACAGCAAAGGAAATTACCAATAAAGTGAAGAGATAACCTACAGAATGGGAAAATATTTTGCCAGCTACTCCACAAACAGAGAACTAACATCTAGACTATATAAAGAAGTAAAAAAAAGTTAGTCCTCTAAAATATGACCCAATCAAAAATGGGAGCCTGAGATGAGCTGACACTTCTTAGAAGTACAAACGACCAATAAACATGTGTGAAAATGTTCAACATCTCTGACCTTTAGAAATGCTAATTAAAACAACACTGAGAGTCTTTCCTACTCTGGAATGTGTGTCTATTATGAAGAAATCAAATTATAATAAATGCTGGTGAGGCTGTGTGGAGAAAGGAACCCTACTACATGGTTGCTTGGAATGTAAATTAGTGCACTGGATGCACCTTGAGTCGATAATGCTAAATGAATTAAATCAGACTCAGGAAGTTAAATATGGCACAGTTTCCCTAATAGGAGAGACCTAAAATATACATAAAGAACAACCAAGATGGACTGTGAGAAGGTGCAAGTTTCCAATAATGAATTTCACTATGCTGTATACCTTAAATGTACCAAGAAAATTAATTTTTAAAAAAGAACAAAATAACACATAGGTAGTAGAAAATAGGGAGATAGATCCTTTGCAAAGGAAAAGGGATCAGGAAATACAGGGAGGGGAAAAAGAGGAGGGGAAGGGTATTTTTAAAAAGAATTAACCGGTATTTTGCACATATACCAACTCTCCATGATGAATGTAATCATTATGTACTGCAAACATGAACTCACAAAAAAGAGAATTAAATAAAGGTAAAGAGGAACCATCCTTAACTATAGAAAACTTGATCTGGCAAAGGATGATGCTCCTGAGGTAGCTTGAGCTATGTGAAACCACAGATTGTGTGACCATGTGTGTTTTACTTGCTAAACATGCTGCCCACTACTTACTTCGTCCAAACTGCCGAATTTCCTTCATCTCCTGATGCTTTATATCAGCATTGATTTCTTGTGGGCTCATTGTCAGCTGATGGGGCACCACAGGCAGCGCAGGCATTGCGGTGATGACAGGGTCACCTGCAGAGACAGCTCTCATATGGACTCCTTCGTCAAGTGAGGCACCACTGGGACTGAAAGGCAGCCCGAGCTTGCTCTCACTGGTGGAGTCGTCAGACTGATAATTCTGGAGACTGAGTGCAACTGCACCTCCTTCCTCCATACCTGTAAGCTCCGCTGGAACACACTCTGACAAGCAGGTGTCAGGCGAGGTGCGGTCACTCTCTGTCTTCTCATGGGCTTCCTGCTTGACGCAAGCACCTGGAAACCAAGTTGAGAGGCTCAATGTGAGGAACATGCATTGTGTCAGCCTTACCCAGACATGCATGTGCTTCCCCTCATCTAGAATTGGTTCTGCTACAGCAGAAGGGCACATCTCAGAGAAACCTGAGATCTGACAAAGTGACCTCAGAACATAGAATGCATGAAAACTGCCTCATGGCTTCTGGCTCAAAGAATGCAAGCAGGGACTCAGCCATGCAGGACAATGAAGAAGAAAACCTTCACCAAGCCCAGCCCGTTGTGATGTAGTGTCACCTTGCCTCATCTACATGCTGAAAGGCTGGAAGTCCCACATGAGGTCAAGATGTGTGACGCTTGCTCTGCAGGACTAGGAATGCTTCTCTGAATATGACTTTCCTCATCCGGCCACTTCGTGTGAAAGAAGTGGGTTTCCGTCACGTGTGTGTCATTAACTCATCTTCTGCTATTCCAGGACCTGGGGATCAGCAATGAGCCAGCCAGCCAGAAACTGTCCACGTCCTTCTGGATCTGATGTTGCCATGGGGAAGGCAGACAGGTGAGCTACTTAACAACTCCAGCTGGAGCCTCGCCAGGAAACAGGGGGCAGGGCTGGGAGAGGGAGCCACAGAGAGGGCTTCCAGGACCTCTGGGGGGTGGCCAGGCCTCCCGGGAAGTGTCCACCGAGCAGAGTCTGAAGAGGACATGGAGCAGTCAGTGCAGATGCAGAGGGAGGGTGCAGACTGTGGCAAAGGCTAGGGTGCGAGACAGGGCAGCCCAATCAGGGACCACAGAGTGAAGAGCAGAGGCAGAGCAGCGGGGAGGACTGCCAGGACCAGGCTAAGGAGAAGGTGACAGAGCCAGGCTGGGCTGAGTCTGTGGACCAAAGTAATGAGTTCAAGCTCTGTTGTGGAGACTATGGGATGGGGAATCATCAAGATGGATGTGGCCTCGCTTCATTTCCCTCTCTACATGATAACTCTGCGTGCAGGGGAAGATAGTATAGGTGAGTAGGGGGCAAGAACACAAGCAGGCTGATGAGAGAGGAAGCTGTTGGAGCTTACTAGTGATCAGTCATGTCAGAGTAGGAGAGAAGCACAGAAGAAAATGGCAAGACTCACAAAATATACAACTTGAGGGGAGAAAACTGGAAAGGCAAGGAAAATAAAAATGCAAGGATTCACCAGACGGAAGCAGAAATAAGGAAAAGATGGTGGAGAATGTAAGTTCTAGAAGTTGCCATAAAAGAAGAAGAAAAGAATTCTGCCACCTGCTTCTGAGAAATGAACAGTGATGTCAGCTGACACTGTGAACCATGGGGACAACCCCTTGGGTGTTGTGGAGGAGGCAGGAGGCCAACAGTACTGCATTACAGCAGGAAGCTGAGGCCAGCATGGAGGAAGGTGTCCCAGGAGAAGGCCAGCACAGCTGGAGGGAACTGCACACCGCACTGTTAGAGCCCATCCTGTCACACCACCGAGAGGATACTGTCTGCTTCATCTCCTGCAGCAACTCCCAGCACTTCCTCAGTCTCATTTGGGTTCTCTGCCACTTGCACACACGCAGATCCCTGTCCACCCACCAAAGACATAGTCATCTTCTTCCTTGGACTTGGCCTGCTCCTCAAGATGGGGTTCACTTTCTCCTTTCTGTATCAGTGGCTGCAGGGACACAGTGCACATTCTCTTAGATGGGGTAGGTTGATCCCCATCTCTGACAGGTTTCTGGTCCATATCAGGCAATTCAGCAAATTCATCTGGGTCAGTCATCATTTCCTGAAAAATAATGATGAATGCATTATATTTATAACAAAATTCACTCACCCCAAAATTGCAAAAAGATTTCCTATGAATCAACAATCTTGTACCTGCCTCATCAATGAGAGCTCCAAACAAGGGCCAAGATTTTGCATGACCCAACAGAACCCTGCGTGCAGGAAAAGCCAAAAGCTTTAATCCAGTAGAGGTGAATAAAGGAAACAGGTAACATACAAAGTCTGGCCGAGATCCTTACATGGCTTAGGGGTAACCAAAATGCAGGCAGAATCAGCGAGTCCCGTCAATCAAAGAGGGATACTGGCAACGAGTTCATTGAGGAAGTACTCACCATTTCTGTGTCAACCCTTCCTGGTGATATCATGCCTTTTCTTATCCCAATTTAATAAAAAAAATACCTTTTACAAAGGCCCAGTGGCATTTTGAGAAGGCTGCATGTAAATAAATGGTGCAGGCACAGCCTTAAATCCTCTAACTTTCAATCCTACAGAGATTTAAATAAGTGAAGTTAGCAGCCATGTACATCTGTACTATTCAGGGTTGGAGGAATAGAAAGTTGAGACAATGATGTGAAAAACTAACTTACTCCTATAACATACCAATAGAACCCAAGATTTTCTCCACTATGATTTCAACACTACTGATAGATGCCTGGTGCGTGCAGTGGCTTGTGCCAAGGTGCTCAGGGGGCTGAGGCAGGGAGCTGACAGACTCCACAAGTTTGAGGTCAGCCTGAGTGGTATAGCCTCACAAACATAAAAATAAAACTGAAAATTGGCATCATTAAAAACAACTGAAATCACTTCTCAACCTTTGGTTAAGAAAGAGCTAAAACAATCGAGCTATGAGAAAAAAAATATTGTATGGCAAAACTTGTGGAGTGCAGTTAAAGTTTACAGGGAATTTTACAGCTTTGTATGCTTCTACATTAGAAAAGTGTCACTGTTGATAAGTAACATCATCCTGTGACACATCAAAGCCAAGGACAGTATAAGCTTTATTTTTTTGTGTGTGTGTTTGGTGCTAGAGATCAAGCCCAGGGCATTGCCCGTGGTGGGCAAGCCTCTAGTACTGAATGCCAGCCCTGGCCCAGCTTTAGTGCTGAAAGGAAGCAAAACCAATGAAAAGGAGAAAGAAAACAATAGAGAGGGGGCACCGAGGCCAAAGTCAGTCCTTTGAAACACTAGTAACAGTGTACATGAACTTTGGCCGTTGACTAATCCAGAAAAAGTTTATTTGAGAGTAAGTGATATTAGGAATGAAATGGGAGACATAGTCATGGGTCCCAAAGAGGCTACAAACAAGAGGTAGGGGATATTATGGAAAAGCTTTACTACAGATTTGGAAACTGACATCAAATAGGTACACTTGTAGAAAACTTCAAGCTCAAACAACTTACAACAGATGAAACAGAAAAAAATGCAACATCCCTTTTCTTTCTGGGGAGTTTTGTAACAAAAATTCTAACACCTTTCTATCCAGAAAACTTCCACATGAGTCCCTCAAACATACAAACTGTGTAGGAAAACAGAATCGAGGACCTAGTTTCTCAGTGATTTCATGAGCCTAATATAAACCCGATGCCACCATTTAACAAATGTACAATTCTCAGGTTCATAGGCGGTGCATGGTCAGAAGTGGCACGTCACCAGCTGGGGTGTGAGCTCAAAGTATGTATTCTGGACGCTGCTCCTCCTTTTCCTCTCTGCACCTGGTCACCATGAAGCACCTGGCCAACCAAGCCCCTCCACCAGGCCATTTCTGCCTGGGAACCAGCTAACCATGGACAGAACCAACAAAACTGTGAGCCCAAATAAACCTGTGCCCATTTAAATGTGGGGTGTCAGGTATATTCTCCCAACATTGAGAAAGTGGCTAATAACTAATAAAAGGACATTAGAAGAAAATAAAACTATTTACCAAGAACTCTCCTGAAAATAGAGCCAATTTTTTTAAAGATGACTAATAACATCAGATTTAGATAAAAACAATCATATACATCATGACACGATGTGTTCAAATCTAAGAGTTTAACATTTTACAATCACTCAGTGTTATATACATTAACAAAACAAAGCAGGGGAAAATTACACAATTTTTCATTTTTAAGTCTTTTGAGACAGAGTCTCACTACATATTTTATATTGGTCTTGAACTCATGATGTAGCCCAGGCTGGCCTCAAATTTGAGGCAATCCTTCTGCCTCAGTTCCTGAGTGCTTGATCATTTTTATAAATGAATTAAAGTTCAGCTCCTATACATGATGAAAAAGTAACAGTAAATTATAACAAAAAGCCACATCCACACCCTAGGTTTCTACCCTCTTCTGCCACCAAAATATTCCCCAAAACAAACAGAAATAAAGCAAGTGAACAACTTATGGTGACTTTCAAACTTGCTGGTGAAGTGCCAAACATTTTCTTCCCAAATTTGTAAAGAAGACAAGGACCACTAATATCTTCTCTATGATGTACTGGAGGACTTAAAAAGTTCAGTATTACCCCAGAAATACAAAAGTACAAATTCTGAAAAGGAGGAACTAAAACTGTCATTATTCACAGATGACATTTCTGTACAAGGAGAATATTCCAAATGATAAAAAACCACTAGCGTTAATAAGTGATGATAGCCAAGTTCCTAGATGTAGGGACAAACACTAAAAACCATCTGTTCTTCTGTATAACCACAACAAATAATTAGAAAAACAAATTGAAAGGCCCATGAGCAACAGTGCCAAAAACACTTAGAAGCCAGGAACAAATCTAATGACGGTTGTGTGAGAGCATTCCAGGAGAAGTGCTAAGATCAGTGAGACAAAGAGAAGACTTCAGGAAATGGATGGCAACAGCCTTTCCACAGATTGCGAATTTGGTCTTACTGGTTTTTCCCAGGATGATTACCACCAGCATATATAAAATGTATCCATGTCATTTTGTTGAAAATTGACAAATGGTCCATAAAGTCTACAGAAAGCATAGAGCGTTCAGTGGCACCGTGCCTGGCTGGCAAGCGCAAGGTCCTGAGTTCAATCTCCAGTGGGTGGGTGGGGGGCTATAGAGCTCTGAATATCCAATTTTTAAGAAGAAAAGTCAAAAGACACGCAACTGCCAGCTATGAGACTTATTATAAAAGGCAACCAAATGAAACCTATCCGGGCCCTCCGTGTAGCCACCATGATAATCACCAGCAGAGCCGCAGTAGCCCCTCTCATAGGGTTCACCACCTTCTGGTGCACGGTTGCCCACCACCAGGATGGCTGGAATGGCCTTAGTCATGAGACATTTAGATTTGTTTCAAGGAGAGATTATGCATCAGAAGCAATCAAGGGTGCAGTTGTTGGTGCTGATTTGCGTACTGCCAAGTCCTGTGTAGCAGTAATGGAGGATAAACAAACAAAGGTGCTGCAGAATGCCAAAGGTGCCAGAACCACCCCTTCCGCTGTTGCCTTTATAGCAAATGGGAAGCTACTTGTTAGAATGCCAGCAAAGCGACAGGCTGTCACCAACCTAAACAATACTTTCTATGCCACTAAGCATCTCATTGGCCGGTGCTATGATGATCCTGGAGTACAGAAAGACATTTTTAATAAAATGTTCCCTTTAAAATTATCCGTGCCTCCAATGGCGATGCCTTGGTTGAGGCTCATGGAAAACTCTTCTCCAAGTCAGATCGGAGCATTTGTGTTAATGAAGATGAAACAGACTGCAGAAAATTACTTGGGGAACACTGCAAAAAATGCTGTGATAACAGTCCTTGCTTATTTCAATGACTCACAGAGACAGGACACTAAGGATGCTGGCCAGATATCTGGACTGAATGTGCTTCACGTGATTAATGAATCAACATCTGCTGCTCTGGCCTATGGTCTAGATAAATCTGAAGACAAAATAATTGCTGTATATGATGTAGGTGGTGGAACTTTTGATATTTCTATCCTGGAAATTCAGAAAGGAGTATTTGAAGTGAAATCTACCAATGGGGACCCTTTCTTAGGTGGTGAAGACTTTGACCAAGCTTTGTTATGACACATTGTGAAGGAGTTCAAAAGAGAGACAGGAATTGATTTGACCAAAGACAACGTGGCACTTCAAAGAGTGCGGGAAGCTGCTGAGAAGGCTAAGTGTGAACTTTCTTCATCTGTGCAGACTGACATTAACTTGCCATATCTTACAATGAAAGCTTCTGGACCCAAATATATGAAGCTCAGTTTGAGGGAATTGTCACTGATCTAATCAAGAGGACTATCGCCCCATGCCAGAAAGCTATGCAGGATGCCGAAGTCAGCAAGAGTGACATAGGAGAAGTGATTCTTGTTGGTGGCATGACTAGAATGCCCAAGGTTCAGCAGACTGTACAGGATCTTTTTGGCTGAGCTCAAGAACAGCTGTCAATCCTGATAAGGCTGTGGCCATTGGAGCTGCAATTCAAGGAGGTGTGCTGGCTGCTGATGTCACAGATGTGCTGCTCCTGGATGTCACTCCTCTGTCTCTGGGTACTGAGACTCTGGGAGGTGTCTTTACCAAACTTATTAACAGGAATACCACTATTTCAACCAGGAAGGGCCCGGTATTTTCTACTGCTGCTGATGGACAGACTCAAGTGGAGATTAAAGTGTGTCATGGTGAGAGAGAGAGACGGCTGGAGACAACAAGCTTCTTGGGCAGATTACTTTGGCTGGCATTCCCCCAGCCCCTCGTGGAGTCCCTCAGATCGAAGTTACATTTGACATTGATGCCAATGGGATTGTACATGTTTCTGCCAAAGATAAGGGTACAGGGAGTGAGCAGCAGATTGCAATCCAGTCTTCTGGTGGTTTAAGCAAACATGATATTGAAAATATGGTTAAAAATGCAGAAAAGTATGCTGAGGAAGAGCGGCGAAAGAAGAAATGAGTTGAAGCAGTTAATATGGCTGAACGAATAATTCATGACACAGAAATAAAGATGGAAGAGTTCGAGGACCAACTGCCTGCTGAGGAGTGCAACAAGCTAAAGGAAGAGGTTCCCCAAATGAGGGAGCTCTTGGCTCGAAAAGACAGTGAAACAGGAGAAAACATCAGGCAGGCAGCATCTTGCCGCCAGCAGGCCTCTCTGAAGCTCTTCGAAATGGCATTCAAAAAGATGGCATCTGAAGGAGCAGGCTCTAGAAGTTCTGGCACTGGAGAACCAAAGGAAGATCAAAAGGAGGAGAAACAGTAATAGCAGTACATTTTGGAGTCAGAAGGACAACGTGCTATGAAGCTTGGGAATAGGACTTCCTGAGCAGAAATGGGCAAACTTCAGTCTTTCTATTGTGTTTTTGCAGTATCCTATATATAATTTCCTTAATGTGTAAATTTAGTGACCATTAGCTAATGATCTTTTAATGGATGATAATTCTAACAGTACAGAGTTCACATTGTTCTGTCGCTGGCCTGTCATTTTTCAGTTGCATGTAAAGGGAATAGGATGATTAATTACTGATCATTATATAGACTTAGCATTGGTTTGTGCTGAAGTAGCCATATTTTTAAGGGGTAAAACTATCTCTTGTTCATTGGAAGAGGTGGACCATGGACCTGGAAGGAGACCATATGGGGATGAAGATCCTTCTTGTTGGCCAAAAATACTGCTATAAGGAATGATGTGTGTGGACATGGAGTCCATAGTCAGCTAGCTGTGCCATGTACGTGGGGCAGAGGAAGCTAAGGTAATAGAAAACTAAGGTATTTGATAGGTATGGCTTTTAAAACAAGGCACTGATGGAGTCACTGGTGTTCTTAATGCTTACTTTTTAGCTGCCTGCTGGCCTGTGACTGGAACCTTGATTCTTTTTAATCCATTATTGATTTTTTAAAAAAATAAACATGAAAAGCACCTCAATCTCTTGTTTAAAGGGACTAAACTTCTATATTTTCTACATTTCCCAAGGGAAGAGGGAAACAGGATTTTCTAATAATGAATAAAAATTCACACTGCAAAATTTAGAAGGACTAGTATAATGTGCCATCATAGGCCAATCTCGTTACACGGTTTTTCTTTAATATTTAAAACCAAGGCTGCCACTTGCAGGTTGCTTTCAGCCATTGCAAAAACAGTAGAATTGGCTTCTGTTAAAGAAAATTTAATCTAGTAAGTCCCAGTATGATTCAGTGACTCAAACATAAGAGGAACCTCGGTTCTTTGACTTGTCCCAAATTTTTCTTTTAAAATTTTTATTCTTGGCTCAGTGGCACTGTGTGCCTCACAAGCACAAGGTCCTCATCCCCAGTACCTTTTTATTCTCATCAGTACATGTTTGCAGTATACAATGACTGTTCACTGTGGGGAGTTTGTACATGTACATAACACATCTTAATTCTTTTTACATCTCTTCTCCCAGTGTTCTCAAGTAGTGCTGATGCCTTAAGTTAGAAAGGTGAACATATCATTATTACATCCTATTAAGTGGTCAGATATTTCCCAAGTTTCCCTGTAGATGTCCCTTCTTGTTTCTTGGACATATGAGAAGATGGCCTTAGACTGGAATGTGTCCTTTAATGTCTTATAATAGTATTTAGAAATGCAATTCCTATTTTTAAGGTCCATCTAAGAAATGAGTGCAATGCTCTAATACAATGGGAGTGGTTCACACATATGTTAATGACATTCCTGGGAAATTCTGTGTTCATTAATAACCATATGAAAGTGATTCTTAATTATGAAGGACTGTCTTGTGGTGTGTTGGAAGATATTTAGCATTTCTGGTTGGCCCTTGCCAACTGAATCCCTCTACTGTGCTCTAATAATATGGCTGCTAAAAACATTCTTCATTATTCCCAGGGTACCCCAATTGAGAATTAGAATACATTAGTCAAGGTTCATCTTCAGTATGCAAGGAGCCAAGCATCCTCTGAACAAAATTTGTATTCTAGCAAAAAGGAATAAAAGCTGCTTATACGGGAAGCCCTAACAATTGTCTCAAGCTGTGCAGTAGCATGAACACCAATTTCATTTACCTACTATGACGCTACTAACACTTTAGAAAGATTTTACTATAAGGAATTAGCTAACAATTACGGATCCTGAGAAATCCTACTGGCTAGAGATGCCAAAACACCAATAGTGTAAACCCTATGCCTCAGACGAAGGAGGCATAGAATTCCAACTTAACTTCACTTTTTGTTTTTTGTTTGGGCCCTTTTCTGGTTAGATGATGCCCATACACTTTGGGCAGAGTGAACTGCTTTAAAGTCTCCTTTTGTTACTGCTTCATGAGATCCCAGAAGTAGCTTCACATTTTTTTTTAACTCCAACTTGCTTTTCTTGATTGGTCTTTGCAGTTCTAAAGTAACAGTGTGCTGCTTGTGGTCATGCAAATGAAAACAGTCAACAAATTTTAGCAAAGTACCTAAGAATTAGCATCTTCACTATTTTATTGTGAATTACCACTTGGATTAATTACTCCATGTTTTAACCACACTTACCTTGCTACCTTGATCTTTTTTGCAACAGCAATCAGATTCTCTCTCTCCCAAGGCTGAAAGGCTTCATATATATATATATATAGTCCCGCACTACCTTCCCTTGCCATTTTTATCTTGTGGCCTTTGTCCATGGCAGAGCAATCTTCCCAATATTTACTCTTTGGTTCAACCTCAGGTGTTATTTTGAGACAGGGCCTTACTGTGTAGATATATATAGTTCAGGCTGGCCTTGAACTCACTATGTAGCCCAGGCTGGTCTTGAACTCAGTGTGATCTTCCTGCCTTGGCCTCCCAAATGTTGGGACTACATGCATACACCATCACACCTGGCTAACCTTAGGCTTTAAAAAAATAACAATTATGAAATGTTATATAGCTCCTAAAGTCCCTGTCATTTTCTTTTCTTAACTTTTTTTGCCTTATTTCTCTGAAAATACTGGGTCTTATATTTTTGCTTCAAAATACACAATAGGGCTGTTTTGGGGGCATGTCTTTTTATGTACAACAATCACTTGTTTACATACAAAAATCAATGTAGAAAAATCTATATTCAAATACAGCCATATCATCTGGAAAATCCCAAAACCTGAATTCCATTCTTAATTTCTTGCAACTCTATTTTCTGTAGACCCGATGGCCCTGATCTCTCATGTCCAACAACTGAGCTTTCCTTAAATGAGCACTACTTGTCCATGTAGACCGCTCCTAGTGCACTGGCAACATAGCTGTTGGTGATTTTATTTCATCAGTTCATCCAAATCATTTCTTGCAGACAAGCCTTCGTAAAGTTCCATTAAATCAAGTATTAACTGAAGACTTAGCAAACGAGAGGCAACACAAGTGATGACAGTTAAGAATGATGGTCCAAAATGGGAAAAAAGGAGCTAAAGGTGTAGGGAAGGTGGGACGGGTAGGGGAAGGGTAAAGGGGGAAAAGAAAAAAAATGTGAGATAATGAAAAGATGGAAATAAAGTGGTTGTAGATGGGGAGGCAAGGAGGGGGTGAAGGGAGGGCAGGGACAAGGGGAAAAATGAGAACCAAGACTTGTCATGTAGAGGTACAAGATCCCAACAATGAATGTAACTGTACTGTATCCCTAAAATGCACCAGTAAATTCAATTAAAGCTGGGGAAAAGAAAAAAAATGTGAGATAATGAAAAGATGGAAATAAAGTGGTTGTAGATGGGGAGGCAAGGAGGGGGTGAAGGGAGGGCAGGGACAAGGGGAAAAATGAGAACCAAGACTTGTCATGTAGAGGTACAAGATCCCAACAATGAATGTAACTGTACTGTATCCCTAAAATGCACCAGTAAATTCAATTAAAGCTGAAAAAAAAAAAAAGAATGATGGTCCACACAAGTGACAAAATTGCAGGCATCAGAATTCGGAAAACAGTTTCACATGAGTGCATTAAGTACATCCATTATAACACATAAAGATTCATGTTAGATCACAACTGTTCATTGGCAAGTGTATGCATTGTGTGTTGTATCTATACCCCCAAATGGTCATTTGACAGTCTTGAGTTGATCTGTTTACATAAGTGTAAGGCACAGGTATTTACAAATACTAATTAAATATACCTATAAATACTATCCTAATTCAACAGATCCATTGTGTGTTGCAGCAGACATAGCAAATGCAACCATCTGGCTGGATATCTTAACTGGGGCTTAGTTTGGGAATAGAATTTACATTAGGAGCATCCTAAAAAATTCTAGAGCTTATTTTCTAGTTGTATTTTTAGGGAAAAGCAGTAGCATTTATTACCACAATTTGTTCTCCCACTCACTAAAACATCAGCTTTATAAGGCCAAAAACTTGTCTTTCAGTACTTTTTCCTAGAACCTAGAACACTGTTTAGTACATAAACACTAAATCTTGACAAATCTTTTCCACTGTCTAAGTATCTGGATCATTTGTCCACTACAGAGATTCAAGTTCCTTCCGTTTTAAATTGATATATGTTATACCCTCATCAGCCATAGCATGTGGGGGGTGCTATTCCAGATCCAGCCAATAAAATTAATTGATTAAAGAAAAAGAAACCTATCTGGTATTGCAGCAAATATGGGCAAATACAGGTTTGGGACATATGGGGAGACTGAGAAGGTGTGGGATGGTCAAAAGTGCTAGATCATGACACTGGAGCCAGCAAAGCGCTGTGGAAGTGACTATTCTTCTAATAATCCCTTCACAGCAATCAGGACACAGGGACCTCAACTGGGAGGTTTAGAGTGAAACCTGGGATCCTGTCTTTGTAGACGGTGGGTAGGGAAAGATTGTTTTAAAGAATGAAAACACTAATCACAAATAGTAGACTAATTAATGGAATTGTGAATTTGTGTTCACCGAAAAGACACCATGCAGATATTGTAAAAACAAAACAAAGCTGAACAAGATTCGTACTCAAAATTATTATTATTGAGGGGAGGGACGTGTTAGCGGGGAAGGAGGGGTTTTAACCCAGGGCAGTCACACTGAGCTCCATCCTCAGCTCTTATTTATTTCTACTTGGGGGCAGGGTCTCTCTAATTTCCCAGGCTGGGTTCCACATTGTCATCCTCTTCCATTAACTCCCCAGAGTGCTGGGATCGCAGGCGTGTGTCACCACGTCAGACTGAAACATTCCCCATATTTGTACTCAGAGCCATATAAGTACATTTCAAGTACAAATATCGTGATGAAACATGGGCAAAGGCGCTGAAATACCCGGGGAAGGTTCTGGAACCTTCTCCACCCTTCTTGGAGAGGGGCCACTCAGGGGAGACCAACTGTAGCTAAATTAGCTGCTGCCAAATTCCCCAACTGCCGGGCCATTCTCCAGTTGCTCCCCAGAGCCAAGGCTAACGTTAGATGGAGAAGCACACAGGTGTCTACTTAAGGTGCCACCAGCGAGGACCCCCGGGGGGCGGCTGAGACGGAGCCAGGGAGGAGTAGGAGCCCCACGGCACAGCGTCCCCCTCCCGGAGGTGCCAAGAACACAATCCTAAGTCCCTCCTCAGGGCCACAGAGCCAGGAGCGGCCCCCCCACCGCCCCGGCAGAGTCAAAGGGTCCCAGGAAACATCGCCAGCCCCAAGGAGCTGAGACCTAGCACCCTGGGATTCACTCTCCCTCGGGGCTGGGAAAGACCAGGGCAGGGCGAATCTCCTCTCCTTTTGGGGGGAGAGGGTGATCGGACACAGGGCTACCCCCGGTGCCCAGAAGGTGCTCACAGCGGGAGACACCACCGTCCCCATCCAGGATCATCATCCTCAGGAAACGAGGGTACCGCCTTTCCTCACCAGCCCCCCAGAACCGACAGGGCGCCCAAGAGACCTGCTCCCCGTCCCCGTCCCCGCTCCCCCGGTGCTGAGGGCATCGCTCCGCCTGAGCAGGAGTCCGGAGAGATGTGATCAGTCACTCTGGGTGCGTTCTTCCCCGCTGGGCCCAGAGGACCGCCAAACAGAGACCACGCCCCTCCAGAGACATCCCCAGCCCAGCCCTGAAATCCCGACCTGGAAGCGGGTTCCCCAGGTCTCTGGAGTCTGGGCATCCAGGATGGGTGGCAGGAGCGCTTTCTACCAGTGAGTCCTCGAGGACACGCGCTAGTTCCCGGCGTCCTCCTGAGCAGGGCAGGGGGCGTGTCCCAGCAGAGACGCAGCCAATCCCCGTGGCTGGAGTGGGAAAGGGCTGGCCCACGTGCCGCTCCCCCCACAGCATTCGGAATTAGGGAAACTGCCCAAGCCTCTCCTCAGCGCGTCCCTGGTGCCAGCTTGCCAAGACCCTGGGTCAATCTCCAGTACCAAAAAATGATAAAATAAAATCTTAGGGCTGAGGGTGTAGATCTGTGCAAAGTTCCTGGGGTCAGTGCCCACTACACGAAATTTAGAACAAAACCATAAGGGGGAACCCGAGCATTTTTCCCAGAGCAAGGCTAGGCCGCATGACCAGAGAGAGGCACGTGGAGCTAACCAAAAGGGGCACGGACCACCCAGGTGGAGGTTAGGACATTTGGGGAAAGTTCCAGGAGTACTTCACTGCTTCGTGAGGACAGATGAAGAGCACGGCTTAGGAAGGGACAGGGGCACACTTTATTCCCAGGGGGAGAGATGTTAGGCGCCTTCCTTGCACCTGGAGCAAGCGCTGCACACTCTCACAGAGCACGAGCCTGGAAGTGGGCGTGTGTCTGTGGGTGCCGGTGCAGATCAGATAGCGAGGACTGGGAGGGAGGAGAGAGCTGCGGTGCTGCCCCAGCTGCTCCCTGGGTGGCTCATAGGACGCTCATGTCCACAGCTACCCGAGTGTGAGGCTACCCGGAGCTGAGGCAGGCATGGGAATAGGCACCTCGAAACACCATCAGGCTTGCTGTCCTTCAGCTGATCTTTCCATGCTTACTGAATAAACGAGCGCACTCACGTGTGTGTGTGTGTGTGTGTGTGTGTGTGTGTGCGCGCGCCCGCGTGCGTGTGTTTTACTGGACACTGACCCCACGACCTCTGCACTGAGCTACACCAACAGTGCTTTTTTTGAATTTTAAATTTTGAGACAGGGTCCAAGTCACTAAATTGCCATAACAGCTCAACTTATAACCCTCCTGCCTGAGCCTCCCAGAGTGCTGGTGTGTGTGTGTGTGTGTGTGTGTGTGTGTGCGCGCGCCCGCGTGCGTGTGTTTTACTGGACACTGACCCCACGACCTCTGCACTGAGCTACACCAACAGTGCTTTTTTTGAATTTTAAATTTTGAGACAGGGTCCAAGTCACTAAATTGCCATAACAGCTCAACTTATAACCCTCCTGCCTGAGCCTCCCAGAGTGCTGGAATGACAGGCGTGGAAGTCACTTCCCCTCGCGTTGTTCCAAACCTTAGGCTCATTTCTGCAGTTACAAAACACGTAGTTTCTTTAAAATTCATGTTTGATACGCGACCTTCCTGCGTCACCCACGTTGTCCCTGAGCTCTAGGGCTTAAGCAGTCTTTCTGTCTCAGTCTCCCAGTTGTTGTAGCTACAGGCACGCACCACCACATCCAGCTGACATTTATTTTGGCAATGTTTGCCAGTGAGTTCATTGCTTCTATTGTTTTTTAAAAAATCTTAGTGTATATTTTACAATACACAATAATTATATTTGTTTTGGGGAATTGGTGCATATACATAGTACATCTTGATAACTTTTACTTTCTCCCCTATGACGCCCTCTTTCCTCTTGTCTCTATCCCCGTCCTTTCTCCAAAAGCCTGCCTCCCTGATTCCTTCCATCTCTCCTGTATTTTCCTCTTGAAATTACTTATATTTTGGTTTCTCGTGTAAGAGAAACCATGTGATATTTCACCTTCTGTTTCTGATTTATTTCACTTAGGATTATGGACTACAAATCACTCAAACATATCCTTCTTTATGGCTAAGTAGTACTCCACTGTATATAAATACCACATTTTGCTTGGCCATTCCGTCTGTTGATGGGCATATAAGACTCTTCTGTAATTTCCTTATGGTGAATTTTGGTGCTGTTTTGGGGATATACCCAGGAGCAATATAGCTGGGTCAAATGAAATTTCTATTTTTATTTTTTTGCAGAATCTCCTTACTAATTTCCAAAATGGTTGCACTAGTTTACATTCCCACAACAATGTTGAAATGTTCCTTTTCCCCACAACCTTGCCAGCATTTGTTGATATTTGAGTTCCTGATGATAGCTACTCTTACTGGAGTAAGATGAAATTTCAGTGTTGATTGATTTATATTGCTTAGCTTTTTTTTCTCTTTTCCTGGTACCAGAAATAGAATGCAGGACCTTGTGCTTGCCAGGCAGGTGCGGTGCTACTGAGCTAAATACCCAGCCCTGATTTATATTTTTCTAATGGACAAAGATGCTGAACTTTTTTTTTGCATATTTACCAGCCATTTGTAAATACTTTCAAGAGATGCCTATTCATTTTAATTCACCATTTTTGATTGAGTCTTTTGGGGGTGGGTCTATTTTTTTCTGTTCCTTTATACTTTGTAGATATTCATCCTCTGTCCCAGGAATAGGTGGCAAAATTTTTTTTCCCATTAGGTAGGTTATCTCTTCAATCCGCTGGTCATTTCCTTTGCTATGTAGAAGCTTTATTTCATATACAGTAATTCCCTTTTTTGATTACTGGTGTGGTTTCTTATGCAACTGGGGTTCTATTCAGGACATCCTTGCCTATGCCTGTGTCTTAAACAATTTACCCTATTTTATCTTCCAGCATATTTCATGCTTCTGTTTTTCTTTGTAGTTCTTTGATACATTTTGATTTGATTTTGGTATAGGGGGAGAGATATGGGTCTAGAGTTAATCTCCTGCACATGAATAACCACTTTTCCCAGCACTGTTTGTTAAAGTGCACATCTTTTCTCCTGTGTGCTTTTAGCCCCCCTTTCAAAGATCAGACAGCTAACTCATATCTGCTCCACTGATCTTCATGTATATTTTTTATGGTAGTACCATATTTTTCTTTCTTTCTTTCTTTCTTTCTTTCTTTCTTTCTTTCTTTCTTTCTTTCTTTCTTTCTTTCTTTCTTTCTTTCTTTCTTTCTTTCTTTTCTTGTGGAGTGAGGAGCACTGGGAATCAAACTCAGGGCCTCACACTTGCCAAGAGCCATATCCCCAGCCCACCGTACTATTTTTAACCACTGTGATTTTTGAAATCCAGGCCTGTACCACCCAGGGTTTTGCTCTTGTTTAGGACTGCTTTGCCTGGATATGACCTTCCCTCTATGGAACAGTTTAAGGAGTAGAAATCTAAAGAATCAGGCTCTACTTTATTTACATTGTTTCTGGTTATTGTTTGTTTGTTTTTAGTACCGGGAAAGGAACTCGGGTCCTTGCACTTGGAAGGCAGATTGTGGAACCACTGGGCTAAATTCCCAGCCCTGTTTCTGTTTTTCGTTCTGGAAGGAAGCTCAGAAAGGCAGTGCCTGCAGAGTATGAAAAGGCCCCTGGATACAAGACCTGAGCTGTTTCTTCTTTCCTTAACCCTGGTGAAATCCATATGGTCATGTACGTGCAGAGAGCCTATTAGGTGATTGCTTTCTAATTTTGTGTAGGAAGTTACCCAGAATTTATTGTTTTAAAATAAATTACTGCAAGCATAATGGCTGAAAAACCACATACAATTATTATCTCACAGCCCCGTGGCTCATTATTCTATGGGATCTTGTTTCTCTGTGTTGGGCCTTAAAAGAGTGGAATCAAAATTTGGGGCAAACTGTGTTCTCATCCAGAAAGTCTGAGGTGGAATTCTCTTTGAAATTTCTTGAGATTACTGTTTTCAGAATCTAATTCCTTTCGTTGTGGGAATGAGGTCCTTAATTTCTTGCTTTCAATGACAGGAAGCTCACTCTCAATTCACAAAAGCCATTACCGGGTATTTTTGTGTAGCCTTTCCCCATCTTCAATCCAGCAGGGGTGTGTCAAATATTCCTAGCTTGTCTTCTCATGCTGCCAACTGGAGATGGTGCTGTGCTTTTGAATGGCGTATGGTTGCAGGTCAGGCCTGCTGAGAGAATCCCCTACGTGAAGATCAAGTGACACCTGCAAAGTCACTATTGTCTTATAATATAATTTTGAGAGGAATATCAAAGTAGTCAGCAGGATCAGGCAAGGGAATACATTAAAAACAGGACACACAACTTATAATGTTATTTTATGATTAATACCCAAAGAGTCAAATTCAAGGAGTACAAGAGATTAACTGCACACTAGGTGCCCAAAACATTCAACTGAGGGCCTGGATCCCAGCAATGTCCCACACAAGTCCAGCTGAAGGCTTACAGTCCAAGGCAGTGTCCTCCTCGAGTCCAGCCAGTGGCCTAGAGCCCATGGCAATGTCTCATGCTTGTCTATATTGAGGATCTGCACCTGGAAGGCCCAACGGCCAGTGGTGGAGCCAGAAAATCCATGCTTGTGATGAAGGATTTATGCCACCAAGCTGAGATCCACAGTGAAGCCAGGAAGTGATGCTCATGGTAAAGATCAGAGCTCCCCTGATGAAAGCAGTAGCCATTTCCAGTGACAGCGAGGTCTTGAGCTCCTTCTTCGACACGAACAGCCTAGTTCATGTTAGGAAAACCACCTGCAGCAAGCTTCTCCTAGCAAATCAACAGGCCAAGGTCTTCCTCCCCAGTTCTTTTTTATGGCTCTTGGTAACAATCTTCAGGTGGATCCTCCATGCCCAGCCCACACTGATTCAGTTCAGCTGGGCATTACAAGGTGACCATTAGTCAATCCACTACAAAGAGTAAAGTTAATCTGAGACCATCTTGGAATTCTTCCAAATAAAGAGAGAAGTTAATATAGCAGCAGTTGGAGTCCTAATGCCTAGGATTTGTGGTTCTAGTCCCTTCCTAATCCATAGGCCTTGCAGCTCCAGCATTTGAGTCTGGCATTTCCATATCACTTTCATAGGGAAGTGTTTCTTTGCATACACATCACTGTGACTTGAATGACCAGAAAACACCCAGTTTAAGATAAGCAGATAAGTTTGCAAGGTAATTTGATGTTTTGTGGTTAAATATTCTGTCTCTACTAAGGTCAAATGTTTCTCAGAAGTACCCATATGCACATTTATTATTTCTGGAAAGTTAATGCCAAGTTAGACTTGTGGTCCTGTAATCATTGAGAATTCTGATTATTTACCTTTACTATTGTGCCATCAACTCTATACAGGGTTGTGGGGCTCCTTTTGCTATGAATAGAAGACGGTGTAACAGTAGAAACTTTTTGGTGAAGAAAGATCCTTCCTCATGGAACCTCCACTAATTACCTAAGTTTTTGGATCTGTAATCTAGGCATGCGTGGGATTTGACTGATTCAGGGACCCTAAGGAGGGTTTGCCTGGAAGGCAAGAGATCCTAGAGAACAACTATTCCTTTTCCTGTGTCCAGCAGTTAAAGTCAATAAAAACTATAACAACTTAATTCACCCAGGATTGGTAATTATCATGAACCCCAAGAATAAGTGTTTGGGTTACTGCTCTAGAGAAAGGATTTTCACCATGAAGTTTAGAGGGTAAAGGGAATGTTGAATGTGTGTATGCACAGGCAAAGTCTACAGCTATGAGTATTATTTCCTTATACTGATGTAAATAGGATTGCATACATGTGAACCACATCTTTTTGGTTTTGACCACACTCCTCTCCTTAGATTGCCAACATAAAATGTATTACCAAGAGTTAACTTTCTTTTTCAGCACTTAAAATACAACATTATTAGAGTTAAGGTGTGAATTAGGTAGCAGAAGCATAAACAAATCCTAAAGATAAAAAACTGGACTTTGTATCCTCTTTAGCAAGGACATGAATGTGTATTTGTAAGTGGGGAAACTTGCTTCATGGTAGGCAGAAATACGACTTTGTTTTCGTCTTTATTTACAGGCTAGGTATGGTTGAAGGGGAGGTAGAGCGTGGCAAGGCTGGCTGGAGAAATGGGTGGACCCGTCAGTTGCAGGAGCCCAGGGTGGCACCAGATGATTCACAGGACCTTGTATGTAGAATTTCCTTTGGGCTCGCATGAGATGTGGATGGCATAAAGACCAGATGCTCCAACTGCCTATTCTACATCTCCTGGACACAGGGTGTACTTTTATTTTGCTTTTTATCCTTTTCTCTCTTTGTTCAGCTCAAGTTCACTCTGTAGAGCTGGTTCTTTCCATACTTCTTCACCCCTTGCTTTTTTTTTTTTTTTTTTTTTTTTTTTTTTTTTTTTTTTTTTTTTTTTTTTTGAGACAGGTTCTCACTGACCTGGAACTCACTATGTAGCCCAGGCTGGTCTCAAACTCACAGCAATCCTCCTCCTGCTTCAGCCTCCTGAGTGCTGGGATTACAGGTGTGCGCCACCACGCCCAGCACTCCTCGCTTTTCAAATAAACTTTTGGCACCGATTTTGGCTTGTCTCATCCAATTCTTTGTTGAAGGCAAGAAAGACCTGGAACACTTTTAATCGGCGAGCCATTTCTATGGAAACTGCCCGACAACACGTGGTATCAAGATGACAAGAGACCCCCATCCTTGTAATGTCAACTTGGCTAGGTGAATTCATTAGACAATTATCTTTCCTTTCTATTTCTTTGTCCTCTATATATTCCCAAAGTGTACCACAGGAAGATTCTTTGGAGATACGAGAATGTAGTAGACAATAAACAACCATCACTTTGTAGCTCACAGATATTCTTTTGATTTGTTAATTTACTTACTGACATGAAGCAGCATCCTGACTTGCGATTCCTCTGTCTTGCATTGGATTCTCCTTCCGTCTTTCTCTTTGGGGCAGGGTGTTTGTGCTTAGCTCTGTGAGGCAGGCTCCTGGCTTCTCCAGGATATAATTGTCATTGAGGTCAGAGGCAACAGGAATGAAGATACGTTTGTCTGTACTGATGAGGTTCCAGAACATGTTTGCATATTTTATCTTGTTTCCTTCCCTACCTCAGTGGAGGTGACAGAGCCTTATTGAGACTTCTTAACCACATTTCACAATTGCATAAGGCTGATTTTCGTAACAGCAGCAGCATCATATATCTCTGTCATCTCTATGTCTATCTCTTTCTCTATGTCTATATCTATGTCTATGTCTATCTCTATCTCTTTCTAGTTCTTTTCTGGATTCTTTAGTTGAACTGTGATAGAAGAAGGAAGATGACCAAAGTGTCCAGTGTCATTACATTGCTAGCTTCTTTTTCCCCCCCATTAAGTTTATTTGTACAATTAAAGCAAACAATACAGTTACATTCATCATTGGGATCTTGTACCTTTACATGATATATCTTGGTTATTATTTTTTCCCCATACCCTTGCCCTTCCTTCACCCTCTTCACCCTTTCTATTTATAAAGACTTTGTTTCCATTTCTTCCTTTTTCCCCATTTTTTCTTTTTCCTATTTCCGTTCCCCTCTCCTCACTTCCCCTTCAGCCAATTTTCTTCCTATTTCACACTATTAATTATACTATTTGAGCCTTATTTGCACTTTTAGTTTTTCACACCAGAGAAACTACTCAGTATTTACTCACATTACACCACTAGCTTCTAAAGCACAGTAGGTTTACTTTTTGGAGTTCTTTTTACAATTTCTTTGTTGTTCAAATCAACATTTCCAAGCCAAGCATGAACACATACTGTTATTGATGGTAAGTGATTTCTTTAAAAACATCATTACATATCTGGAATTTGAGCACAGCTGCGGTTGGGTGTTCATTATACTGCTCTGTGTAGCAACTGGGATGCACTTAAGTTTGTTGTTATAAAGTACTTACCATATGAAATTTATAACTATAAAATTAAAATATACAATTTTAACATTTTTAAAGTGTAAAATTCAGTGACATTAAGCATAGTCACATTGCTGTCTAACCATCACATAATTATTGAGTTCCAGATCCTTTTCATTATTCCAAAGGGAAGGTCTGTACTCATTAGAGTATATTGGTCAATTACCCTCTCCCAGCCCCTTGCAACCAGTAGTCTACTTCCTGTAAATCTGCCATATTTTTGTATTTCACATAAATGGAGTCAAAATATGTGCTCTATTTTGTCTTCTTGCATTTAGCATAATGTATGCAATGTCCATCTATGTTGGAACATTTATCAGGATCTTATTTCCCTATATTGCCAGTGCTACTCCACTGTATATGTATATCACAATGTTTATTCACCCACTGATGGAAATTTGATCTGTTTCCACCTTTTTGAATAGTACAAGTTTTATTTAACACCTTTTTTTTCTTTTTATTGAGTTTATTGGTACATTTCAGGTATACAGTACAGTTACATTCATTATTGGGATCTTGTACCTTTACATGACAGGTGTTGGTTCTCATTTTTTCCCCTTGTCCCTGCCTTCCCTTCACCCCATCCTCCCCTCCCCATTTACAAACACTTTATTTCCATTCTTTCAATTTATCATATTTTTTCCCTCTCCCTTACTATCTTTCCCCTATTCTTCCCACTTTCCCTACACCTTTAGCCCTTTACTTCCTATTTCACATTATTAGTTATCTCATTAGGATCCTGTGTGCTATTATAGTGTTTCACACCAGAGAAACTATTCGGTATTTCAGTTAAAGAAATCTCTGTATGAACATTAAAAATAGGGAATCCTAAAATAAAACTAAAAAGGAAAGTAAAAGAGAACAGGCAATGATGTAAGATTAAAATACTCCTTAATTCTGAAGATGAAAATGGTCCCTGAAAATATTTAAATTGCTTCTTGCTCTTGTAGTCTTATCTTATTCTTTTTTTTCATTATTTAGAGAATACTTTATTAGTTTCTGTAATCAAACCCATGTAGATATGACCTTACATATTTAATTGTTATGCATCAATAGCAGCAACAGCTTCTCCAGGTTCTGCAGTCATCTGAACAACATTATAGGCGTTCAGCACATTCCATTAAAAAAATAAAAAAACAAAGAAAAGATTAATATCCAGATAACAGCAAAGTTCTGTTGCTGTTGTGGTACCTGGCACCATTTTTTTTATTAGCATCTTAATCATCATCTGGAAAGAGAACATTCTAGAGTAATATCTTTAAAAATAGCTCTGATAAAGTACGGTCACTACTACATATCATAAAGCAGGTACAAGATATTTTACATTCGCAGAGGTATGATGCAGTACCGTCCTACATCTATAATACTAGAATCAGTTTTGGTTTGAAATTTACTTTGTCTGCAAATAAGATAGCTACCCCTGCTTTGTTCTGGGCTCCTGTCACATGGAGAATTGTTTTCCATCCTTTCACTTTCACTCTATTGGCTTCTTTTTGCATTAGGTGTGTTTCTTGTATACAACACATTGTTGGATTTTGCTTCTTATTCCATTTTAACACCTTTTTTTCAACTCTGGAATACATCTCTAAGAATGGAATTGCTGGCTCATATGGTAATCCAATGGTTTGTTTTGAGAGGGTCTCACTATGTAGGTCAGGTTGGCCTCCAGTTCTCTGTAGCCCAGGCTGGCCTTGGCCTCGAGATCATTCTGCCTCAGCCTCCTAAGTGCTAGGATTATCAGCATGTACCACCACCCCCAGCTTCAACGTTAACTTTTAGGAAAAAACTGTTTTCCACAATGGCTTTACAACTTTGCTTTCTCAACAGCAGTGTATGTGAAGACTCCCATTTTTCTTTATCTGCATTGTTATTTTCCATTTTTAAAAATATGGCCATTCTGGTAGCTGTGAACTGTTATTTTATTGTGATTTTTGTGTCATTTCTAGTGACTAGTGAATTTGAGCATCTTTCATGCATGCCAGGTGTGTATTTTCATTGAGGAAATGTCTGTTCAACTCCTGTGCTCTTATTTCTTGAGTCATCCTATTGTTGAGTTGAAAGAATTCTTTTAATATTATGGACTAGACCCTTATCAAATAAATGATGTGCTATATTTTCTCCCATCTTATAGGTTATCTTTTCAATGTATTGATAGTCTTTTGAGGTGCCTAGTTTTTAATTTGGATAAAATAAAATTTTCTCTATTTTTCTTTTGCCATGTTTCAGTGTTATATCTAAGAAATCATTGCCAAAGCCAAAGTCACTAAGGGTTACTCCAAAGTTTCCAAGAGTCTTATGGTTTTAGGTCCTAATATTTAGGTTCATTTTGAGTTAATTTTTGCATTATGATGTGAAGTACTGGTCCGACTGCTGTTACTGGTGTGTAGTTTGATTCCATTATGGTGAAGTTACTTTGTATGATTTCAGTATTTCAATTTTCACTTTTGTGTCCTAATACAATCAATCCTAGAGAATACTCCATGAACACTTTAGAAAAATGTGTACTCTCCTGTTTTGGGGTAGTTTTTATAGGTATTGTTAGATATAATTGGTTTATGGTATTGCTCAAACCCTCTATTTCCTTATCTTCTGACCACTTGTCCTATCCATTATTGGAGTCTCCAACTATGTATTATTGTAGAATTATATGTTTTTCCTTTTAATCTGTCAATTTGTTCCATTTACTTTGAGTAACCTGTTTGATGCTTGTTTAGAATTTTTATATCTTCTTGAAAGATTGACCTATTTATCAATTTTTAAGATCTTTCTTTGTTACAATTTTTGACTCCAAGTCTACTTTGTCTGATGTTAGTATAGCTACTCATGTCCCTTTTGGTTGCAGTTTGTGTGGATTATCTGCTTTTATCCTTTTACTTTCAGCCTACTTGTGATTTTAAACCTAAAGTCAGTTTCTTGTACAGAGCACACAGTGGAATTGCATTAAAAAAACTCTCAATCTTAAGCAAACAACTTTATTGAGATATAATTCACATCATGCAATCTATTTCAAGTGTATGATTCAATGGATTTTAGTAGATTAAATTACAGATATTCTTCGTTTAATGACCTATCTGTTTAACGACCTGCCCATTTAATAGTTGTTCAGACTTACTACACACCCCTTGGACTTACAACCTGTCTTTTTTTTGTACAGTTGTGTACATCTGGTTTATAGAACCTCAATGCCCTTTTTTTGTATAGCACAAATTGTACTACTTGTACTGTAATTTTTTCTGATTATACTATATAGTATACTACTGTAGCTTTATGTTGTTATATATTACAATACTGCATGTACGTTATGCAAATAAAAACAAAGTCATCAAGTTGGGAGTTTCCTTTGACCATTTCTCCACTCTATTGTAATGTACATTCCTCATTTAGTGACAAATTTATTTAATGACATAGTTGCAGAAACAGGACTCAGTTGTTAAATAAGGAATGTATTAATTTTTTAAAATTATAGTTAAATGCAATATAAAATTTGGTATTGCAACCAATTTTAGGAATACAATTCAGTGGCTTAAAATACCTTCACAGTGTTATGCGACCATCAACGCTATTACCAAAATTTATTGCCCAACAATACATTAACCCCTCCCACTTCCCCTAGACTAAAATGTACAGGTAACCTATGTAGTTACTTTCACTGCTCTTTCTTTCTTAGTTACAGTCCTTTCATTTCAGCCTGAAGGATGTGTTAGCACATTTCTTACAGGGGACTCTACTGGCAATATATTCCCTTAGTTTTGCTATCTGACAATGTCTTGTCTTTTTTGTTGCTATTGTTCTGGAGATCAAACTCAGTGCCTTGTGCATGGTAGGCAGTGTTCTACCACTGAATTGCACCATCTGTTCCCCCTTAGTCCTTTAAACATGCCTTCTGGCCTCTCATGCTTCTGATGAGAAACCAGCTATTTAGTGCAGATCCCATGTTTGTGACAAGTAGTTGCTGGCTGGTTTTTAGATTCACTTTGAAGTTTGTCTCTCAGTGGACTCTGAGCTTTAGCTTCTTTGTAGTTTCTTCCGCCTGTCAGGTGTATAGATTTGTGTCTATTATTAAAATTGGGAGTTTGGGAGCAATGTTTAAATATTTTTATGCTGCTTTCTCCTCTCCTTCCAGAGATTCTATTCTGTAGATGTTGTCATGCTACATGGTATCCTTGAGGCTAAGGTTCTGTTCATTTTTTTTTCTTTTTTCTTCCTCATATTGGATAATTACAATCGACCTATCTTCAAGGTCAGATTCTTTCTTTCATTTGCTCATGTCTGCAATTGAACAGTTTTAGGCAAGTTTCCATGTGCTATTGTACTTTTCAGGACCATAATTTCTATCTGGTTCCCTTTAATACTTCTTTATAAATATTCTTTGTTTATACCTCATTCTCCTGGTTTTATTTAGTTCTTTACCCTAAACAATGTGCTGGTTTCCCTTATTTCTTTGATTTATTTAAGGTGGCTGATTTAAAGTATTTGTGTATTAAGTCCAATTCCTATGCCTTCTGAGTTTGTTAGCCCCCAAAACACACTCTGTTGGCCTATCCTTACTTCCTTGTTTCTCTGTGTGCTTCCTAATTTTTATTGAAAACTGGAAAATTCAATATTGTGATATAAAGACTGGAAAGTTTGAATCCTGCTAGGATTGTTATCACTTGTCGTGGGTTATAGAGGTTTATTAACTCTTCGGAACTATTTCTGTAAGGAGTTTGTTTTTTTTGTTTTTGTTTTTGTCATGCAGTCTCTGCTCCTTTAACTTAAGAGGTCGGCTTGGGGTTCACCACAGATTTCCTCAAATTTCTAGAGTAAAAAGAAAAAATTACTCTCCAGATCTTAGTTCAGTGGTACCTTGGTACTCATGATTGGTTGATTACAGGAGGTCTGAAGTAACCAAAATGAGGAGTCCCGAACAAACTGCACTGGCTGGAAAGGGTAGCAAGTCACGAGGCAGTTAACACTGACAAGTTCTAACTTGTGAAGCAGTAGCAAACACAGATGAGTACTTGGACAAAATTTTTATGTCAAAACACATTGAGTGCCAAATCTGAAGTGTTTTAAAGTAGTCAAGTACCAAGGGGTGACTGGGACTGGGACACTCCTTCAATACTGAGGCAGGCTGTTTACAGTTTTGCCTTAGCTTTTCATTACCTGCTTGTGCTGAGTCTAAAGATTAGAGAGAAATGAAATGTTAAGGTGTTCTCAAGTCTTTTCTGGATAGGAGTCCTGCTTTGGGCATGCATACAATTTTCTAGACACCCAAGGATACGTGGGAGAACATTAAAGCTTACTCTCCAAAGCACATTATTCTCTAGATTTTCCTCCCAAGATTTTGCTTATCTATTGTTTTCCCCAGGAAGCAACTTGTTCATTTGCCTTGATGCATTTTTGAGGAATATCCTACATATAGCTGTTTCTTTACCCTGTGAGAATTTGAAGTTATGTCAAGCAAAGGCAGTTAACACCTTTTTGTCAGTCTAGGGATCTCTGAGACAGGTTGAAATGTACAAACACAATTGCCTGGGAATAAAGTCTAGGCTTTTCTCACTTCAGAAACAGGAACCTATACATGGAGTGCAGGCTGCCACCTGCTAAACCACTGTCACGCCATGAGGGAGGGTGGGCAAGGGTAAAAAAAAATTTGGTACTGGGGATCAAACTCAGGTCCTTGTACTTAATGAAGCAGGCAGCAGAACCACTGAGCCAAATCCCGTCCCCCAATTTTATTTTTGAAACAGGGTCTCACTATGTAGTCCAGGCTGGCCTTGAACTCACAGTGATCCTCCTGCCTCAGCCTCTTGAGTGCTGGGATTACAGGCATGCGCCACCACACCCAGATAAGGATAAATTTAAATATCACAAAACTCTCCTGCTATGTTTCTATGATTTTTCTCATGATTCAGCATTCACTTGGTTGCTGTAAACATTAGACTATATTTCAGAGTTCCAGTGAAATTGACTCTGACAGTTTTTCCTCTTCAGTGTTTCTTGGGAAGGACTAGACCTCAGAGTACCCTTTCACTAACATCAGTCAGTCCCGTGAGGGATGTTTGTTAGTTTAAATCTTTATTTTAACATCTTCATTCGTTTAGTAGTGTGAACTTTGTTCTCTGAAAGGAACAGAATAACACATCACGAGAAACGTGACTAGAAACATTTCTATCATTAATAAACTTGTGAAAACCGATAAAATGATTTATTTAAAATATCCAAAGTCAAAATCTCTTTGAACACTTACATTTTTACAAATACAAACATAATAATACCGCTCCATATAAACTTTTGTATAAACATTAAAGGAAATATACACATTTTTTTTTCTTTTAGTGCTTCCAAAGCACAGAATGTACAAGTCCACCTGAAGACTTTTTGTTGTCACATGTGAGAATAAATGTCCAGGGTTAGGGCAGTCTCAGGTGCACTTTGTAATTTCTCTAGACAAAATAGAAGAGAGATGGAGGTAGATTGTTTGGTGACTCTCCCTGCCCCTTCCCAAAGAAAAATAAGTTACCCAAATAGCAGCTTCTTACTCTGATGCAAACTATACTGAATATTGCATGGTTTAAAAGGCACAACTAGGGATGACTGAAAACTCTGTTTAGCACACACAAAATGGCTGCTTTGATTCTGCATGCTTATTCTTTCTAAAGGACATGGTAAGAACATTTTAAGTAGTGCTTCACTTGCTGATGTGCCCTCTTCATTCTGGACCTGCTGGGAATGGCCAAGTTTAAATGAGTGAACCCTCATTACCTATTGTAGGGGCAGCAGTGTTTTATGAATTTATTACACTGAATTAACAGCACCAATTCCTCAACTGGGAAAAGAAACAAACTAACAAAAAAACAAAACCAAAAATGGATACTTTCAACCAAAATTCCTAAGGCAAAAGCCCAAATTTTACTAAAACAAAATAAAAAAGTTCCACCACTTTTTCTTAAACTATAGAAGGTGATGCTCTTGACTCAAACATTCTAGGAGGCTTCAGCAATATCCTGTTCCATTCTACAGCACAGAAAACTTGTCCTTTTTCTTCACAGGCCTTTGCATTAACATGATGATCTGCTGTTTATGTTATTAACATTGTTGTGAAGATAATGGGAATCTATTTTTTCTAGAAACTTCTCCAGGTACTGAATTAAGACTCGTCTTTTAAACCTGAAAGTAGAGAGAAATTTGATTAACCAAAAGATACTTCCAACATTTCTGATGTACAAGGCACAAAGGCAAGTTTACAGTCTGCAAGGGAAGATAAAAATTTCCCTCACAGAAATACTGGCTTAGCAAATACTGATAATCCCAACTGAGAACCCAAGATTACATTAGTCTAGGATGACGAAGGAACTGGACTCAGTTCATAGATAATTATCTTTTTGTCTAAACATCTCTGGAGAGATAGCCTTATCTATGGTTAAGGACCAAAGTTTGAGAAAATCAAGGCGAGCTGATTCCTTTCTATGTCCTGCAGTGGGGCCCAACTGTTCAAACAAAACCCTGAAGCATTTCTGTTTATACTGACCTCGCAGCTTCCTTGATGGTAAATTCAACAAATTGTTTCTGTATCTCCGGAGGTCCCTGTACTTCTTCAAGTAAAGTGAAAATTCTTTCATACTCTAAAGATAATAAAATAACCATAATATTTTAAAGAATACAAATGGGAAATAAAATCAAATCATATCACATCCTCAATAATCATTATTCATGGCAGAAATTCAGATATAGTTGGTTTTTAAACACTCAAATCAAAATGCCTGCACATATCTACTAAGCAAACTTGTACACATTAACCAAATGTAGGAGCTAAATAATGGCTACTCAAAGTTGTTTTTATCCCTGAAGACTGCAAATACATTACCTTATATCTCTTATTTGCACTAAAGATGATGAGATGGGGAGATTAACTAAGTCTGTGTATGCGGGTTCAAGAATCATTTTAAGACAAAACAGTAAAGATGAGCAAGAAAAGAAATTAGCAAAGGAGTAGAGGTCAGAGAGCATAAAAAATGCTAAAGCTGCCGACTTGAAGCCAGAGGAAAGGGCCACGGGTCAAAAGGGTTGCCCATAGAAGCCGAAAAATGCAAGGAAACAGAGTCTCCTTGGAGCCCCTACAAGAAACAGTGACCTGCCAACACCTTCATTTTAGCCTAGTGAAAAATATTTTCACCATTCTGAATTCCAGAACTCTATGATAATAACTGTGCTGTTTTAAGCTACTTATTGTGAGATAATATGATACAGCGGTAAAAGGAAACTACTACAAAAAGAGGCAAAGGTGACTGTATCTTTTTTTTTAAAGCCAGAGGAATTGCTTTAAACTATGTCAAAACCCAGTATTGTCCAAAATAGCATCTCAAGAAGTAGCTTGAATTTATTCTGAACCATAGGGTGAGAGAGCTCCCACCGTATTTTGGATAAATGTTCCTTCACTACTTACTTCGTCCAAACTTTCGAACTTCCTTCATTAATTGGTGTTTTATATCAGCATTGATTCCACGCGCCATCGCAGGGGTAATTTGCAATTTATTTGGCACAGTTTCCGAAGTAGATGGTACTATGACATTTTGGTTATCTACAGGCAGATTGCAGCTTTGAGCTCCTCCTACAAGAACATTATTCCCAGCCTTGTGAATCAGTCCGTCTTTCCTGAGACTACTGCAGTCATCAGACAGAGAATCCAATTGGTTGGATGGAAGACCATCTCCTGCCACATTCATACGCTGTGCTGGAGCAGATTTTGACAAAAGGCCATCAGATGGGGTCTGCCCATTTTCCATCTTCTCCTCCTGGACATCATGAACGACAGTGGCATCTGGGAAGCAAATTAAGAAGTTGAACCATGAGATGAGTAGATTCTGTCAACCCTACAAGCACATCACCATGTGCCTCAGTTTTGAAAGTTATTTTATGAAGCAGAAGGATGTACCAGGTAGAAATGTGAGACTCCTCAAATTGAACTGAAGAATTTAGTACAAGACCACCTTCTTCCCTCTTGCCACTATGGATATATAGAAACTAAAACAGCACAACTCAGAAACACTCACAGATGCTTGGTAATCATGGTTTGCAAGGTGAAAGCAAAAAGCCTCGCTTGATGTCACAATAACCAGTCACATTTAAATAGCCATGCTTCCCTGAGCTGGAAGGCAGACAACTTGTATACACCACATTCTGCGTCCCATCTGTATCAAATATTCAGAGAAAACAGAGGCGTTCATTGGGGATGAATATTCTCCTACTCCATCACAGGAAATCCCTCTGTGTATGATCCTCTTATTTTCCCTTTCTGTGTGAAAGAAGTATATTTCCTTTTACTCTCAGTCTGTCATCTCTGTGTTATTTTACACATCTTCTGCTGAGCCAGGATCTGGGGATCAGCAGTGAGCAAGACAGAAACTGTCCCTGTCCTTATGACATGCACTTTGCATGGGGAAGAAGGTAGGAGGGATATGAGAGGAGGCCCCAGAAGGGGTCTCCAGGGCCTCTGGAGGGTGGCAGGGTGTTTTGGAAGGTGTTCCCTGAGTAGAGCCTGAGGAGGAGATAGAGCAGCCCGTGCAGATGCAGAGACAATGTTGCAGGCTGTGATAAGGGCAAGGGGTGGGGCCAGAAGGAGCTGAACCAGGGGCCATGGAGTGAAGGGCAGAGGCAGACAAGAGCGAGGAAGAAACTGCCAGGACCAGGGGAAGGAGCGGATGGCAGAGCCAGGCCAGGCTGAGCTTGTGGACCACAGTCATTGGTTCAGGTTTTGTTCTGCATGCTTAGGAATGTGGAGGTGAGGTTTTCAGGATGGACACAGCCTGACCTCATTTCCTTGCCCACGTGCTCTCTCTGGGTGGAGGGTAATGAATGGTTAGGTGCAAGAATGGGAAATGGGGAGATCAGAAAACAATCTATGAGAGGATTGAGAGAAATGGTGGGATACAGGGATTATACTGAATGTCAAGTTTCCCCTGGACTTGCCAAATGGATGGAAGTGAGAGAAGGATAAAAGAAAAATCATGAATGAGTCCAAGGCTTATCACCGGAACCAGTGAATAAGTGCTGGTGCCAGAGGTATGCGTGGGCCAGCAGGCTGTCACTCGTGAGAGTGGACTGTGGCCAATTCTTCCTGACTCTGATTCAGTAACTTTGGGTACAGAGCTTGGCACTGATAATATTAGCATTACTTACAGGTAGGGAAATCTGCAAACACTGCAGTCTAGGGTCTGCCTACCTTTGCAAAGTGCACAGGTACTGTTTATTACCACATCACTGGATGGTGTATTAACTGCCATGTAGAAGGATGTCAGAGCATGACCTGTGCTTCCACTGAAACCCATGAAACATATTGAGTTTTATATGTCTATTAGACAACTAAGGAGATGCCATGTTCGTGGTTAAATCAGAGTGTGGATTTGAGGAGCAAGTCATTGTCTAGAGGTATAATCAGAGCTGCTGAAATAGAAATCAAATTTATAGCCCCAAGATTGCATGGAATTGCCCAAGGAAAGAGTTCACTGAAGAGAAGAGGTCTTGGGACTAAGCTCTGGGGCCCTTCAGCATCCAGAGGTTGGAGAGAATGGGAAAAACAGAAGAACAAAATAGAAAGGAGCCACTATGATCGGATAAAACAAAACAAAACAAACCAAGGTATCTGGGAACACAAGAAGCTTTCCACGGAGGAGGAAGTAAATAACTGTCAAACGTTGCTAGAAGGAATGGCAAAGTGCAGCAGACTCTGGTGATCCTGGGAATGGTTTCAGTGGGGCCAAGGAGGAAGAGACCAGACTGCACTGGATTAGAGCATGAAAAGGTGACAGCACAGAAAGCAAATACAGATCCACCATCTTATCCCATTCATTCTGTCTGCCTTGGAAACCTGCTTCGAATGGTTACAGTAAACATGCAGCTCTGCTTCTTCATCAATTACTGATATTTACTTACTTACTAAGCCGTGTTTTACTCACCAGTTACACATTAATACAATGTGTTAATTACTATAAAATTGTGATCTTCCCCCCATACAGATTGGTTCACTTTTGAACCAGAGTTCCTGCTTCCCATAAAGCCTGTTGTAGCCACCACACAGATTATTATTCTAATGGTTTGCTTAATGAAAAATAAAAGTACAGAGAAGAGCACAAGAAAAGGAAAATACAGTTATTGAGCATCTTACGCTTGTAGGAGCCGTAAGGAAATCACAACCACTACTCTATACCTGAATGCACAAGAGTGGGTTTCAGGAGGTTTGGGTAAGAGGGGGTCCATGAGGCCGAGAGTGGTCCCTTTTCATCCACGTGGTTGGTCACAGCAGGCGGTGTTTGTGGTTTCCTCAACAGCAGGGACGTACTCCGCCTTCTCTTAGATGACCCAGGACTGGGTTCTCCAGGACGTTTCAATTTGTTTTGTGGCCCTGCTACAAATTCATCTGCTTCATCAATCATCATTCCCTGGAAAACAGTGAGCACATTCCATTAAAGGCAAAAATTTGACTGTCTAGAAATTTTTGCCTTCATATGCATAAACAACCAATCGTGAGTTTTAAGATTTACATAAGTCAGTTACAGGCTAAATATTCACCAACTCTGTTCTCAGAAAATGCAATTCAATTTTAATCCTGTCTAGGAAGGGCAAGGAAGAACTAACACACAAGGTGTTATCCAAAGCCAAACATATTATAGCAATGATTAATTGGAAAGCCTATGAGCAGCTCTTATCAACCCAAATGGGATAAATGCGCACAGTTACCATTTTGGAAAAATATTAGCCATTTTGCACTAAATCATCAGTAGGGGAACTATGTTATATTCTCCTTCTGCTGCTTTTGTGCTTTGAACTCATCATTTAAAAAAACACACTGCAGTGATACGTGGATACCCATGTTCATAGTAGTGTAATTCACAATAGCTAAGCTCCAGAAACAACAGAGAGGAATGGCAACACTTACATGAGACATCTACAATATAAATAAATAAGTGAATAAAATAGAGGAGAGATGATAGGAAACTAGAATGTAGGTTCTTGGAGGTAGGGAAGGGGCTCAGGGGAAGGGGAGGAAAGGGGCTAAAGGGATTGAAGAACATGATCAAAATGGGTTATACACTTATATCAGCTTCCCAAAACAGACATCACTATTTTGCATTATATTATAAACATGCAGTAAAAAAAAACATTAATACTGTACAGAATGCTGCCTGTAAATGGAAAAGGTTCACCCACACCTCAAATATGGATTTATTTTATTTATTTGTTTGTTTATTGGTACCGGGGATCGAACTCGGGTCCTTGCACTTGTGAGGCAGGTGGCAGAACCACTGAGTTAAATCCCTGGCCTTCAAATATAGATATAAATATGTTCATCTTAGTGCTGGGCAGGGAATGAGGAGCTTTTACTCTTTTACTTAGATAGGATGGTAGACAGCAGTACAGAAGGCTAGCTGAGAGCTGTTCGTGTCCAAGGATAACCCAAGAATATGTGCCCTATTATTTGAACAAAATCATGATAAATGGCCTTTCCAAAGGATTTTCCCCCATACACCATACATAAAGGGGGAAATATTTTCACTGAGCATTTGCTACATGCCCAGCAATGTTCTAAATAGTGTTCCGTGTACTAACTCACTTAATATTCCACAGAACTCAGTCAGTTAGGTATAATTATTATCCCTTGGGCTACATATGAGGAAACCAAGGCAAAGATTTTTATTTTTATTTCTATGTGTTTGAGATACACAACAATTAATTTGTTTTTGGGAAATGGTGCATACATATTGAATCTTGATCATTTTTGAACCCCTTCCCTAGGTCTCCCTTCTTATCTCCAGAAAGCTTGCCTCCCTGTTTTCTACCATCAAGGTATAGAAAGCTTCAAAAACACTCTAATTAATTGAGGAGTACAGTGGTAGCTGAATCCAGTTTTGTTATAAAAACATCACTGTTTGGTCTGCGCCTTAATACTCATGGTCTTCTCCATGAGCACAGCTATAATCCCATTTGTTTTCATGCTTAAATGGTAAAGTCAATATATCTTACACATACACACATGTGCATATACCCTATATCTACATCTCTAGTCATACAATTCAAATCAAGTGAAATCACCAACCACTTCATATTTCAATGGGCACAGTCATCACCGTCTAGCATAGGGCATGTTCAACCTATTGCCCTGAGGCCACTTGTCCACTTGTTTTTATTATTTTTTGCGGGGGACAGGATCTCCCTGTGTCATTCAGGCTGACCTTGAACTCACGGTGTTCCTCCTGCCTCAGCCTTCCAAGTGCTGGGATTACAGGCATGCACCATCATGCCTGGCCACTTGTCCACTTTTTAAAAATGTTATAATAACAAATATAAAAAATAAAGGAAGTTTTCTTACTTATATACACGAACTTCCCTCAATGCAACCCAGGTAAGTCAAAAGGCTGGACACACCTAGTAAAACACTACAGATCTAAATCATGGAAATAAGAGGAAATAATTGTTCATCTCAATATTAAATGCACTAGTGTGTGGTGCTGGGAGTGCATATCGACTTTGGAGCCAGAAAGGCTTGGGTTCAAAGCCTGGCCTTAAAATCTGTACCATAGTGTTTTGACACTTGACTACTGTAAGCCTTGATTTCCTCTCACTAAAGAACAGACAATACCATTCATCTTGCAAAAATGGCTATGTATATTAAAATATAATCACTTAACACACCAGGCCCCATTAGATTCGAGAGTCAATAAATTAGCTATTAGTTTTCAGCAACACACTTTTGTATAAAGAGACTTCCACTTTCCCTCCATGAAGAGCCCTGGTGTCATATTTTAGCTTTGAGTTGTACTCAACTTGCAAAAGGAACTATGGCAAGAATTTTATAATTTAAACAGAGATAAAACTAGGAATCCTACCTTTTTATCTTGCTTAAATGGATTGCCAAAAGTATGCAGTCTTTTCGGTTGATCTGGGTCAATCTCTCGAAGTGGAGAAGCCAAGGTCTTCAGATATTCCTGATAGTTACCCATTTGTGCAACTGGCACACTATGAAGGGAATCTGCAAAATCACCACCACAGAAATTGATATGACCCAAATGCATGGTCCTTTTGAGAGGACAAGATCATTATCTGGTTCAGCAATGTATATCTCAGATGAGATTGGCCAAGTGCAGGATGGTATGGCTACAGACAGCAATGTTTATCTCAGCAGCAAATCAAGTCTAAAATCTCCAATCTGGCATTCTAAAATCTAGAGTCACCTCTCTACATCTCAATCATTACTTGGTCTATCATTACTACTGCCTTTGGTCTCACATTACCAGGACCAGAATAATTTATTTACCTTCAAATTGGTTTGAGAATGAGTTGACCGCCTTTGTGCCCTCTCCCCACCTCCAAACACTATGCATCTTGTGCATTTCAAAGAGCCTAGGCTCCTTGGCATTCTCTCACCATGTGGGAAATCTTCGTTAGTGGGTCTTAACTTCTGAGGATTTGATTAAATATTAAGGCCCTCTTTCTGGAAAAGCCCCCACATACACAAAAATGCATTATTTCAGAGGGCTGGCCAGGCTTAGATTTGCTCATTTTACTTGATAGGTGATTCCAAATAAAATTAATAGAACAATGGGAAATTACACCCACAATTCTGGACACTATTAGTTCATTACTTTCATATAAGTGAGTTACTGTCCATTGAATTCATCACAGTGTCCAGCTGGTAGCGTGCCTGAGTGTTCAGTTTGGGAAATCTGATGGATCTAGGTACTGTCACTTTCCAATAGAGTAAATCCGGACAAACTCCTAACATGCTATTAGTTTCAATGCCCATACACTTGATATAAAGACATTATCTACCTCCAGGCGCTGCTTGATGGACATAAGAACTAAAGTGTGACAGTACAGGAAGTGTGGTATATGTGCTGATTAATGCATACCTGCCTTTAAACTTAGAAAAATAAACTGTCTAAGGGGATACAGAGGTATAATGAAAACAAGCATTATGTCCATTAAAGAATTAGGAAATAACCTGCATGTTATGCAATAAACACTGCCATGTAAATCACACCTGGTGTTTTATTAGTGAAAAGTACTCCATTGTTTATTTACCTTCATCTTGTCCAACAATAAACTTGTGTGTTTTCAGTAGGTTGGATCTCATTCTGGTCAATTCATCCAATAGATCTCTGCGTGGAATATCATAAGCATTTCTATATGTCTGAGGTTTCGAATTCTATTTGAAAGGAGACAAATAATTTCACTTACTCCCAAGGCTTCTAATATTGAAATCTAATACTTGGCCCTTTTAAAATTGTACTGAAGAGAGCTATATTTACTATAAATAACTAACTATAACACACCTACAAAGTACCCCTTATACCATTTAAAACCCCAAATCTGGGGATTTACATGTTGGCGGCCGTGCTGGGCCACTGCTCATGAACTGCATTGGTTCCCCAGGTAGCCATGGAGGTGGACTGCTGTCACCTCCCTGGACCACCGCAGGGGCTGACCCCTCAGGGAGTGCAGTTGGGTAGTAAGAGTCCCCCTGGAGTGACTTAGGGACACCCTGCTCCACCAGGCTGGCCACCAGCGACTAAGAATGGTAGGGCACGGGAAAGCGCTCATCAGAGGTTCTCGCTGGGCTGCCCCAGACTTTCGCCAAGCTGCATCACTGTCTGATCCTCTTCTTCCCCATCCTCCCTCTACCCACTCTTTTCCAACAGTGCTTGGCCTGGACACTTCCCTGCCTGCTGCAGTTCCCATTCTCCTTTACCTCCCACTGGTGTTACCAACTTGCCAAACATATCTTGTACATTTTATTCCATGTTGGCATCTACTTGTGGGATAATTCCCAAACTGCTCCAGCAATAACTACTAAGGCCAAAATAAGATTATCACTATTTCAAAACTAAAGCAACAAGAATAACAGAAATGTACTACTAGACAAGTTCAAATAAATAAAAGCTTTTTGTGTCACAATTTACCTTGTTTAAGAGCCCAACTTGGAAGCCAGAAAATTCTTTCGTATTCAATTCTGTCAAACTCAGTGTAGTTTCTCCTGTGATTTCTTTCAATAGTTTTCTAAAATTTGTATTGTGAGCCAAGGACAAGTTGCCTCCAGAATGATTTTTCACTTTGATACCCATTTCCTGGGGAGCTTTCTTCCCCACTGATGCTAATACTCTTTCTGACTCTAGTTTGGTCTAAAATGAAAGTACATGGTATGTTATGAAAACATCTACCATATCGCTTCATTTTTACTACTTAAGAAAGATAATAATTTAAGGACCCCACAGAACAATTTTCAATTGCAAATCACAGAGAAACAAACAATTAAACATTCTCCTGTGCTTCTCTGTACTAGCACAGCAAACAGAGGGGGCTGGAAAGACAAATAATACATTTTTTTCTCATGTCTACTGTCAAAATTGTGATTGAATCATGGAGAGAATGGCAACCATGCATAAGAATTTCATTCTTAAACATTTAAAAGCACTTTGTGATACTGAAAATCTAGTCTAAATCAACATACTCATTTCAGACTAGACATAAAGGTTTAAGACCCTGTATTTATACATGTAAATTAGTGTTAAAATTCAGATTAGGTAGACTGGAATTATATTTGAATACAAAAAATGTTTTATAAGGTAATGCTTAACTGAAAAAATATTACCAAGCACAATTTGTAATGTGTACTTAATAAGCTTCTCACTAACTTTCAAAGAAAAATCCCTCTTAGTAGACATTACACTGTATTGATTAATTTTGCTTGAGAATGACAGCAATATATTTGGCATATTTTACATTTTATATACACGGGAGATGGTTCAAAGAACACTGGTGACATAGTTATTAAATTAGTAACTAGAAATATTATAAATTAGTAATGATCATTTTTTTCTAAAAGAGAAAGTGCTACCAATGTCTAGTAAGCTCAAAATAATTTGGGTTTTCTTGTGGTTTGGTCAGAGATATTTATTTATTTTTCTAATTCTTGGAATTAAGTATATGTTAGCTCTAAAAATTTTCATAAGTCATGAAATAGAAGAGCAAATGAGAAGTCTGTTTCCCTAAATAATTGTGAAAACTCACTTATAAAACTACACAAGCAATGTGCCACAGAAGGTACCAGAATTTGCATTAGTTTCAATTCTGTTCGCTATTATTCCTGCTGACACAGCCTTAAAGGCTTAAGGTAACTATCAGATAAAAAATAAATCTATATAGATCAATAGATAAATAAATAACATAAATAACCAAACCAAAACATTTAGAACAACAACAAAAAAATCTACTAGCAGAAAGGAATAGGGGTTAGAGGGACACTTGGTAGAGCAGAAATCTGGGTTTACTTTCACTTTCTTTTGCATTTATGAGCACAATGAACTGGTAGGAGCTAGTAAGCTCCAGACTATATTTAAGATATTGCCAGTTCCTACCTAGGCGTGTCAGCATCCCACGTGAGTCCCTTTGGCTCTTTAGTAAAATCTGACACTCTACTTAGTAATGTCACTTTTCCAAAGGCCAAACTTTCAAACATATCCCGCTTGAATCAGTATAGTCATTGAAAATGCTACTATGGTGCCCTACCTTGGAATATGTTTGTGCCCAAGACAGTAAAACTGCTGCATTGATTTGTCACATAACACAATTTTATGGCAGTAGAGCTTAACTCAACAGTTCCCAAACATTTTTATCCTACAAGAATGGGCTAGGAAGAGGTGAGAAGTATGATAAGGAGGGGTGAGTGGAGGATGAGGTACTAATAGAGAGGGGCAGGCAAGGGACAAGGTGAATAATGGTAAATGAGGTGGGCTATAAAGGAACAGATGGAGGGCAAGAAGAGAGGAGGCTGAACTCCCCTCTCCAGGTCTCCTTGGGGCCTATCACCCTCAAGGTTAAAGAACATTGGCCTCATATCCTCCATCTCCAGGGAAAAAGCAGATGGTCATTTATCTAAGGCCTAGTATGTAAGTGTTAGTCCTTCATGTGGTGCCTGAAAACGGACTTCAGGCAAATCATTTACTCACAACGGGCCTCCATGTGCTGACCTACAACAGGGAGATGTTCTAGCCCAAAGTGATTTGAGGAGAAACTAGGTTGAGGATAGACAAAATGTGACCCATGAGAGAATTCTATTAGGTTTCTGCCCCTCTTAGGCCACAAAATATCAGCCAGCTTTTAGGTAGGACAAACTGGCAAGCAGAAGGAGAAATGGCACAGCATCGAATGATACTGACAGACCCTTAACTGCAGTTTAATGGTGAAGCTAGAAGCCATAGAGAATCACATTACTACTAATCCATAAAGTGTAGAGATATATATACATTTAATTTGAAAAATTACAATTACACTAAAGAATAAGGAAATGCACTTCTGAGGGCAAAGGATTTTTGTTTGTTTGTTTTTACCAATACTACCTGTTGGCTGAGTTTTTTAAGGTAAGAGATAACACTGTAACTAAGTCCACAATCTAAATTATCTGATATCAGATTTGGAGCTCCCATCATCCTTAGTGCTTTCTTTAATGGCTATAAGGAAACAAAATACACAACAGTAAGAATAGAATAAATCTTAAAATACTCAAAGTTCAGTTATAAGGGGCAAAAGGATATGATTCATTGCTTAGAAGTCAAGGTGCCGCACATAAAACCAAACATGGAACATTAAAAAGTGGCAATGAAAATAGCAGAGAAGTAAGAAGCAGAAAGTAAAAAAATCAGAAGAGAGTGGAATAAGAAGAGCAAGTAACAGCAAGTTCAAACAAGTAAATTGCTTTCGGTCTTAATTCCCAAATCACAAAATCATTTCACATTGCATTTTATCGCGTATCCCATTCCTGCCATGGTCAGTACCAACACACCCCAATTTCTCCTCCCAGTTAGACCAGTGGTCCCATTGAAGATTCTGCCTTTTCACCTCTAGAAACTTAGCTTCTTGCAAACAAGGCCATGATGCTTTACAGTGCCTCCATTTCATAATGTGTCTAAGACACATTTAGCAGGCAATAATAAATGGGGATGTCTTCAAATTTTGTTTTCAGAGGGAAGCCCCATACTGAGGATTTCTAGAGTTAAAAAGGGAAGTTGGAGTGATGCCTAAATTAAGACCTACTTAGTCTTACATTCCAAAATTACAATTTCATAAGGTTAGTTTTAATAAGGGAAACATAGATGTGTTTAATGAAAATAACCATGGCAGTTAAAAGAGACAAAACAGAGTAAACAGTGCTTTTTTTGTGCTATCATGACATCTCGAAACTCTTACACATGGTTTAAGATGACAGTGATGACACAAATCTTTGTAAAATAACAAGATGACTATCTTAATGCAAGAAGAGAGCTTTTGATTCATTATTTCACAGGACAAGAATCATCAGTTGACACAGTTAACACATATATACATATAAATACATACTAATAAGTAGTATGGAGGAAGAGTTTTTAAGTAGCTGTCAAAAGCCTGTCGCCACTTCAGATTTGGCTTAAGCTTGTGAACTTTAAACAAGTCATCTGAAAGAGAAAAGGCAAATAAAACATTCCATTATTCAGGCAGTAAATGCCAGATCTAAATTAAGCAACTCACACCTAGAAATCTCAGGTGTTCATAACATTACATAAACATTTCTTTGCAGTTTGTATTTTTCTGGTGGTTGAATTTACCAAAATTATGTACATTGGTCCCTCACTTATAATGCTTTGACCTTTGATTTTTCAACTTTATGATGGCGAGAAATTAATGTTTGGGAGAAACAAGACTTCAGGCTCCGAGTCTGGAACTGTGCTCACTCAGTCTAGCAATACGAAGCATGATCTCTCACAGTGCTAGGTAGCAGCAGTGACCTGCAGCTCCCAGTGAGCCAGGCAACCATGAAAGGAAACAACTAATACAGTGGCTACAGGAGCCCTGTGTTGCTAAAGCTATGATGGTGATTTGGCTAAGAGCATTAAATGCATTTTCAACGTACAGTGGGTTTAGCAGAATTAACCTCATTATAAATCAAGGAGCATCTATATTGTATTTTCCTAAAAACTAGTTCCATATTTCTCTTCTACCTATAAAGCTACATAAAATACTAAAATACTGACTTATCCACTAGTAATATTTTCCTGACCTGTTGTATTGCTAAGTTTACTGTAATGATTTTTCACCTTCAGGCATATTCATAGTCACTGGAGCATGGAATAATGTTTCTTTCATTTAAATATACAGGATGTTATTCTTTGTGCCGAAAGATCAAGGTAAAGAGACTGTATATGAGAAAAATGTTAAGCCTCTAATTGCTATGCAATGATAGGCAAGCTCTAAATTATTATTTTGGATTCTGCATAACTGCCTCATACTTTGTTTGGCCATGTCTCCATCTCTTCATTTCTTTGATTTCTATACTCCATCTTTTTTTCGGTGGTGGTGGGGTATATAGTTCTGAGGATGGAACCCAAGGCCATGTCTGTGAGTTACATCCCCAGCCTCTTTTTATTTTAAAACAAGGTCTTGCTAAGACATTAGATTGCCCAGGCTAGGCTTGAACTTGAGATCCTCCTGTCTCAGCTTCCCAGAGTGCTGGTATTACAGAAGTGCATTACATGCAGCTTGTATTTCAGTTTTTTTTTTTTTTTGG
>NW_022900951.1:111778463-111807556 GCF_012274545.1 Fukomys damarensis | reverse complement strand
ACTGACCTGGAACTCACTATGTAGCCCAGGCTGGCCTCGAACTCACAGCGATCCTCCTGCCTCAGCCTCCCGAGTGCTGGGATTACAGGCGTGCGCCTCCATGCCCGGACTGTATTTCAGTATTTTGACCCAAACCTTGTGTCACTCAAATACAAATTGTTAGTTATTGGATGACTGTAATAGCATGCATAGATGGCTTCTTTAAAATTACATACAGCTAAACATGTTTCTTGATTATCATACCCATCCATAGAACTAAAGGTATTCACCTTAAATATGCAGACATTCTTTATCTTTTCACATTTAAATTTAATTATTTTAATACTCTAAATACATTTTATATACTTCCTAAAGCTTTCCAAAACATCTCATTTTTCCTTCCAAGTGCAAGATAAATGTTCTAATATAATTCAAAATGTGTAACATCAACATGAACCTTCCACACATAGGATAAATACCAAAGATACTACAAATTCATCCTCTATTTTGTTACACCATGTTTTATTATTTTCTTTTAATTAAATGCTTTACTTTCAGAGATAAACCATGCACAATTTCTCTAGAAATAGAGGCATTCTTGGAAATTCTGAACTACTTTAGTTAAGAAAAGCAATTATATATGTTTCCCTTTGCTGCTATTATACATTATTCACGCCTACTGAAATGAATTTAAATGAATTTACTAAAGAGCCATAAAATATAAGTCTTTTGTTCTCTTGGTCTGGGCTAGAAAGAACAAAGAAAATAAAGATCCAAAGAGATTTCTGATTCACTGCAGCATGAGGGTCCTTTACAGACCATTCATATCTTGACAGAAAGAAATGAGACACTATAGAAACAGCCCATTATACTTTGTCTTTATGTGGAGTCTGCTGGGAATTAGGATTTTGGAAACTGGCAAATATAAATACAGGAGAGGTTCTTAGATATAAAAAGGTTAGCTAATCAGACTCAGTAATACTCTTAGTATTCTAATGATGACAAGTGCAACGATTCAGCCCAGGAGCTGCTTTAGTCTAGTTATTTCTTGCCAGGTTTTTTTTTTTTAATGAGTGTCAGGGGAAAGAAGAAAATATTTGATATTCTAGATGGTCAGTAGAGAGCTCTTAGGGTGATATTGTTTTAGTCTATCTCTGTAGCTCAGAATATGATTTTCATACCATTAGATGTCCATTCACATTGAGTCTCTAGGATGGTGCAGAAAAGAGATCATAAACAATTACCCAATCCACATTTGAAAGCAGAGGCAAGGAGAACTTAATAAGAGTAAAAGAAGTATCTAACACCTCAAAAACTACTGACATTTTCTCCTTCAGTTCTTTTCTCCCCATTTCCCTCTTCAAAGAGAGGACAGACCCAGATTTGAGTCCAAGCTCAGGGAATTCCTTAGCTGAGAGAGTTTGGATGAATCACGTCACCTTTTTAAGTCTCCATTTCATCTGTAAAAAGGGATAAATGCTAATTGCCTTACCACCGGACTGTTCTGAGGAACTAGATCACATAGGAAAGTGAACAAACAAATAATTGTTAGCTTTTAAGCTCCATAGTGATTTATGCCCATCAAATTATCTTCCTTCTAGTCTGTTTCTGACACATCTTCCTTTCTTCCTCCTGACCATGACTGATCTTAATATGGAACTGGATTTTATTTTTCACACAAGTCCCTAGTCCTTAATTTAAAAAAAAAGTGAATTAAATGTGGTAAATTCAAGAAAAGAAATAAAAAAGAAAAGTTTTTACAAACACCCCGATTTCTGTTGTTATTGGCCCCTCAACCAAAAAAATAATTTCCTAATTGAGAGCGTATTTTTCCAACTATGACAGACCGCTGACCTCCCCGTTGACATGATTTTTCAGGTAGTTCATTGATTGAATCTCATCTATCTATTCCGTATGCATGGGTGTCACATCTGTGGATTCAATTAGCTTTGGATTAAAAATATTAGAAAAAATGCATTTGTACTGAACATTTACATTTTTATTGTCATTATTCCCTAAATAATACAGTATTATAACTATTCACATTGCATTTACATTATATTATATGTTATAAGTAATCCAGAGATGATTTAAAGTATATGGGGGAATGTGCTTAGATTCTATACATATACTATGCCATTTTATATAAGAGACTTGAGAATCTGAGGATTTTGGTGTCCACAGGACTGTGAACTGTATTTTAATTTTTCAGGTAATTTTTTTCTTACTGATTTTTTTTTTTTTGGACAATGAGAGATATAATACAGAATAGTGATGTTTGGCTGAATTGGTACATGCATATAATGTTATTTTTAGGTAAGTTTAAGAGCTTAAACAATTAAAATTCTGTTACTACTGATGAAAATATTACATTAATAAAGAGGAAATAGGGAACATCATTACGGCCAATTATTATACTATGCAGAAATAAAGTTCAATTTCTGGGCATTATAAAATGTGTGATTTAACTTGCCTTTTTACTAAATACCATTGACCACTAAAACTACAAAACTATGTGTGTGTGTGTGTGTGTGTGTGTGTGTATTTTTTTTTTCCAGTACTGGGGATTGAACTCAGGACCTTGCGCTTGTGAGGCAGGCGGTGGCACCACTAAGCTAAATCCCCAGCTAGTATATCTTTTAAGTATATTCTTAGTATAATACTATCATCTTCAAGAATTAAGATAATGTAAATATTAATAATGTCAATGACAGCATTTATTCAGCACTTACTCTTCGTGAGGCAGGCTTTAAATAGTTTAATTGTATTAACTCACTTAATTCTAACCAGCTAAATTTATCTGAAGTAGACAGTATCATTATTCCATTTCACAGATAAAGAAAATAGGTCAAGAAAGGTTGTGTATCTTACTCAAGGTCACAAAACTCACAAATAGCAAAGCTGTGATTCATAGTCAAGTGGTTCTGTCCTATAGCCCATACTAGGGATGCTATACTACCCAGAGAATTATTTCAGGTGGAAATTGAGTTGTTAATTTCAGAACCCTATCTTAAAACCCAAGTTTGTGATTCAGAAGCAGAAGTACCTCCAGCTTCAAAAGATATGAAAAACCCTATTCTCCTTGAAAGATGCAAATTACAGCAAAGCTTGGAAATGGAGATTTAAAGCCAGAGGGCAGAATGGGAATTGAGTCAAGGGCAAGATGGCCCTCAACTCTGATGTGTGGGGTTATAGAGGAAGAGGAATTAAACATGACTGCAGGTTTTCTGGTTTGGGCTTTGCAGAGAGGAGGTGATATCGCTAAGTAGACTTTATTGAAAAGAGAAAGAACATGGTAGAGGTGGGGTAAGAAGTTTTGCTTGGCTTAAAGTCATCCGTACAGTATCCAGAAATCATTTAGATCAACATGCTCTACATGGGGCTGGACTCTCAGTGTTGTAGGCTAAGAAAGTCCAGTGATAGATGCCAAATGTCTCATTGGTGATAGCAGACATTTCTGCCAGAATGGGGACTTTGACATTTGAGGAATAGAGTATTGCAGACTAAGAAGTGCCAAAAAGACAGTAGGATTTGTCTTGGGATAGTATTAGGAAGGCTAGCTATCCTAACTACAGATGTTATATTACCCAGAGAGAATGATGTCAGGTAGATATGTGAGTTTGTGGATTTCAGAACTTTAACATAAAACACAAGTTTGTGATTCAAGAGCAACACGTGGAAGCAAAGGAACAGAAGGCTTTAGGCAAGAGAAGAGCCGAATGCTTAATCACACTAAAATGCTTCCTCTGATATCAGATTTCCAGTATTTCTAAGATGGCAAAGGTCAAAATGAGAGAATGGGTCTAGCTATATAAAGTGCTACATACCTCAACTTCTAATGGGAGACGAGCTGCTCTTGTTATGAGCACTTTCATATAATAATTTGGAAGTTAGGTTGAGTTTAGAACAAATATAGGACTCTGGAATTCTAAATGTAATATTTCTATAGAACTTACACTCAGTGGTAGTAAAGTTACCTTCATCTACATGATGTCATTGAAGGACAAATGAGGCAGAGTGAAGCACTTTTACCTCTCTCAGTCAGGGAGGTAGCATTTTAGTGAGGATTCAGAACTTCCACTCATACATAAGAATAAGGAACCCTCTTCATTTGGGTGTCAGTGGAGGCTAAATGAGGAAGCTCGACATATCGACCTTATCTGGCACTAATGAGGCAGTACCTCTCAATCTGCCAGAGGGGTGAAAAAGGAAACAAGCAAAAACAGGTTTAAATAAATTCAGAGACTCATAGTACTGAAATGTACAGGATTCAGTTGAAAATCTCTTATCACACCAAGAAAAAGATTCCAAAATGAATGAAAGAACCACAAGATGCTAATACTACCAAATAACAATGTTAGAGATAACAAATACAATTTATAAAGAAGCCATGATAAAGCATATTTCAATAAGTAATTATGAACAGGGTTGTGTCAGTGAAAAAATAGACTCACCAAAGAAATAAAATAAGAAGTAGATGATATAATCAAGAACTAAATGGAATTTTGTGTGCGTGTGTGTGTGTGTGTGTGTGTGTACTGGAGATTGCACTCAGGACTTTGTGCTTGCCAGGAAGGTGCAGTGCCACTGAGCTACATCCCTAGCTTACCAAATGGAAATTTTATAACCGAAAACTACAATAAACAAAATAAAAAACTCAGTGGATGGGTTCAACTGCAGAATGCAGGGGACCGAGGGAAAACTCAGGGAATTAGAAAATAGAGTGACAGAGATTGCACAATCTAAATAACAGAAAAATAGGCTAAAAAAAGTGAACAGAGTTTCAGAAACATGTGAGACTACAACAAACGATCTAACATTCATGTCATTGGAGTTCTGGTTGGTAAGGAGAAAGAAGGTGTGGGCTGAAAAAGTACTCACAGTAATAATGGCTAAAAACGTACCAAGTTTGGAAAAGCACATACATAAAATTCAAAAGGCTGAGTAAATCCCAAACAGAGTAAACTAAAAGACACAACATAATTAAAGTTCTAAACAGTGTGAAAACAGTACTATGTCTTGAAAAGGAAAAACAATACCTTAAAAGTCTCTCCAGATAGATACACTCAAAAGCTTAAGAGATACATGAAGATAAAATCTTAAATTTTTTTTCAAATAACTAAAAACAACCCAGGAAAATGAAAATAAGAGAAATAAAAACCAGGGAGAAAAAAGAGAAAATAAAAATATAAATAAGCAAACTTAAGCCCTAATTGAACAATAAATATATTAAACATAGATATCTAAATACACTAATTGAAATGCCAAGATTGGCAGAGTGGATTAGAAACACAAACTCAGAATGTGTTGTCTACACTGCTGCCCATAACAACAACAACAAAAAAGGTGTTGTCTACAAGAAGCTCACTTGAAACTTAACAATTATAAGGAAATTAAAAATTAAATGATAGGAAAGGATATATCATGCAAACATTAATCAAAGAAAAGCAGAAGTAGCTATAATAGCAGATAAAGTAAAGAGCAAAGAAAATTATCAGAGCTATATTACGTAAAAATCAATGTAGGATGAATACACGGCAATCCTAAACATGTATGTCACAGAGCTGTAGAAGTCGAGATGCAAAAATTGATGAAACTGAAAGAGAAATAGACATCCACAATTATAGTTGGAAACTTCACATCTATCTCATGAACTTACAGAAAAATCAATGGAAATGTAGCAGAACATTAATCAACAGGAATGATTTACAATATTTCATTCCAAAAGAGCATACCATACTTTATTCTCCAGCAGTGATGGAATACGTATCAAGATAGATAATAATAGGCAATAAAACGTGAAATTTTTATAAGAAAGGATATCATATAAAATGTGTTCTCTGAACATAATAAAATAAACCTAGGAATAGGAATTAAGAACAGAAAAAAATAACAGATAGATTTCAAAATACTTGGAAATTAAACACTACACTTGTAAGGGTTCTGGGATTTAGCTCAGTGGTGCCACCGCTTGCCAAGCGCAAGGTCCAAATTGGATCCCCAGTATCAAAATCAAACAAACAACAATACACTTCTACATAATATATAAGTCAAAGAGAAAGTTGCAAGAGATATCAAAAGATATATGGAAATGAATGAAAATGAGATAAAATATGTAAAATATTATAGGAAGCAGCTACATCAGAGCTGAAATTTATGATACTAAATACAATTGGAAAAAAAGGAAAAGTCTCAAACCAATAACCTAAACAACAATCTAAGATATAATACCAAGAATTAAATTTAAAAAAAAAAAGAAACCCAAAGCAAGGAGAAAAAATAATAAAGAAATCAATGAGATTGAAAAGAAAAAGGAAAACAATGGATAAAATTAATTAAGCAAAGTGCTGTTTTGTTGACAAGATCATTAAAAGTGGCAAACCTCTAACAAGGTTTACAAAGGCAAAAGAAGACATAAACCCATGTTATCAATTTCAGGAATGAAATAACCAATATCCCTATCCATCAAAAGGACAATGAAGGATTACTAAGAATAATTCCACATATATAAATTTGACAACTTAAATGTAACAGACCCATTCATAAAAAGCATAACAGCATGAATGACAAAATGAAATAACAATTTGAGTAACCCTATAACTATGAAAGAAATCGCATTAATAAAGCTTAAAACCCCCAAAAGGAATCTATAGACTAATAATTTCACTGAAAAAATTTTAATGAATAATAATATAACACCAATTATATACCAATCTCTTTCAAAAAACAGAAATAGGAGGACATTTCCCAATTCATTTTATGAAGCTAGTACACTTGGGCCTTTTTTATCCACAGTTTCTACATCCACAGATTCAAACCACTGCAGATTGAAAAATACGCAGCGGGTAGGGAATTGCATCTGTACTTCACATGTACAAACTTTGTTCTTGTCACCATTCCATAAATGATACAGCACAGCAACTGTTTAGGTAGCATTTACAATGCACTAGGTATTACAATTATCCACAGAATGATTTAAAATGTGTGGGAGGGAAACAGTGCAACTCACACCACAGAAATATAAAGGATCACTAAAGATTATTATGAACAACAATTTTGATAGCCAAGAAGAATAGATAAATTCCTGGAAACCTACATCTTACCAAGATTGGCTCATAAAGAAATAGGAAACCTGAAAGATAACAAGTAATGAGATAGGATCAGTAATAAAATGCTTCCCACAGAGGAAAAGCCTAGGAGCAGATGGTTTCACTGATGAGAGCCACCAAACACTTAAAGAGGAATTAATAGTAATTCTTTGTAAATTATTCCCAAAGTTGAGGAGGAGGGAAATCTCCCAAACACATTCTAGGAGGCCAATATCACCCTGATACCAAAACCAGACAATAACCAAAAAAAAAAAAAAAAAAAAAAAGAAAGCTACTGGCCAATATCCTGGATGAACATGGATGTAAAAATCCTCAACAAAATGCTAGTAATCTGAATACAACAGCAAATCAAGATTATTTACCACGATAAAGTGGGAATCATCCCAGGGATACAAGGATGGCTTAATATATGTGAATCAATAAATATGATACAGCGCCTCCAAGAATGAAGGACAATATCTATCTGATCTCAACAGATGCAGAAAAAGAATTTGATATTATAATAGATAGCATTATACCAAGTGGGGAAACCCTGAATGCTTTCTCTCCAAGGTCTGGAAGAAGACAAGATCACTTAACATGATACTGGAAGTCCTAGTCAAAGCAATCAGACAGAGAAAGAAATAAAAAGCATACAAATAAAGAAGTGGAAGTAAAATTGTCACTTTTTGCATATGACAAGAATATATATATATCCCCAAGACTCTACCAGAAAGTATTAGTAATGAATTAAGCAAAATTGTGGGATATAAAATCAACATACAAAACTCAATAGTGCTGCTGTATGCCAATAGCCAATGGTCTGAAAGAAATAAAAAACGTAGCACCATTTATAATAGCTGCACAAAAATTAAAATCTCTGCAATAAATTTAATGAAAGAAGTGTAAAAAAAGTGTAATATCTTTACAATAAACACCAATGAAACTGAAGAGTACACACATACACATACAAAATGGAAAAATATCCTGTGTTTATGGATTGGAAGAATGCATATTGTTAAAGTGCACATACTATCCAAAACAATCTACCGATTCAATGCAGTCCCCATCAACATAGCAATGACATTCTTCACAGAACTAGAAAAACAATTCTAGAAATTGTATGAAACCACAAAATATTCTAAATAGCAAAAGTTATAGGGAGCAAAAAGAACAAAGCAAGAGAAATTATACAACCAAACTACAAACTACAAAACCATACTAATTAAATTAGCATGGTGTTTGCATAAAAGCAGACACATTTCTAAAAGTGGAATCATACAGTTGTACGCCTTTTTGTGGTTGGCTTATTTCACTTAACATAATGTCCTCCAGGTTCATCCATGTGACAGAATTTTTCTTTTTTAAGGCTGAGTTATATTCCAATATATACAGCACATTTTCTTTTCCATGGTGCTGAACACTGAATCCAGAGCCTTACATATGCTAGGCCACTGCTCTACTACTGAGCTACGTCTTCAGCCCTACTACATTTTCTTTATCTATTCATTCATCAACAGGTACTTGGTTGTTTCAACTCCCTGGCTATTGTGAATAATACTGTGATGAATGTAGATGAGTAACTATATCTTTAAGAACCTGGATTCAAGTCTTTTGGATATATACCCAGGAGTGGGATTTCTAGATCACATGGTAATTCCTTTTTTTTTTTTCTTTGAGACAAGGTCTTGCTATGCAGTTTAGGCTGGCCTTGAACCCACTATATATCCCAGGCTGGCCTCAAACTCATGGCAATTCTCCTAGCTCAGTTTCCCAAGTGCTGGGATTACACGTGTGTGCCATCACACTCAGCTGGTAATTTCATTTTCAATATTCTGTAAAAACTCCATTACTATTTTTCATAGTAGTTGCATAATTTTACATTACCAGTCACAGTGCAAAGATTCTAGTTTCTCCACATCATCACCAACACTTGCTATTGTCTGTTCTGTTTTGTATTGGGGATCGAACTCGGAACCTTGCACTTGTGAGGCAGGCGGCAGAACCACTGAGCTAAAATCCCAGCCCCACTATTTTCTATTTTTGGTAGAAGTCACCCTAATGGGTATGACGTAATACCTTATTGTAGTTTTGATTTATATTTGCTATGATTAGTGATTTGAGTATCTTTTCATATGCCTGTTAGCTATTTGCATATATTCTTTGAAGAAACATCTATTCAAGTCCTTTGGCTGTTTTGTAATTAGGTTATTCAATCTTTCTGCTGAATTTTAAGTTTTTTTATAGCCTGATACTAGTCCCTTCTAAGACATATGAATTACAAATATATTTTCCATACCACAGGCTGCTTTTACACATTACCCCCCCCAATACCAGGAATCAAACTCAGGACTTTGTGCTTGCCAGGCAGGCATGATGTCACTGGGCTACATACATCCCTGACCCATACACATTATTAATTATATTGTTTGAAACACGAGAGTCTATAATCTTGACTTCTTCCCATTTTTTTATTTGCTTTTGCTGCCTATGTTTTTGGTGTCATCTTTCTCTGTATTATTTCTTACAACTACGTGTGAATCTACAATTATCCCAAAATAAAAAGTGTATAAGTGATATCATGTAGTATTTATCATTCTGTGTCTGCTTTATTTCACTCAGCATGATGTCCTCCAGCACAGTGCCTATAGTTAGCAAATAATGTCTTCTTGAAAATGTACTAAGAGGATAGACCTTACAGTAAATGTTCTTATTTTAAAATAAGAATAGTACATAAAGAAGACAGGAAGACTATCAGAGGTGATGGACACATGTATGACATGTTATGGTGATGTTTTTATGGGTATATATGCATCTCCAAACTCACCAAGTTGTATACATTAAATGTATTATAGCCTTTTTATGCCAATCATATTTCAATAAGTGGATCAAATATGTGCATTTTAGGGCTGGGGATTTAACTCAGTGGGTCTGCTGCCTGCCTTGCAAGCACATCCCTGGTAAAAAAAAAAAAAGTGATTTTTTTTTTTGGACCAGGGATCAAACTCAGGCCCTTGAGCTTGCAAGGCAGGCACTGGGACCACTGAGCTAAATCCCCGGCCCAAACAATGTGTATTTTAAAACAGAAAAAGTAAGACAAAGTTCTAAGTGAAGATTATCTAGACCACTCATTTCTTACTTATGCCATAAAACTGATGTCATAAACTGATGTCATACTAGTAGTCTTATTAATCTCTAAGACATTCCTACATTTTGTATCAATGACAATTCTTAGAAGGTATTTTCAGGTTGAACTAAGAAATAAAGTATCTAGGCTATATAAAACAATCACATTCAATATATTTATGATGACCCATTCTTAAACTTACTAACTCTCAATACCTTAAAGGATTATTCTTTCAGTACGTTCGATACATGTAGCATATCTCTAGCACTAAAAGTCTTATACTTGTAATGATCAAACTTAAAGATTTTGCTCCTTTGTATAAACACTTAGTAAAATTTGATTCTTTTCACAAAAGTTTAGAAACTGCATTAAATAAAAATGTGCATGGCTGGGGATTTAGCTCAGTGGTTCCGCCACCTGCCTCACAATCGCAAGGTCCCGAGTCAATCCCAGGTACAAAAAAAAAAAAAAAAAAAAAATGCTGGCCAGGGATTTAGCTCAGTGGCATTGTGCCTGCCTGGCAAGTGCAAGGTGAGTTTGATTCCTGGTACTGAAAAAAAAAAGTTCAAAAATTTACAATTAGATGGATACTAGATAGGCTCCTTACATGAGATTGCAAATCCTCTACACACATTTTCTGTAGTGTCTCAGTTCTTCCTTTTAGAATTGTCATGGAAACCATAGTCTCTACAACAAGAGTTACTGCAGAATTGATATTTAGACTTATTACCTTTACTCTCTATCTTGCTCCCCCCCCCAAATGTCTGAAGAGCATTTAATATTCTGAGGAGAAAGGAGTACAAGATGATACCTCCATAAAAGGCATATTTTCATAAGGAAACTATCCAGTTCCTTGAAGGTAGGATTAGGGTCATCCCCAACAAAATCCAGAGTTTTCTAACCCTAATTAGTGTACAGCATACCAAGTGCACTTCAAAACAGGGAGAGGGTGCTCAGTGGAGCTTGCAACCTAGAGAACAACAGTAAGAGCACACACCCGAGGTTAAGTGTCTCCTGTTTTCCTTGTATACACAATAAAAAGAGAAACAAAACATATAACTTATAAACTCTATCCTTTCAAAGCAGTTTTTACTTTCATCTATTTTGTCATCAACGTTTCTTTGGCACATTTAAAATGCTTCATCTGTTATCTACTTTTGTTTTTGTTATATTTTACTGATGACTAAATGGCACATATTTTACTTACCTAAAAGAGGAAGTAAAACTGGGTAGTTGTAAGGCATCACAAAGAGGTTTACACAAGTTAAAGTTGTACTGGCTTTTAAATAACCAAATGGATATCCAAGTTCATTGTATTTTCCACTACTAGTAACAAATACCTGCGAAGAACATGAAATAATGTACAGTTATGGCAACAACGCTTTATGTAAAACTAAACTCATGGCAACATTCTACAGTAACAGCCGTAGCACAATTTAATTGTAATTTAAAATCGGAATAGTGCTTTTAGCCTGCATTTATGTCAAAATACATCATGCTAAATTTAAGTGTTCAGATTGTAATTTTTCATAAATTACATTAAGAAATGAAAATGCACAATGTAATAACCACTTAGGGACCATAGGCCCCACTAAAAATGCCCAAATATTTACTTGTTTAGCAGAATGGAAAATAAAGCTAAAACGCCAGTAAGTGATACCAGCCATTAAAACAAATTAATTTCTCAAAGGAATACATGGTTATCCGAGTACAGACTTTTAAAAAAAAGGAACATGATCCCATGCCCAAAGCACACAATTATGAAAAACATAGCCTCTTAAAGGATTAAATAAACAGTCCTCATGTGTACTTACTATTAAATCTTTGCCATCCCATTCCCCTACACATTTGACCATTAGCAGATACTTTATATTTATATTATTTATATATTTACATTTATGCAAATTATTTTGAGGCAGAAAGGAGATGCTTTGATAAAATACGGAAGGCATTTTCTCTGGATGTTACAGCAAGTATTCAATTGAGATTAAAACATTAATCGTATTTCATGTGACTCTCTCCTTATTCCTTATTGATATTTCTAACTTGATTTGTATTATATTGTCAGCCTCTGCACACAGTTCTCTAGCTACCATGTTTAGTGTGTGTTCCATGTTCAGATTCTTTTATTAGTACGTGTTTGGGATACATAATGAACACATTCATCCTGGGGAGTTAGTGTAAGTACATACTGCATCTTAATCCTTTTTACTTCTTCCCCTCCTCCTGCGCATCCCCCTTCACCTTCAGATCCCCTTTTCAATTCGCAAAAGATTTACTCTGTTTCCTCTTATCTTTTATTTTGCTCTTTAAATTATTTATACTTCAGGTTTCTCATATACAAGAGACCATGTGATATTTAAGCTTCTGTGTCTGATTATTTCACTAAGCTTTATGGTGTCAAGGTACATACATTTTCCTACATATCACTACAATTTATCAAAAAATATAGAACACTTCAGAAATTTGCATGTCTACCTTGTGCAGGGGCCACTTTATCATTCCAAGTTTAGTGTATGTGCTGTCAAAGCAGTACTGTGTTCAGACTTTTTTTAGTTTGTTTGTTTGCTTGTTTGTTTGCGACAGGGTCTTGCTGTGTAGTTCGCAGTTCAGGCTGGCCTTCAACACATTATGCAGCCAGGCTGGCATGGAATCACAGCAATTCTCCTGCCACAGCCTCCTCAGTGCTGGAATCAGAGGCATGCACCACCATGCCAGACTCGACTCCGGCTGTGACTCAGGACAACCGGTGTACACTGTTAGAGACCTAGACCTTCTACTTTTCCAAAGTCCTTTGGCAGGGTCAGTTAAGACAAAATCTGAACCCAGATGTTTAACAGCCTCCATTTACCTTGTGAGTTCTTAGCATCAAAATGACCGACCAGTTCACTAAAGTTTTGTTATATTTACAAGTTACTAAGAATAAATCTTTCCTATGCATTTCACAATGCTGCAAAACGTGCTGTGCTAAAACAATTCTGCTAGAGTTCATGTATCCATTTCCACCTCAACATAATGGCAATAAAACATGCTGGATTTTATTTCTTAAGTGTATGCATTAGAAGGGGGAAAGGCTATCATAAGAGATAAGGAAATATATATTTAATTCTAGGAATCAGATCTAGAATTCCCTACAAAGGAAAAGCACCGGTTTTTGCTTCTCACCCACCTTTATTTCCTCCCTCTCTTCTTTCCTTCCTCTGCATAAATCCCAGGAGTTATTCTAAGTTTTCTATCACCCACAAGTTTATAGATTTTGGGGGGATTCTGAGTAATAGAGACTATATAGTCCAGAGAAAGTGAGTGTCTAGTACAATGTGAGATATTTGGATTTGAACCTAAACTCCATTATGGGTGTGCCAAATTCCCTGGCTCTTGGCTCGTTTTATTCTCAATAATTTATCACATTAGTGGCCAGGTATGTTGGCACACACCTGTAGTCTGAGCACTAGGGAGGCTGAGGCAGGAGGATTGCAATGAGTTTGAGGCCAGCCTGGGCTGGCTACATACTGAGTTTAAGGCCAGACTGAGCAACATGGCAAGACCCTGTCTCAGATAAAAATTTATCACATTAAAGTACACTTAGGTACTATAAAGTCAGGAAAAAGACTATAGCATATTTGAGTAATTGTGAAAGAGTAATGACAGAATTTCTTAAGTTTCTTTGGAGGGGGTTTATAAGGAATGTGTTATATATAAAAAAGAGGTTTTGTTTTTAGGGAAATGTAATTTTATTTGCTTTCATTACAAAAATGCTTTGCATCCCATACAGTCAAACCTCATAGCTTAGGTTAGCATTCTGTCTCTACATTTCTAGTATTTTTTTGGTAAATTCCCTCCTATTGTTTCTGGTCACTACCCTTCAGCCCCTAACAGGACCATTAACCTGACTTCTAATATGATTAGTTAGTTTACCTCTCTTTGAATGGATTCTTTTTCTCAACGTTATATTCTTGGTATTGGTCTGTTTCCCTTTTACATTCTTGATTCATGCCTGTTCCTTTCTTCTAACTGATCTTAGCATTTCGGGGGAAGTAAAGTAGCTTACAGACAGCTAGTAGCAATAACCTCACATTTTAGGGTGAAACATATTTTTCTTACATAAAGAGAATCTAACAATTACTAAAGTGCTATATGGTTCTGTAGTTTAGATTACAATGTAATATTTTTATGCTCTATCCAAATAAAAATTCTGTGACTACCATGTCTGTATTTTTACAAATTAAACTCTGAAGATGACTCCTTTAACCAATTCTGCAAGAATGTCTAGCTGCAGCATAACACTTGGAAGATCTGGTGTGTGATGTCTCTGTGAATTTGTCTTATCCAAGTAAAATCCCACTACATACACCAGAGTAGATTTTACTACAGGAAAAAGCTTTATTACATTATACTAATATAGAAACGGATTTCAAGGACTGTGGTTTCTGCCTAATCCAGCCTATATTTCCACTCTGTCCAGTTCAAAGTAAGGGCTGAGAACTTTACTTCAGCTTCACAAACAATACCTCAGTAGAATTATATCTTTTAGAGTTAGTTTTGTTTTGTGTGTGTGTGTGTGTGTGTGTGTGTGTGTGTGTGTGTGTGTGGTGGTACCTGGGATTCAACCTAGGGGTGCTCAACTACTGAGCTATATCCTCAGCCCATTTTATTTTTTATTTTAAGACAGGTTCTTACTAAATTGCCCAGGCTGGCTTCAAACCTGAGATCCTCCTGCCGAAGCCTCTCAAGAGGTGGGGATTACACAGGTGTGTGTCACAACACCTGGATAAGTTACAGATTCCTAACCTGGCATCTATGGACAGGCTTTGAGGAAGCGGGGGCGGGGTTTTCAAATATATAGGTTTCACATACTATTTTAAATGGCAATGTATAGCTAGCTAATGATTCACATCAATCTAAATTTATTTACTTGGCCCTACTGCTTATTTGATAACATTTGTGGGAAAAAGAGGCTAGTATTTCCAGATTAACCTTTGAAACTTCTGAAAACAAAGCCCTGATCCCAGAGTGGTTACAGACATTTGGCCAATAAGTAAGTACCTGCCAGCAGGTATGGGGAGATTTTCGTTCCAAGATATACTGAGTTAGAGGAGAAGGTTCAAGTTCATATTTGTCGAAGGGCAGTTTATCTATCACCATTGGCTCACAATCTACACAGGAGAATCTAACAACAGGATGAGATGTTCTTGGTGGCTAAAAGAAAAGAAAAGAAAATATGATCACATTTAAAGAAAGCCTCCATTTCTGACAATTTTGCAAGCCCTTTTATATTTTGTTATATCATCACTGAGATTCAGGCTTTGATAGTTATTAGACCTGAAGGAATCACCAATGGCTTTCCTGTGAAGAAGAGACTTAATTTCTTTGCCTCTACTTTCCACTTAGTATTAAGAACAGGACAAGTAAATTACAACACTAGAATTAAATTACAAGTAAATTACAACACTAAATTACAATAACTAGAATTTCAGTGAAAAAATGCTTTGAATATATTTAAAAAGCCATTATGATCTGTAGGATGAATCCTGAGCAGCAGATCCACTTTATGGTTACCAAGCATCACCTGCCCTTCATTCCTTTGCATTGCATTCCTCTGTAATCCGCTAAATTTTCTAATGAGGTGATGGCAGAACTCAAGCTATTAACAAGTAAGATGAAAAATAGCAAAGGTCTGGAAAGGGCAAGATAGAGACTGATAATGCACTAGTCATAACTCTAGGGCCCAGATAGAAGGTTTTGTTCATACCTATATACTTGTATTACATAGCTGAAGGTACAGATATTTGGGGAAGGGATGCAAAGGCTGTTTTCTTTGTTTTGTTTCATTTTTGGTATCGGGGATTGAACTCAGGTCTTTACGCTTGTGAGGCAGCGGCCAGAACTACTGAGCTAAATAAATGCCCGGCCCAAAAGGCTGTTTTCTTATTAGGTTTAACTTGTGAGTGAAGAGCACCAGAGAAAGAAAGAGAGACAGCAAGGGCTGAGAGATCTATAAGACTAATAGACATATGATAAAATATCTTTGCATGTTTATAAATGGGTAAACACATTCACTTGCCTTTATCATTTACAAACCTACAAGATGTTTAGAGGGTTGAGAAAAATAGTCCTCAAATGAGCCTTTAAAGAAGGAAGAATGATGACATAAACTGTGTATGGATTATTTGAAATTTCATTTATTCCAGATTTTCCTAATTGCAGTATTAATTAATCTTGTGAAATATTTTTGACTTCTTAGATTTGAACACGTAAAAAATCAATAAAGACACAAGTGAAGACCTATCATTGGCAGTAACAAAACACATTTACCACTAAAACATTTACTTGGTGATTCAAAGTGGCTGAGAACCCAGGGGCACCGAGGAGGGTATTTACTAGCACCAACATCAAGGGTTTGATAGAGCATTTCAGACTTACATGGCCACTACTGAAAAATAAAATGCAGAAGCCTAAAAAGAGCAACCCAGCAGAATATGCAGTTCACTGTGGAAATTTCTAGAACTTAAAATAAACATAAAGGTGAACCAGGAAGATGTTAAACTAGAGGAGCATTGATGTTAATTATCTCACACTTACATCCACCCCAGCCCACACAAAAACAGATTGCTGAAGCCTTCATAGACTGGAAATGGGGAGAAACGTTTCATACAGTGTTCCTTATTAGTAGACATTGGCCTCTCAAATAAAAAAAGCCAATTTGTCTGGCACTAGGAGTAATTATATCTAACCTTTTGTCAAATGTAGTGATCAAAATGATAAGCTGTTTGGGGGTCATTAGAAATTATTTAAAAAAAAACATTGCTTATGTACCCATCATTGAAAAGTACACTGAAAAGAACAGAAGTTCATTGACTAAAAAAGGATGAATTGTAGATCAAGTCAGTTCCGTTATGTGTCTTATGACTCTATAGGAAGTAGACCTTGAAGATGTTTTGAAAATGTTTCCAAAACCTATATGAGGTGTAAACTGAGTTTCAATTTCCAGAGGCTATATATGAAAACCAATGCTAGTGCCTCTGTAGGCACTGTGTTTACCAAGCAAATGAAGTAAGCTGCTCTGAGATGAGAATCAAGTCACAGACAATGACAACATCAAACATAACAGTGCATTAACATTCAGAGATGGCAGCTCAAGTGAAAAAGGCAATTTAAAGAGAGAGTGAAAATGCTGAAAAGTAAAGGAAGTCCTCCTTTGCTTTTAGGCACAAGGTAGACTTTTAGCAAGAGATAGAAGGCAAAAGAGAGAAGATTTCAAAAGCCTCAGAACTCTCGCAAAAGGTTCACTATAATCAGGAAACTAAAATTCCACATAGTGTTTAACTTTTTGCTGTTTGATACTTACTAGTGAAGGTAAATTCTGACCTGGCCAAAATGACTCTGGAATTGGCCAATGTCCAACAGGAACACCAGCTTTAGAGTTAGGCCGTACATAAATGAGTTTATGACAACTATGCCATGGTTGAGCAGCAAATGAACTGCTTGGCCTCGATGAATCCATAAATCCATCTAAAAGTTAAACAAAAGACAGGCTAGGGCATGAATTTCTTCTTACAGCTGTTGATCTACTTGTACAAATTTTCCAGCTAAAAGCAGATATAAAAAACAATGATTCATGAGAAACGGAAGGAAAACAATGACACTACTAGAATTCCTAAATGTTCTCTCTAGTGACTCTTTTCTTCTAATCAGTCCTCTCTAATTCAACATGCCTCACCATCCTTAACCTACTGTGAGACTATATACTTACGTGGAAAACTGTTATAAAACTAACTTTGCATTTCACAAGAGTTGGATGCAATAAACACATTGAAACACTACAGCTATTTTTTAAGAATTTAATAATCACATCGAGAAAATGAAACAATTCTATATTTTTACTTATTTTAGTGTTATTTTCACAAGTAATTACCCTAGACCAGGATATTTACAGAGGAGCCCTGGGCTCTAGGGAGAACATATAATGCTTTTGGAGGAGTCCTGTGGGTGAAGTGGAGCTCACAACTCCGGGCATGTGCATTTTTCTTAGGAAAGAGTCCTTCGCTTTCTTCAAAATCTGAAAGGTTAAAAACTCTGGACAAAGGAGAAATGGAGCTAGAAAGAAACTCTGAGTTATTTTCTCATGCATGACACCAAATCCCAGGAACTCCCGTATGAAAGTTTTCAGTTCACACAGGCATCCCTTCTCCCAGGCCTCAGTCTTTCATGGCAAGTATCCTTAGGGGTTCTCCTGAAATTATTATACACAAAATTGTGTGTGCGTGGCCTGTATCTTTTTTCCTAGGGAAAGATGTTTATATTTGCCCAATAGCTTGTCAAAGGAATTCAGGAACCAAAGAGAAAAAAGTGAGGAACCACAGGATTTACTGCTTCAGACAGAAATGTGTCACTTTTTGCCATGTTTGGCTCCTATGTTCTTGGCCACAACAATTAAAATGTATGAGGCAGAAGAGATAAGCACCATGGTAATAAGTACGCATGCATATGTATGTGTGGGAACTGAAAGAAATGAGAACTAATAACCTGGAACAACAGAGCTCTAAGGAAATCCTGCAGTACCTACTATAGTGTGGTTTAGTTCCCTGACCCCTACGAAATCCACACATGAGTAGTTACAAATGTCCATTCGCAAAGTGTCTGGAAAGTCACTACATTTTAACTTCCCCTATGCAAAAGTAGTTCTGCTTTTATCCATTTAGATGTCAGACTTTCTGTAAAAACTTATTTTAAAAGTTTCTACGTTTAAAAAATGTAACAGGAAAATACTAGTGTAGAACCTTACAGAACATTCTAAGTTCTTGCGTAATCAATTCACGACTTCTTGCTGTAGGGTAGTAACTAACACAGCTTTTATTAAGATAGTTTGGCATATCTGGTGCTCACAGCCCCAAACAAGATCACTATGTAAGTGCCACACTGTTGGGAATACCCAGACATTTTGTGAATAGAGAGGGAATGAGTCAGTGTCACCCCAAGATTGGGACAAGGGAATATAAAATGATTTGGGGGAAAAAAGAATTTTCTTAGGAACATTCAACAAAAATTTGAAGTTGTTAGAAGTTAGCCTTCTGACACATCTACATAGGCAAAAAAAAAAAGACAGTAGTTGTTTTTGTGTGTGCTTTTTTTTTTTTTTTTTGTATCGGGTATCGAACTCGGGATCTTGCACTTACAAGGCAGGCAGCGCAATCCCTGGCTCAATAGTAGTTGTTTGGATAAATGTCTGTAACCATTCAAATGTATGTGGATAAGGAAGACTATCATCATTATAATTTGTTTAATGTATTCTGAATGTCAGATCGTTCTCCTATATAACACTCTAGGGTTAAAAAACATTATCCACCATACCTTCTCCAACAGGAAGTGGATCTGGTCCCGCTTTTTCAAAATTAATAACTACACCACTCTGAACTTTTTGAACTAGAGATTCTAAACATTGATTCAACATTCGTTGTGTTTTAACACAGTAGGAGCGACCTATGCCAGAGAGAAAAATCACAAGAGCACAAGTTTGATTTAAGTATATCATAATACAAGCATCTGAAATTCTAAAATATAACTTAAAATAATCATAACTACATTGGCAGCAAGTGTAGTACCAATAATGAGATTAAGCATCAGAGTTAAAAGATTTTAAAGGAGAATAAGCAAAGTCTAGATGCAGAATTTAATGAAAACTATACTCTGCTGCCATATAGTCTTCGTTTAGAAATAGGAAATATCACCAATACCTCCTGTGACTTCACACATTTGTGTGATGGCCGATTCATCAGTTGGTACACTCCCTAGTTGCTCTGGTTCCATACAACCCACTCCAGGCAAACGCAACACCAGGGCAAATAACCTTTGATCCCAACGAAAAGGTTCTTTGGTTAGTTCACTTCCAGGCAGAGGAGAATTCAAAGGAAGATGAAGCTGATAAGGCAAAATGTGAAAAGGTTTTATCATAACAACCCCTATACAAATGAAGAAAGAGTTAAAAGGCTCACTTTTCTTCCATGGAACATAATAAAACTAAGCAATCTCTCCAGGATTACCAAGATAGCATGTTTTTCCAAACTTTATTCTTAACTGGAAATACATGCTTCCCACAGAATAGCTGCATGTTCTCTGCCATTTAAATGAAATTTTAAAAAATTAAATCTCACCTCTTCTTGAACACTAGCAGTACTTGTTAACTTGTTTCCATCTGTGATGGTAATTAAAATAGATGGTTCTAAAAAAAATGGATTTCTCCCCTAAAATACATGTAAAAAGAATTAGAGCTGTGTAAAGTAATTAAATTATATTTAAACTTTTACATTTGCCTTGTTAATGATCTCCCCAATACATGTTAAAATCTTCCAGGATATATAAGGAGAAAAAGATTAGGGACTGAAAGGGCAGGAACCAAAATAATCTGGAAAGAGGTAACATTTCTATAAACTGAGAAATTCTTATAATGAAGAACTCCCAAGCTGTAACATTCAACATACTTTATCTCTCAGCTTTCCAAGTAATCACAAAATAGTAAAGTGATTGTAATGGCAGTCTCATCCACACTCATGAATCCATTCACCTGAGTCAAAATTATGGCAGAGATGGGGGACACTAAAGACAAACTTTGTAACCTGGAGGAGACTTTGGAAATCATGAGCAGAGTATTTAGAGGAGATAAGGACAGTGGTGGCAGCAGCAAATACTTTTCTGGCTTCCTCTTATTCTATAGCTTTTTTCACCAGACTGGGAGGGAGAGAGGGGTTAAGGACACAGAAAGAGCCTCTCCAATTGTCTTCTTCCAATATTTCTCAGCAATTTATTCATCCCACTTTCAGATATCTGATGATGTGGTGGTAGGCAATTATAACTATTTTAAAATCAAGCCATATACAAGAATCAAGAAGGAGATTTAAAAAAATTCTTTACTTAAGTTATATGAACCTTTTTGGAGGATATCAAAAGTAGCAGAAATCTTGGTAACCATGCCCAATTTAAAAATTTTTTTTTTTGGTTTTGTTTTGGGTACCAGGGATCAAATTCAGGACCTTACAGGGAGAGGCAGGAGTGGTGCCATTGAGCTAAATTCCCAGCCCCCTGATTTTGAATTCTTACCCCAAGTTACCAAGGAAATTAGTTGTACTCACTCAAAATTTTTTTACCTGTCCATAATTGTCTATTCCAGATATTAATCTATTGAGATTTAACAAATCAAATGAGGATCTTAGTGCCTGACCAAGAGTAGTCAGTCCAGTAGCCTGAAGATTTTTTAGTTCAGTCATGAATGTTGTATGATTTTCCTTCCAACCAGCCTGAAAGCCAAACATTTACAAAGAGATTCCTGATTATACAATGAACAACGTATAAAATGCAAACAGGCACTAAACAAACTATTAAACCTCTACTTGACAAATTAATTGCTCCTTAATGAAATTCTATTCTATATCTTGATTGATCTCTGGGCTAAAGCAAGTGATCAGTTTCAGAGTGATCAGCTAGCTTTAATGATCAAGAAAGAATAAAGAATTCAAGCAAGCAGTACGTTCATTTGTTATGGCCGGAGGGCTTTGGCTCAAGAGGTTCAGTTTTCTGTTAAGCCTCAACCAAACCTACTCAAACCTCTCAGTTACCTTAGCTTGACACTGATGATGAGCTTGGAGTGAGGGGACAGCAAGGAAGACTTACGTTTATTTATCTATTTATTTATTTATTTATTTAGGGGCCGGGATTGAACTCGGAGTCCTTGTGCTTGCAAGGTAGGCGGCAGAGCCACTGAGCTAAATCCCTGGCCCAAGAGTTACTTTTTAAATGCATTGTCCTTAATAGAGACAAAATTGGCTATCGAGTTTCTGATCTCTATGAACTTTTCTAACTAAGATTCTTTCTCCCAAATAGTATTTTCATTTTTAAATGAAAATAAGAGGAAACTATAGGAATAGAGACACACTTATTTGGAGACAACTCTTCTGCCACTATCAAGCATTCAGAAAACCCTAAATCTAGATTAAGATGATAAAGGGAAAAAAATGTTTTGGCAAAGAAAGAGCACCCTCTAGGTGCCCCCAGCAGCTGAATAGTAGCAAAGAACCAAAGATACAAAGTCAACAGCCAACACACTGTGATCTATTAGCTTGTAGAACAGAAGGAAGGAAAGGATCCTGCTGACTCTTCAGTGATGGCTACAAAAGCAAAGCAGCACAAAATACAAAGAAGAGAAGCCAAAAAAATATGGCAGGTATGGTATGTCACAGATAGCATGGCTAGGCCACATGGTAGACAAAACACGCCAGAGTCTCAGGAAACCCAAAAACAGCAGAGTGTTATGCTGAACACTGAAGTGATGCCTAACAGGCCGGTACAGCAAGAGGAGGAAAGAAGCTGGAACAGATATTACAGAGACAAACTAAATGATTTAATTTTGTGTTTAGCCAAAGGCTACAGCACTCTTTTCTAGTTTCATGGCCTCCCAAAGCACCATGAGATATGGAGGCTAAAAGAACAAGATGGGACATGTGAAGAAGCCTGAAGTTCATGAGACCCACTGATGTGAGGAATGGAGGGGACCGTGGAAAGGAAAAAAAAAAAAAAAAACCCCAGTTCATTAAAGGGTAAGATTTGCTACAGAACCACAAGTTAATTTGACTATCATTGCTCTGGGAACATGACAGGAGGAATGACTGATAAGACAATTTGAGCTTTGACTGTAAAGTGCTTTGAACGCCACGCTCAGTAGTTCGGATTATTATCTGTTAGCCCTGGGATGAACTTGGTGTTCTTAAGTAGAGGAGTGGCATGATCAGAGCCGCAAGATCCTTCTGCTGGGAGGGGAGGCTAAATTGAGGGGTGGAGGAGAGGATGCAGCTTGAGGCAGGGAAACTGGTTTGGAGACTGTTGCAATAGCTTCTGAGGACAGTGATGAAAGCCTGAGTTAGAGCAGCGAGGACAGGCAGTAGGCTGCAGATTAAAGAAATATTTCAACAGGCAGAGTCATAAGAATTTAGCTAATTAAATGGATGGGTGTGGGAGAAAGGGTCATGTACTGTGTTGGGGTATCTGGCCTGGGCAAACTTATGAATAAAGTTGATGTTTTTGAAGTTAGTTTGTTTAGAAAGCTTATTTCCACACAGTAAACTTACATATATATTATATTAAGTATTGAACTCCTCAAAGGCCCGTGTAATAGTTCAGGGTATGACTGAAGAAAAAGCAGTGGACTACTTGGTAAAGATTTCATTGTACTTTATAACTCATCAATGTTTCAAGTAATGTCCCGATTGTTAATAACCGTATTCATCAATCTGTCAAGATAATTACATTATTTAAATTTTCCCTTATAATATGGAATGAAAGCATTTTACAAATACTTTTGACATCTGAATCACTGACATTGTTCTTTGGTCAGTTCCAATCCTTGGCAACAAACTGGAAATATGAGAAATTCATAATGCTGTTCTCCTACTTCGGTACTACAAAAATGTGAGCTACATTTACTACCAGAACCATGAATATTTTGGTAGCATTCCAGCTCCTATTTCAAGATAAAAATTAAATGTTCCTCTCCATTTTCAAAATGCTGTAGGAAAAATAAAATACCCGACAGATTAAGTAAAATATTTAGAGAACTTTATTCATGTGAAAAACTTCTTCCACAAAGACGACTATAAAGAGAGCAGGAGAAAAGACACATTATACTCTCTGTTCATTGCTTGAAATTCATTTTTATCACAAATGAATTCAAAGACAGCTAATTTAATCTTTTCTTTTCTTCACAGTACTGCGGAATCAAATCCACGACCTCTTACATGCTAACGACTCACTCTGCTACTGAGCTGCATCTCCAACCTCTGCTGTATCATCCCAATAGTCTTCTTTTAAAATATTTCACTTCAAAGATAGCCTACTCTCATGTCAGTAAAACCTTTATTCCCGATAACAATTTCCACACCTTCTTGGAGAACTAGAGCTTACAAAGCACTTTCACACTTCACGGTGACATAAAATAACTCTATAAAAATAGGCACAACAATACCAATCCTATTTTGACCTTCCTTCCTTCCTCCCTCCCACTCCTCCCTCTCCTCCTTTCTGGCAGTATAGAGGATTGAAACCAGGGCCTTTAAACGACTACACCCTAGCCATTTTAATTTTTTTAAATTCTGAAATAGGGTCTTGCTAGGTCATTCAGTTGCTCAAACTTGGAATCTTTTTGCCTCAGCCTCCCAGGGTGCTGGGATTACAAAGAAGGGCCACCATGCCCAGGTCCCTTTTACATTTTAACAAACAAGGAAGAAGTGAGAGGTACATGTTGTTGGTGGGGGTGACAAATCACATTCCAGGACTACACTATCTGAAATGGTAGCTCTTAACTACCTGAAAGGGCAGCTAGTTTGAATCAAGATGCAATGTAAATGTAGAATACACATGGGATTTTTTTTTCTTTCTTGTGTATTGCTTGGTATGGAACCCAGGGCCTTGTATATACTAGAAAAGTGCTCTACCACTGGGATACATTCCTGGTCCCACCCATGAGATATTGAGGATGTAGACCACCTCAAAGAATGTAAACTATCTCATTCACTTTTATACTGATTGCATGTTGAAATAAAACAGTTTCGGATTTTTTCAGTTAAAACTGTATTGGTAAATATAGTTTCACCTGTTACTTTTTAATGTGGTAACTACAATATTTTACATTATGTGTATGGCTGAGGCTGACATTATATTTCTATTGGACACTAATGTTCTAGAAAGACTGAAGGTCAGGCAGGGGAACCTGGCCGCGAGGCTGCACACAGTGAAGTCATTCCAGATTCCAAGGCAGTAGAACACAGGATAAAAGCAGTGTCAGGAAAATCAGTCTGGTAGCAACATAGACAGATGGGAAGAAAGGCAAACTGCTATCAGACAGAGAAGCTAGGAGGTTTGAATAGTAATCAAGGGCTGGGAGAAATTAGGACCTGAATTAGGATGGGAATTGAGAAGAAGGCGTACACTGAGAAACATTTGATTTTGTTTTTTGTTTGTTTTTTTTGGGGGGGGGTACCGGGGATTGAACTCAGGTCCTTGCGCTTGAAAGGCAGGCCACCGAACCACTGAGCTAAATTCCTGGCCCAAGAAACATTTGAAATGAACAAGATAGGACTTAGTAACAGAGCAATGAGAGAGAGAATACGAAAAGATGATTAGCTAGCTAGCTCTTACCCTGGGAGACCTAAAGGAAGAGAGGTTTAGGACAAGTAGTAACTTGAGATAGGTAAAACCCTAAACTACGAGTTGTCTTCACAGTAAAGATTTAAATGTCTCTCAGAGGTGAGATGATGACGACGACAATAATAGATAACAGTTATTGGTACTGGTGCCTGTAAGTGCTAAGAACTTGCTTATGCAAAGCACATATCATATACACCCTTCTCATCGCAGCCTCATAATCACCCTCTGAGTGCATGTTCTTATTGTGTTCATTATATAAATTAAGACACTGAGGCTCAGCAGAGCTAAGCGACTTGTTCAAGTCAACTAGTAACTGGCACAGTCAGGATTCGAACTCAAGTAGTTTAACTTCAGAGCCCCTCCCCCAACCACTTAAGCCATTACATCCTTTAACCCTTCCATATATTCATGGGCATGTCTTATTAGGTTACCTTAAAAGTTCTTAAATTTAATGGAGTTTCCAATCTGCATTTAATGCAAGTCTACCTTCCCTTATGTCTAAATACAGAGAAACTGGGTACAGGGGACAGTAACTTAGTAATTAGAAGAGCCTGGTCTATTCATGGCAGTCAGTAACTAGCTTGGCAAATGGGTCCCGAGTAAGTCACTCAAACCTTCTGGGGCTCTGTTGCCTCATCCTAGGAATGAAAAGGCTGACAAATGAACTCTGAAGTCCCTTCTAACTTTCTTTCCTCATCCTATAATTCTCTACCTCATAACAATTCTTATATCTATCAGATTTATGTTCCCTATAATTCTGTGCCTTATAACAATCCTTTGAATAAATTTGCCTTGCATGAAGAAAATATCACTTGCCTTAGGACAGATGCTAATTCAGGTCTGGTTTAATGTGAAGAGTCAACTAAAAATGTCTTTTTTTTGAGACAGGTTCTCACTATGTAGTTGAGACTGACCTGGAACTTCCTATGTAGCCCAGGCTAGTTTTGAACTCACAGTGATCCTCCCGCCTCAGCCTTCTGAGTGCTGGGATTACAGGTGTGCACCACCATGCCCAACTTAAAAATGTCTTTTCATATCAACAGAGAAACATGGCCCTTTCAGACTACTGATGACCTGAGTTCTAGTCTCAGCTTTACCTGAATAGCCACTAGCCACTTCTTTCCCATTCTTATTTCTATTGAGTGAAGAGAATTTGTACTGCTCTCCTCAAAGGCCAAAGCCCAAAGAATATTTCCTACTACCATCTCAATTCTGTCTTCTAACCTGATGAGCAAGTTTCGGAGCAGGAAACCGGCATGCTCCTCTCTAGGACTTTGCTGAAGCCCTTTTGAATTTTCTGGTATGTTTTCCACTGTGTGTTGCTTAAGAGTTAGGCTCTGCCCCTAAAATAGGCCTCTGGGGGAAGTCTGTCAATATGTCAACCATTTGGAAGCTTTTCATGAACACACCTCTAGGCTACATCCTCAGGTCTAGCTTTTATCTGGAATCAAGCTGTTACTTAGATCTCTAGCTGGTTCCTGTGTTATATTTTCTATTGGTTTCAAATGAAGTGGGGAATACAGGAGGATGTTTCTCCCCCAAAACTCAGCACCCTAGTATTTATCCTTCCCGAACTTTATATCCCATTTGGGTCAGACTGTTTCTCTGATTCACTGATTTTTTTAAACTGACTTTTACTTTTTTAAGTAGAGGAACTCCTTCCCTCATCAAAATCTTGCCAGAAAGTATAAACAAGTAAAAGAGATAAAAACAGATGAACTGTCCATGAAGGGGATGTGGGAGCAGTGTTGAGGCCCTTTCTGAAAACTCCTGCTCTATCTCTAAAGGTCGTCTGTAATCCTTTTCCAAAATATTAGTGACCTCGCTTGACTTAATAAACATGCCCTTACTTTCCTCATTCAAGGCAACTGATTAAAATAATTAGGGCAGGTGCACCTAACTTCCCACACAGTTGTCCCTGACAGCATGTATGCAAACTGAACATTGGTAAATTTAAAAATCAAATAATAAAGATACTCTGGGTGGTAGGTTTTGAAAGAACAGGCAGTGTATTCTTTCAAAGAACAAAAACAAGCCTCATGTGTTACTGATTGTCAGGAGCCAGGCAACCACACAGCAGCGGGAAAACTTCTCACTAAGAGGTACCACTAGCTGTGTCCCCAACTTTTGGTGCTGAACTACTGCAATGAACCATTTTGGGCACACTCACTCCCTCAGCCATTTTACACCCCACACCTCCCGCCCCGAACAATAGTGCAGTCCAGCCCAAGTCTTCCTAGCGTGTTAGCAAGCCAGTCACAAAGAATGAACAACAAACATCCTTGATATCCAGAGACAATACATGCTGCGGTCCCTCCTCCACAGATTTTTATCTTTTATTATCAAAGGAAATGAAATCACCTTGATAATATTTGCCCTTCATAAGCCTAAGTTAAAGGTATTTTCTGGACCTTCGTCTTTCTAGATGGTTACAAACTAGATGATTAACAGATTTGAGTGTTTTCCCAGATGTCTCAAGTTAAAGCTGAAGAGTTTAAATTTAGCAAGGCCATCAATTCTCTTGTTGAAAGATAAACTATTTTCCTTTTTCCATCTGCTTTCCATAAGTTTGGGGAAAACTTGCCCTGCAAGTTTTATTCCAGACAATTGGAATAAATCAATTCCAATAGTGTTTTTTATACTAATTTACTTTCTTCTGCAATTTAACATTCAATCATCTTTGTCATCACAAACTCTTTGAGTGTTGGTAAACTGACTGGTGAGAAGAAATGACATGAAAAATAAGAAGCTCTGTTTCTGCAATCAACTCTGTTTCCCTGAGGAGACACATGACTTTTCCTTGGTCTCTGTCCTTAGTCTTATACTAAATATTTATGTAAGTCTAAACTTTTCAATGTCAAGGATTTTTTTTCCCCTCACAATTAAAATGGACTCCAATTCTGTTAGATACATGACAAGGTTTACCGGCTCTCTTAAGTAACTGAACATCATGACAGATGAGTCACCTTAAAAAATTAAAATATCCTTTCAAATTTTATTCACAGCTGGCACATCTATAAAGGAAGTTGCTAAAATCATGAAGTACACTTTAGGAAGACACTATTATTACAAGAATGGAATTGTCTTGCTTCTTATACCCCTCTCTTTGAAAACTTCCTTCTTGCATTATATTTTGACCCCATCTGACACAATTTTTTCCCTAAATACTTTACAATTTGGCCTGTTTTCCTGTTGTTTTCTCATTTGACTCAAGGTACTGATATATACTCCAAGGAAGTATTTTATTATTTTGTAATTTATATGTATAACACTTTCTTATGAAATACTTCTTTTCAAAACAACTTCTTCTCTTGGATTCTCTTTTGTCAAAGTTATTCCTCAAAGGCTTTTCTTAATGTCCTGATTTTTCTAAAATTTGCAAAATCCATTTTGCTGGATTATATGCATTCTCTCCCTTAGAACCCTAAATGCCATCACTCTGTGGTTCAATCCACCAAGTTCCACCCACATGCTTTCAGGAAATACTATCTGTCAAGATCACATTTAAAAAAAGGGGTCTCTCTTACTTGAACCTTCGACTTAAACAAAAAAAAAGGTTCCTAAGAAATTGCCTCCCTAATATATTGCAGAAACTTATTTGACTGTGGCCTGTTCAGATGTTTTCAGCAGACAGTTAAAGATTCCCAGGACCACATATTTTAAGTGAACTAGGCAAAGAAATAATTCATTTTTTGATTCCAGTGACAATTCAC
>NW_022900951.1:111775578-111778140 GCF_012274545.1 Fukomys damarensis | reverse complement strand
TTTTTCTCTTTTTTTTTTTTTTTTTTTTTTTTTTTTTTTTTTTTTTTGGTACCGGGGATTGAACTCCGGTCCTTGTGCTTGCAAGGCAGGCCACCGAACCGCTGAGCTAAATCCCCGGCCCACGGTTCACTAATTTACATTACCACTATCTTTAAAATACTGAGTATGAGTTTTTTCAGTGGCTACACAATCATAAGGATTAATGTAGCAAATCTGTACAATACATTCATGGAATTTTCAATTCTTACCCTAGGGAATTCAGGTAAAATTAGGAAGCAGCATATCTCTCAAGAGTTCACTGCAGGGCTGGGGGTGTAGCTCAGTGATAGAAAGCTTGCCTAGAATGTGAGAGGCCCTGGGTTCCATCGGCAGCACCACACACACACACACACACACACACACACACACGCACACGCACAGTTAACTGGAAAGTATGATAAGATCAAAAGAAACTTTATCTTCACCAGTGGATGATAACACGCAGAAACCAACAGTGTTAGAAACTTCTCTCTTCTATCCAAGAGCCAACTGCATTGCTGCTGAAGCAGAAAAATCTCAGATCTTACCAAACATGGTCAGACAGAAATGCTTTCCTCTGGGAAAGCTTGATTCCCTCTGTGTAGCACAGTGATGGAGCACTTGCCTAGCATGCTCAAGGCCCTGGGTTCTATCCCCTGCCTAGCAAAAACCTTTCCTTTCTCAGGCTCAGAGTACCTTTTGAACTGTAGCTACTGATAAATACTTTTTATCAGAAAAAAATGCTGTTGTGCAGATCACATGTGGATTTTAAAAAATAGCTTCTAACTTGCATTTTATGGACACATGTACAAAATAAAATTGAACAAAATTGAGTAAGACTAAGTCACTCAAACACTGCAAAAAAAAAAGTTGAACACAAGAAGTAGCGGAATGGCCATTTATGACTGTCTAAAGATTATATAGCATCTCTTTCCCCTGGACTAGTAATTTCTTAAAATTCTTTCCAAAATTCAGAAGATATTTTTATATCATAAAACTAATACATATTTATTTTTGAAAATCCCAACTGAAATACAAAATTAGTCTTATCTGTTCCCTAAACCATCACTGCCACTATTCAGCACATGATACAGCTAGCAGCAGACAGAAACAGCCTCAGTAAGAGCAGTAACATTTACCAATTTAGCTACTGTGGTCAATATAGCATATTAAAGCATAGTGGGGAACTGTTTTCTAAACTTTAAAGCACTTTTGAAATCATGCTAAGCTCCAATCCTCAAATGTTCCACTTCCTACTTTTCAGTTATACAAATCTCTCCTTTACTTTTTCAGAAAGGAACCCTGGAAATAATCCAGCTAATCCTTTCATTTAACCAATGAGGAAACTGACACCATAAAAGGCTAAGTGACTTTCTGGGGTCATGTGTGTAATTAGTAGCAGACTTCTGCTAAGAACCGAGGTCTCATGCCTTGGTCCAATCTTGTACTCTACAGAGCTTAGCTGAGGCGGCACAACTTCTCATATTACATGAGACTGGATGGTGTGATCTACCAAACAAGATTACTGTGACCACTAAAGAAATCCGATTCTTCTAAAAGTATCTAGCTGTTGTGCAAATCTACTTATCCAGCTCAGAAGCATGACTATGGAGTTTACAATGTCTATATAGCTATGTAAGATTTCAAGAAAAGTGGAAAGCTTTGCTCTGTGCATTGTTAGCATTATCGTTCAAAAAATAGAAGAGGAGAGAGCCCCAACTTCCCAATGCCATGGTAATAGTAAAGGCTAGATACTCTCCCTAGAATCTTACTGTCTAGGGCCTAGTTATGTGGTATCTCTCCCACGGACACAGTAAGGCAGAGCAACACTGGGGCTGATTAAACAACAGTGCCTCTGGGCAACTTCAGGCCAAGTTAAATGAGACCAGCTTGGTCTAGTTCAGGCTCATCAACTAAGAAATGCCCTATTCCTGCTCTCTCCCCAATTCTTTCTGTAATTTCTCATCATTATAATAGCATTTTTAAAGTACCTTCTGTCACATCCTCCCCCTCAAGTCACACACTTAATGGGATGCTTTCAGTTCACTTCCTTTCCTCCCCCAGGCCTTCAGCTGCCTGTGTCTGGATCTCTTCTTCCTTTATTAACTGATGTTCTAGGGACTGTCACCCGGAGTGGGGAGACGGGTGGGGGGTGAGAAAAGACAAGTCTTGCTGAAGTGTAGGGCCAGAAATGGTGGAGAATAAGTTGATACAGACTGTGGTGCAGATCCCAGGATGCTCCGAATGGCAATCTGAACAATTTAGACTTGACCTCTTAAGTATGGGGGATCTTTGAAGGTTTGTGGGGAGGGTGATAAGAAACCAGCTTTTAAAAATGGGAGCAGTCAGTGGGTGAAGAGTAAGAATTCAGAAAGCACTTGGGAGGCCAGTTAGAAGATTGGTACAAGGGCCAAAGCATAAACATATAAGGACCTGGATTGAAGGCAGCAGAAACTGAATTGCAGGGGCTGGGGATTTAGCTCAGTAGTGCTGCCACCTGCTTCGCAAGCACAAGATCCTGAGTTCGATCCCCACTACCAAAAA
>NW_022900951.1:111769117-111775117 GCF_012274545.1 Fukomys damarensis | reverse complement strand
AAAAAAAAGGAAAGAAAAGAAATTGAATTGCAGGAAAGTTATGCAGGAGACATTTCCAAGGGATGCTGGACAGGCCTTCAAAAAAGACAGTAGGAAAGAATCAGAGCTTCCTAACAACCCACTTTCAATCCGGAGCGACTAGAAGATGTATAGAAGAGAGGACAGTTTTAGAAACACAGGAAGTTTAACTGAGCTGATAGTAGGAAAGACAATCAGTAGAGATATCCTGTCGTCAGCTGAGAGGCCTGGGTGGAAAGTTAAAGATAGTGAGGCATCGGTGTGGGTAGAGTATTTTAAATGAGGAATGAATGGGGTAGGATGCACTCACCACAGGGAAAAATGCAGAGTACAGGGCAAGAATTAGAGAGAGATAAATAGAATAGAGAAGGCAACACGTTTCTGGAAAAAGGGGTAGTTAACTTTCAAAGGTAGTTAAAAACAAAGAGAGGAAACATTAACAAATTTGCCCAAGTAGCTCTATAATAAATTCTCAGACCTCAATAAATACTTGGCTTTTCTAAATAGTACTCTTTATTCCTCAGTTGTGCAAATGAAAATGTTAAGTCTTTTGTTCAATAGATTCAAATCCAGAAGCTGGTTCTTGGTGCTAAGTTCACTGAACTTCTGAAACCACAGGGCAGGATATAAGTAATGAAAGCCACAGGCATTAGTGAATAGTATAATCAGGTGAATTTGTTTAAGATACAGAACTCTGCCTTTTCTAACAACATGTGGCAGCACATCACCGCAAAAGCCTTCATGTATTGTTTCTGTAGTTAGGACTCCAGTGGTTGTGCTGGCAGCATCTGCATTTCTTCTCTGAAATCCACCTGTCTACTCCATCTCACAGAATAGGAGGGAAGAAAGCTAGCAGGCTATGGCAGGAATGTGGGGTAAGACCTGGGTGATGGAACGAGGACCACACCAACAGGTGAAGCACAGATGGATACATGAAGCTCTGAAGAGTCCTGTGATACATCCAGGCCTTTTTTCTCAAGGAGTTTATTGGTACACTTTAGGTATACAGTACAGTTACATTCATCACTGGGATCTTGTACCTTTACGTGACAGGTCTTGGTTCTTATTTCTTTCCCATTCCCCTGCCCTCCCTTCACCCCCTCTATCCTTCCCTATTTACAAAGACTTTGTTTCCATGTTTTTCCTTTTCTCCTATCTTTTTCTTTTCCCTTCTTACCTTTCCTCTACCCCTCCCACTTTAAAAAAAAACCATTCTGCCTCATAAGTTGTGCATTAGAAGAAACCACATACTACAGTGCAGTACATCGAATGTCTTTTATCCCCCCTCACAGGAAATTCATTTATAAAGAAGTCAGTAAACTGATGATGGCACATCCATTTCTGATGGCCACTAGATGGATGAACTACACCTTTGCTTTTATAAGCCTGCCACTCTTCCCATAGCCCCTAGACACCACCCTCCACTTCCCAACGTCGACACACTGTCTCAAGCACCATCAACTCAAAAGTCTCAGCAACTCCACATCTGTCTAGAGTGGGGCACAACAAAAGCAAAAGTGTTTTGTAAACAAATGCACAATGATACTCGCCCAGAAATTGCCAGGGAAATAATAAAGATGACACTAGCTGTAATAATTCTCATTCATAGAGTGCTCGTTATAAAACTAAGTACGATTATATTAAAAGAAGCTAGAAATAACAGCATGTTGATTCTGCCTGAAAAGTACAGGTTTCAGGACCATCATAATCAGAAAATGCCTGTGAGCTGGGGATTTAGCTCAGTGGTGCCGCCGCCTCCCTCGAAAGCACAAGGACCCGATCAATCTCCAGTACCAAAAAAGAAAATGCCTGTGAGAAGTTATCAAAAGAAATGTTCTATCATGGTTGACAGAAACTCTGAAGTGTTTAATTACTTAAAACTTTGAAATAGAGACAGACCTGGATTGCTATAGGCCATGTTACTTAACCTTTCTGGACCCCAGAGAAGGTCCCTTCTTTATCCATTCGATGGCAATAATAATAGTATCTATGACACAGGCTAACTGAGAAGATTAAACAAGCAGTTTACATCTACTGGCACACTGCCTTCTACAGAAGTGTTACTTAATAAATGTCAAGTTTCTATTATTAGAAAGCAATTATGTGATTATTCATTATTACAAGGAAGCAGATATAAGTCAATTCGTATCTGAAAGATATGGTTTGTTACAAAAGCCAGATAACAGCTTTGATTATAAGATTTCAAAGCATCCAAAACTGGGACTATACCAAGACCACCCATCATGTAAAGGTACAAGATCCCAATACTGAATGTAACTGTGCTGTATACCTAAAATGTACCAATAAACTCAAAAAAAAAGAATAAAAAGGGGGGGATTAGCTCAGTGGTGCCTCTGCCTGCTTCGCAAGAGCAAGGTCCTGAGTTCAATCCCAGGTACCAAAAGAAAAAAAAAAAGGTCCCCACTTTTTTTGTGGTGCTAGGGATGGAACACAGGGTCTTGTGCATGCTGGGCACAAGCACAACCACTGAGCTACATTTCCTAGCCCAGTGAAAGGTTTGCTGTCCCACCTCCTATATTTTATTTATGATCATATCTGTATGTTCATTCAGTCTCCCAGTTAGTATTTATTGGCGGGAGCCAATAAAACATACATACACACATGTACACAAAGAAGTAGACAATCCTGGAAGCCCCATCAGGAAGGTGACTATTCAGAAGTAAGAATTTTAGAACCTTCCTGTCACTTGCACCTCTCTGCTCTTTTTAATGCTACTGATGTCTTCCCATGACAAGACAGGAGCTTTGCCGAGGAACATTGTAGGTGGGGAAGCCTTCCATAAAAGCAAGGATACAAAGTGAGACGTGGTGAGTCACATCTGTAATCCCATCTACTCAGGAGGGTGAGTCAGGAGGCCAGCAGCCTGGGCAACTCAGTGAGACCCTCTTTCACAATAAAGAGGACTGAAGATACGACTCATTGGTAGAAAATTTGCCTAGCATGCCTGAGGCCCTTGGTCCAAATCTTCCACGAAGGCAGCAGTGAAAGAAAATCTTTTTTGTTTCTTAGATTTTACTCTAGACTAAGCTAGAGAATGTATTCTTTATCCCGCTTTTCCTGAAGCATGCTGTCCCAGAGAATTCTTGGGCAAAGCAGCTATGTCAGTTGAACGAGAAACATACAATATATTTCTAATAACACTGAAAATGAAAACCTGAACCACTGTATCACCAATGAGCATGCATTATAAACAGACTATGAATTACAGCAGTTAAATTAGTTCACATATATTCTGTTGTACATAGCCCAGGAAAAAACTTGTAACCCAACCAGTTGGGTCAGCCAACTGCATCCAAAAGTCTAAGCAAGTAAACTAGCTTTGAATACTAAGAATAGGATGCTTTCATATTTTGCCCCAGGGCCAAGGGTTATCAAGTCATCAACTCTGAACTGTATGATAACCTTTCATACATAAATGAGTCCTTTATGGCAGTGTTCACTTTAAACAGAACATTGCAAGAAAGGATCCTCTTTCAGAAACAATTTCTTGGGCATGAACATCAGAAAATATCTTCAGGAAGAATATAAACCAATGCTGCTGTCTAACAGAAATACAGTGCAAGCCACGTATGTCATTTTATATTTTCAAACAGCCACATTACAAAAGGAAAAGCTGGGCATGGTGGCACGCACTGGTCATCCTAGCTACTCCGTAGGCTGACATGGGAGGATTACTTGAACCCAGGAGTTCGAGACCAGCCTGGGGCAGCTTAAAAAAATCAATTATGATTTTTTTAACCCAGCATATCCAAAATAATTTTTCACTGTTCTGTACAGCATCCACTTATGGACTACCTACCTTTCTACCTTTTAACTGCTGAACAACTGCACAGGGCTCATGGATACTGTGCAGAACAGTTTAAAGAGACACAGTCTGCAAGTACGAATAACTGGCGTATCTGAAGAACCATGGCAACTTTCACTGCTGCTTCAGCCTCTCACTCTTTTTGTGCAGCCCTCTCCGTGTAGTCATCACTGGAAGTACTGGAGCATGGGAGTTGTGAGGAGAAGAGGGGTGGGTACAATGTGTTTTTAACAAATTAAACTGGAAACTAAAGCCCATTTATCAGTAGGAACAATATTAAACACAACAGTTCTACAGCTGAGTGACCATTAAGGGTTAAAATGGCTTTCCTGGGGAGGAAGGTCTGGCAAGATAATCATCATGTCCAAACTTGCATCCAGGAGATAATGTTTTCCAAGTTTCCAACAAATATACATAGGATCAGCCTAGATCTCTCATTTACACTCTGTCAAAAGGAGTTTATATTTATGGAGGCCACATGTAGAGTTGTTCATTTAAGGATTTAAATCAGTAGGTTCTTTTCTTCATACTGCCCTCCAAATACAGAGGATCCTTCAATCTTGTCCTTCCCTAGAAAGCACCGTTCTCCCCATGATATGAAACAGCTGCTTGGTTTGGATGCTCTGTGAAACTGAGAACTCTGTTCTAAGCAGTTAGAATTATCTTCCCAAAGCAAAGACAAACTGCAAAGGAAAATATCTGCCCTCTCAGATGTGCACCACGCCCTCTGTGCCTCCCTCTCCGAATTCTAAAGCCTTCCAGCCAAACCCTTGGAAGCAGCCGGCACTAATGTAAAACTTCAACTTTGTCCTCTGGGTCACCCCAGACTCTCACTTCCCTCTGCCAGCAGCCCACTTCAAGGAATGCTGCACAACAATAACCAAACAAATACCCAGACAACAAGCCTTTCTCTCTCTCTCTCTCTTCAAATTTACCCAGTACTCTTCATGTCAGAAGACATGCACAAACTCTAGGCTGTAGTTGCAGAATCACTTTTGCTGTCTCGTCTGAACCAGTTACAGTCTTGACCCGATAAATTGAATTTTCATAAAGAGTCTTACAAATTCTTCATCCTTCACCTCCAATCCTCTGGTTAAGAATCCACTACTCAGGACAGCTCCCTCTTCCAATGACTCTTCTCAAGATCCCTGTAAATAGGGCCACACCTTTACTGTTCTTGGTCCTCCCTAGGTCAGGTACCACTTTAGGTTTCTATAACAAAACCTGGCACACAAGGAGTGCTCAAAAAATATGGCAAATAAATGTCTACATTGCTGTAATAGCACTCTAACGCCAGACTATCCTTGGGAAACATGTGGATCATGTCCCTGATCCTCATGGTGGATGATATCCAGTGGTGATAATAGCAGGACCAGAATTGACCTGCAAGGGGGAGGGCACAAGTGCAGGAAGATGCAAAAGCCATTTTCTGGGTTGAGGGAAATGTTCTCCATCTTGGTCTTGGGGGGTGGTTGCATGAATATGTAATTATAAAAATTATCAAGTCATTAGGGTTCATGCATTTTGCTGTATATAAAATGTACTTTGGGGGGGTGTTTTGAGACAGGGTCTCCCTGTGTAGGTTTGAACTCACTATGTAGCCCAGGCTGCCCTCATATAAAATATACTTTGATAAATAAAAGGAAGAAGGGGTTATACACACTTATCATTCAGAAATACAATTCCACCATTTTATAAACCTGAACCTAGATGAAAATGCTAACTGTAATAAGCCTTAAATATATCAGATTACTAATGGTGATCACTCTCTGAAAAGCATCATAGAAATGGGAGGGAGGAAGAGCTGAGTTTTCACATATATTGCTTGAAATCTTTCATTCCATCATTGAGTACATACTAAAATCTAGGCATTTCCTTGGGTATATAAATATAGAGATGTTTAAGTGTCTGTCCTTAGACAGAAAGCTCACATTAGGGCGGCTGACATTAACAGAGCAGTGTTTTCCTCCATGTGTGAGGACCTGGTTTTGATCCCTAGGACCAAAACACTTTCTCTATACCCTGACTCTAGCTCTGTGTCTGTCTCTCTATCTATCCATCCATCCTTCCATCAACATTGTAACAGAGTCAAATCATGAAAGGCCTTCGAGTTGCCTGGACTCTATTCTTTCTTTCTTTTTTTTTTTTTTTTTTTT
>NW_022900951.1:111764857-111769056 GCF_012274545.1 Fukomys damarensis | reverse complement strand
TTTTTTTTTTTTTTTTTTTTTTTTTTTTTTTTTTTAACAGGGTCTATGTAGTTGAGACTAACCTGGAACTCACTATGTAGCCCAGGCTGGTCTCGAACTCACAATAATCCTCCTGCCACAGCCTCCTGAATGCTGGAATTACAGGCGTGCGCCGCCACGTGGACTCTATTCTGAAATGCAATGGGGAGCTACTGAAGGGTTTTTCATAGGGGATTTATTTTATTTTATTTCAAGAATATGCATCTGCTAGCAAGGAAGGGGAAGAATCAGTGGCTTCCAGTTGAGCGGCTATAGCAACAATGGAGAGAAATGGAGGGTGAAACTCTGAGCAAGTAACAGGAAATGGACAAGAGCTGTTGAGAATACAGAAAAGGGAGGCCTCCATAATTTTGTTCATATTCCCTAGTTATCTTTCACCTGGTCCCTAATCTAGAGCTATTTACTTCCTTGCCCGGAGATCTAATCTCCAATTAACTATCTTCTTTTCTTCTTTCAAAATAACTACTGCCATGTGTCTCACATGTTCAGTGAGGAAGGTGAAAAGGAAAGCAAAATTATAGGAGAGAGAATTCACCATAAAGGCTAATGCACCGCCTTTGAACATTTTGAGTTTTAAAACATCTTGAATTCTCTAAGATTGTTCTCACAGTTCATGTTGTTATTATTGCACCAAAAGCACATCTTTCTTACCACAATGAAAGGTTCCCCTAAAAGTTGCTCCTTTTCCAAATAAGGCTCATAAAAGATATTCATGGGCTCAAGAAAAAATTACACCTTAGTTAAAATTCTAGTAAATGTCTGCAACACATATCATTTTAAAAGCTTAAGTATACTTCCTCAATCTGTAAGTCAAAATTCTAATCTTTTTCGGATACAGAAAGTATTGACAAAGTTAGCTACTGCATGTGAAAAAGCATGATTCAAGGGAAAATTTTCACTTTTCCAAATGTTGTATGCTTTCCAATTACTAGCTTAGGCTATTTCTTTGAAACATAATCTCTTCCTACCGTATTTATGAAAACTTCTGATCACTATTTGTACCTATGTTTCAACTGTTTTTAGAAAAGTGGCTCTTTTATGTTAAAAATAATTTCCTTGAATAAAAAACATTTTAAGAAAGAAGCTTCCAACATAAAACCATTTTTACACTAGTATATATCTCAGTGTAATGGCTTACTTCCTTCTGACAAGCCTGCCCCTTCCAGTCACTGAATAAAAGGAAATTATGATTCATAACAAAATGAAACAAAAACATATACGACAGCAGAACCTCAGCCAAGACTGTTCAGAACTATTTATTACGCCAAAAGAAATCCCACAAAATATTTTTAAACACATACTGCACTAGTCTTCCAAGGATATCCTGTAAATGTCAAAATATTAAGTAGGATTTCACCCTAGAGGTGTTCATTAAAGATGCACGAGATAAATGTAGTGTTAACACACATAACACTGTATAAAACTTGTATACAAAGCAACACTTAAAACCAATACAGTACACAATATTTGCATTTCATATACTTTTTTATATGGTCCCCAAATCAAGCTTACTTCCACCTATGCAGAGCTGACTGCAAATAACAGGTATCATTAATTTTGAAAGAGCACAGAACTATGTGCTAGGAAGTACAAAATACCTAGTTGCCAAGTCTTTGGTGAAATACTATATTTACATACTCAACAGTATACATTAGCAAAAATTCCAGTCACAGTAACTTTTCACAACAAGATTTATTGTCAGAGCTTGTAAGTGGATATACTGGGAATAGTTGCACGCCTGTTAAGGGAAAAACTTCCAACCAAACGTACAATTCATGCCTGTTATACTACCAATAGAAATCAATCTTCTAGTAGAAAATAAAATTCATTCTGCAGTATGTAAAGCTGAATATAACCAAGACCTGAGAGTTAAACAGTTACAGTGGTTCTACAACCGTAGAGAAATTGAAAAATATACACCTTAGTCTGCAAATAAATAAGCTACCAATAAAAACCCACCTAATATTACTTTGCTGAAAAGTCCTCAACCCCCTAATGAAGGGTGAAGCTTTCAAGGAGGAAGTAAGATGCCTGCTGACAATCAAGGAAGACTTATTTGATAATCAGTGTGACAGAAAACAGACACTTATGGATCCTAGCTTATGGCCACTATCAAGTGAAAGACTGTTCAAATCTGAAGAAAATCACCAGATGTTCTAAAATTTCTGACCTTCCAAGTGGACTACATCCTTAGAGCAAAGAAATAGTTAACATGTGCTGAGCAGCAAGGTGGGGACAAAAGGAATGACCAAAAAGAGACTCAGAAAAGGAAAAAATTAACGAAATATGGACAATCATTAGAAATTCTGGTCTTTAAAGAGAATGAGAAGAACATCATTAGATCATTTGCCTTTTTCTGGAACTTGTAGTCATCACCCAAGAGAACCTGAAAATCCTCAGGAAAACATAAAGACTAAGATGAAGATAATCAATGATCAATAATTAAAAGTTATACGGAATATCTTCCTATATCTTACCTACATAGGGAAAAATCACACTTGAAAGAAGCTTTTTCTTTAGGAAAAATTGCAGCACATAAGGTGGCAAGACAAAGAAAAACAATATCCAACATGTTTTCCTCTGGTTCACTAGAAAAACATAGAGAAGACACACAGCCACTAAAAAATTTGAATATGAAAATTATGTAACAACCCAGAATAATTCTTGGAGTAGCATAAGTGGGAAAAATATGATGCAAAGCAATATGTGCAGTGTGATTACAATAAGTGAAAAGATGTAACGATGGGTAAGGGAGAGTTATAAAACACTTTTCCAAAGGAAAGGACTGTAAATATTGCCATGTATGTTTTCTAGATCAAGAACTATTTCTATACTAGCAGTCCTGGCACTTGAAAAATGCTAAATAGGGTTTTCCTGCAAAGAGAACAAAAAGTAGGCACACTGCTTTATAGTATGTCCTTTTTACTACTTCAGATTAAGGAACACATCTTCAAATGGACACCTACAAATGGATGGTTATTTTTAGTAGCCAGAGTGTAGGCATTCAGACTCCAGATGTGCAAGCATCTGCTTTTCCATGTACAAAAACTGACTACACTTTTTAAAAAGCTTAGGCATTGTGAAGGATATCTACTCGCTCAATTTTTCTAAACACATTAAGCAAGAAAAATTAAAAGCAAACCATGAAACCCTAACAGCGTTAAGAAGAACCTACAAATCTGTTAATAGAAGCCTGCTGACAGGCTTCCTCTGCTTCAAGTCTGAAAGAATCCTCTTTGGGCAACAACTATTCAGTTGGGGTCCTCCTTGGACCCCCATGCAGAGGATGGACCCCGAGGCTAGGCAAGTAAGTGTTCTACACTAAACTAGATCTCCAGTCCAACCTTTCAGTTTGGTGGGTTCCATTCATTAAAACACCTCACACTAACAAAATGGATCACAGCACGTCCAGACTGCACTTCGAGGTAATTCAGCGGGGGCAAAGTACAGAAAGACGTCAAGGATTATGGTAACAACGTTTTCGATTTCAATATGAAAGCGCGAATCTTATACAGGTTGATTTAACAATTTGAGCCGTATTTTATCTGACCGCTGCAGGCAAAGCAGTTCTTTATCTCTTCACCATGGGAACCTAACTACCCCACAACGGCTAAGTCCTCCCTAATTTTCTGCTATGGGTCAGAGCTCCGAGAATCAAATCATTGATTTTGACTAGCTAACTATTCACAGCCAAGTCTTCCCCTTCCATTCGCGCTTGTCTCTAGACAAATCCCTCCGTGGCTAGTACAAACCTAAATTCTGAAGCCAATAGGTAGGTCTCCAAAAAGCTCTCCCCTTTGAGGTTTTTGCCAGGGCATCTCTCCCCCAAGTCGTTGCTTTGCAGTCTCCAGCGAAACAGTAATGGGAGCTAAGGTAACTGAGAGCAGGTTTGAACCTGACCGAGTGGAGGGCAGCAAGGAAATGAGTGTCTCCCAGCCCGAGGGTGAGAAGCTGCCTCGAGCCGGCACCTTTCCTACCGGGCGGGAGTGGGTTCGAGGCCATGGGGTGCGAAAGCGGTGGCGTGGCCTTTGAAGGCCGGCAGCAGGCGCTGCCACGCTCTCAGCAGGAAGGGGAGGGGAGCGAGAGGAAGAGGGGAGAAGGAGCCGCCGCCGAGCAGGGGGCCAAGGGGCGGGAGGAAGGAGGACCCGGAGGAGGAGCCG
>NW_022900951.1:111756119-111764256 GCF_012274545.1 Fukomys damarensis | reverse complement strand
CCAGCATGTACCTGTCTCCGCGGCTGGCGGGGTCTCGGGCGCGGAGCTGCGGGGCGAGGGGTGACGGAGGTTCGCGTAGGAAAGGGGGCAAAGCAAACGTTACAGAAGCACCTTGGTCCCCCCGAGTCCCTCGGGAAGGAGCCGCGTCTTTTCCCTCCCCTCCCCTCCCTTTACCTTCAAGAATAACTCCACAGCGCCTTTGGCAATGTCCAAATAGGAGGTGCCCAGGTCAGTGCGCTGGTTCATGGAGGCGGACGTGTCTATGAGGAACAGCAGGATGGGCATCTTTCCTCGCGTCCCCGGCTCTGCTCCCTCTCTCCTGGCCCTCTCGCCCTCACTGCCACGTAAGGCCACGCGAACCCTCAACTCTTGGAGAGCCAGGACACGGAGCAAGAGGAAGAGGGGAGATGGGACGGGGCAGATGGGACAGCTCCTGGCCTCCTTGCGGCAGCCCCACCTCCTTTTCCAGCGAGGGAACTTGAAAGTGTGAGCGTGTGTAGCCCTCGGGGCCCTCTCTTTCCCTCCTCCTGCCACCACCACCGCCGCCGCCAGGACTACAGCCTAGCCATCCGTCCGCGCTCCCTAGAGCGTTAGCCCCAGACTGAGAACCTTCTCTGTTCGCAGACACACAACTTCTGTCTGCTCACCTACCACCGGCACCACGTGACTAGAGCCCACGCTATTGGCTGTCAATCATGGCACGTTTGCATATTCATTAGATGACACGGCAAGGGGCGGGACTTGAGCGAACCCTGGGCGTTTGAGTTTGAACCCTTTGCTGGGGGTAAGGGGAAAAGTTAAGGACCTTTGCTAGGCTTGCATTCGCCTTTAAAGGACCTGGAAGCCTTTAAGATAGTTGCTTTGGATGAATTTTCACGCGCTCTTCAAAGGTGGTGATTCCAGAGGAAGAGTAAATTGAGCAACAGTTGTACAGAAGTACAGAAGCAGATGCTTGGCAGGCTGCTCAGAAAACGCTTTGCTAACTACCGTGGATCCATCCTGCCAGTGGCTAAGACCAAAACATTTCACAAGCAGCAAACTTCTTTCCTGATCAGACTTACTCTCTTTCCTTTAGATTCCTTCCTCCTCTCGATCACTATGTGTTCATTTGCTGGCCTTGTATTCCATGCATTTAGGAAACTGAACAGTTACTATACTGGCCTTTTGTATGCACCGACTTCTTCAATTTCTTTGAACTCAGAAGCACTGGCCTTCCTGTGATGATTCTGCCAAGGTTGGGTCTGCACAGACTTTACACATGGGAGGTTTACCAGATCTGATCCGTTTCTACTCACATTTATTGAGCACCTATCAAGTGCCAGGCATCCATGTTAGACTCATTTGATCTTTGAAATAGTTATGGTAGGTGGCTTCAGATTCAGTTTCCGGTAAAGGAAACTGCAGCTTCCTGAGGTAAGGGTAAGGATGAGGGAGAGGTGCTGTCAAGTCTGATTCTGTGAAAGGGCTCAATAAGTGGTCAATTATGCTTTGCTGACTGTTTCATGAGACACAATTTTTAAATGCAGACTATTAACCGTGCGTGGTGTTGCACACCTGTAATCCCAGCACTCGGGAAGCAGAGGCAGGAGGATCACCGTGAATTCAAGGCTAGCCTGAACTGCATAGTGAGATCCTGTCTCAAAAATAAAGTAAAATAAATGCATAATATTTCTATGTATTTACTATAGTCTATCTATTTATTCTATATGCTATGCACGATGTAGAATGCTGGCCTTCAATGAGTTTACAATTTCAACGAAGAGAGAAAGTCACATATATTCTGTGTATGTATAATCTTTTTTTTTTAGACAGGGTTTCACTATTTAGTTCAAGCTGGCCTCGAACTCATGGCGATCCTCCTGCCTCAGCCTCCTGAGTGCTGGGATCACAGGCATGTGCTGCCATGCCAAGCTGTATGTATAATCTTTTACACATTCTAGGTAGTGTTCTATCTTTCTTCTTTTCTCTTCTCTTCTCTTCTTTTGTTTTGTTTGGTACCAGGGATCGAACTCGGGACCTTGTGCTTGTGAGGCAGGCGGCAGAATCACTGAGCCAAATCCCCGGCCCTCTTTTCTTTTTTGAGACAGGATCTCTCTCTTTAATTCAGTCTGGCCTTGAACTCACTATGTAGCTTCCCAGGCTGGCCTCAAATTTGCAAAGATCCTCCTGCCTCAGCCTTCCAAATGCTGGGATTATAGGCATGCACCACCACGGCTGGCGCGTGCTCTATATACTCTTATTACATATGTCTTCAATAGCATTTCAGAGAAGTAAGATTTCAAAGGCGGTCACATGGCAACCTCTGAATCAAGGACAAAGAAGTGATGCAAATAAAAAGTGGAAACCCGGGGTCCAGTGTTCTAGAAGTTCAGGTTTCACAAACAAAGTAAAAAAAAAAAGTGTCGGGGGGATAATCTAGGTTGGAAGGAATGGTGTGAACAAAGCTTCAGACAGTACTCTGTATGTTACATTTTAGGCCTGTCTGATGTCATATAAGGAATTAATGGGAAAATAAGGATGAAACAGACACTAGAAGCTCCCATTTCCATTCCGATACCAATAGTCTTGGGGAGGGACAGTATCTACATGGGGGAGGATGCTGACAGTACAGGACTGGTGGGGATGATGTGTTAGTTTATTATTAGTGTATAATAAATTACCACAAATTCAACAGCAAGGTGCATTTATCTGGCAGGCTAAAAGTAGTATTTTGTTACTCAGAATTGACTTCAACAAAAATTAACCAGCCTGCCAAGGAAAGGACTTGGGTCTGGTGGTGCATAGACTCTCCTTTGGTTAAAGAATTATAAAATTTATTTTCTTTTTACCTTCCTTCCTTTCTTTTCTTTATTTTGTTTTTGAGGTAAGCTTTTGCTATGTCACCCAGGCTGCCAAGCTGGCCTCAAGCTTGCAGTCTTCCTGAATTATAAGTGTGTGTCAAAGTGCCTGGACAGATCACAAGATTTTTCTGATTAGGAATAATACATATAATTCCAAATCAGAAATCTTGTGATACACACACACAAATACAAAAGGGACAACATGCAAAAAATAACAACCTGTATGATTTATGTACTTATTCTGATTACACTAAACCCAAGCCCTCAGCATGAAGCCTCTCTTCTTCCTTTTTCTGGAGGAAAAGAAATTCTGTAGTATGCTAGACAGATCTGTTTCTTTGGCACATATCAATACTGAAACCTCAGAGCTCTTTCCATAGCTTTTTCTGCTGCACAGTATTAGCTGCCTTGTTCTGTGGGATATCTGTGCCTTGGATGGACGTGTCTCTCTTTCTAGAGTGTACCCTCCTTGAGAGCCATCAGAGCTGGTAACCGATGCCTGGCTCAGCAAATGGTCCTTAAAAGAAACTGTTGAATAGGCTGTCCTCTTCATTCTTTCATTGTCTTCACAGGTGCTTGGGTGTTGTCCTGTGAATCCTTTCCTACCCAGCCACGCCTCGTTGCAGTTGCATTGCCCCATCTGCCAAACCCTATCCAAGCAGGATCCTAGACCCGGTTCCCTAGTTTGAGGAGCTAGGGCCTTTTGGATTTGAGCCCCAGGAGGCTCCTTCAGATCAAGTCTTTGAATTGACATCTTTGTCCCAACCTTAGTGGCTTCTTTTGTGTTCTATTGGTGCTTCCTTGTAAAGTGGCTCTAAAGAGGTGTTGCTGCTTGCTGCTTGTCTCCCCCAGTCACATTTTCTCCCCTCTGCTCCCAATTTCAGACTTATTTTACTGCCAAGCCTCTGGCTTAGTGAAATGTTTTGTAAATGCAATTCTGTGATCTGCACTTACCATCCTGTCTTCTCTTCAGTCTGCTCATGCTTTTTGAGCTTGTGAGATCTTGAACTTTCCTCTTCATATCTCTGCTGTTTATGTGCTTTTCATTCATTAATAACCCCTAAATCAATTCACTTTTCTTCCACACCAATGCAGCCCTTTCTACCACATGTCTGGGGCTACCAGATTCCTCTTAGGAAAGAATTTGTATGACTAGGGTTCTCTTGGCTCTCATTTGCTTCACATAAGAGTAGCGGACCCTGCTTCATGCTTATATTTTATGTGGTTGGCCATGATGTGGTTTATCATCACATAGGAGACACTTTGTTTTGGTAAAGGCTGGTTCAACTACTCACTCTCCAAAGATTTGTTCCCCCTTGCCTTTAAGCAGGCCCTAATCACATCTTGACAAGAAGACCTTACTTAACTCTTTCCCAGATCTTGCCTTTCCTGGCTGGAGGGGAAGAAGATCTCCCAGCCTGCTTTCTCCACCACCTACTCACTCTTCAAGTCCAGGCAATCTGGTTTTTCTCTCCAGCTCTCATGGAAACTGCTCAGGTTTCCCCATTGGCCTGACCTGGCCAAATCCATGGGTCTGGTCTATATTTTACTTTGTTGATTGCAGAGCTACTTGTTCTTGCCTTCCTGAGCACCCTGTCCCCACCAATCTTGCCTTTAATCACCTGCCATTTCATCTAAAGTCTTCCTACTCTTTGGACTAGTTTCATTTGCCTCCACAGACTCCTAAACTTAATCTCTGCCTCACCCTGTGGCTATTTCATTGCCACCCACTGTTCTCCCTCCCCAGACAAGGTTATTTCTGTACCTTTTATTCATTTAGACATTTTTTTCTGTTTTACACAGATATTTCTTGGTTGGATCTTCTAATGAGGATACATTGCAAAACAAGTGAAGTAGCATATTGAGGTAAAGAGCCTCGATTTGGGGGTTCGAATCCTAGCACCTCCATTTACCACCAACATGACCTTGGGCAAGTTACTGAGCCTCTCTCTCTGCCTCAGCTTCCTCATCTGTATGACTGTAATAGTAATAGCTCCTCATAAGATTGTTATGAAGATTATATGAATTAATATTTATAACGAGCTTATAGAAGTGCTTAGCACAGGGTAAGCACTGCATCAGTGTTAAAAAGAAGCCCTCTGAAAGTTTGTACTCTAGTGGGGGACAAAAGCAAAAGACTAGATGCAATATTATATTAAGTGTAATGAGTAAGGAAATTCAGGATGTTATGGAAACACTGAGAAGGAACATATATTCTAGAGGGAGTAGAGAGGCAGGGGGGCATCTAGAGATTTTCTGAATGATTTGCTTTTGAAGATGTCACTTGCAAGAACATGGGGATTGGCCTGGTGAAGAATGGCTGGGAGTGGTTTGGAAATGGCACAGGGGAGAAGGGAGTGTCCTAGGCAGGGAGTGGTGAGGTGGGTGAGAGTGTGAAAAAGGTTGAAAGAGATCCTTCAGAAAAAAAGGGAAGTTCTGTGTGGCTGGGGTGCAGGAGAGCTGGGAGGAGGAGTACGATGGGGAGCGAGGTAGCTGGAGATGATCTTGGAGAGATAAGCAGAAGGCAGGTGAAGCAGGGCACAACTGGTTCTATAAGGAGTTGGATTTTATTCCAGGGGCAAGAAGGAAGCAACTAGAGAACTCTCAGCAGATCCTGTTTGGGTGATATCACTCTCTATGCAACATGGAGAATGTTTTCAGTGAGAGCCTAAATGGAATCCAGAAGATAGGTGAGGAATCTATTTCAGTAAACTAGGTGAGATGAATTGTAGTGGTAACCAGGGTATTGAGAGACGTATGTGGATGCCAGGTACATCCAAGCAGGACAGGATATGAGGAAAAAGCAGTAAAAGACAGCCAGTATTGTGGCTTGGGCAATAAGGAAATTGTAGGCTGAGATGAGGGACAAGGGGAGAGATGCCTAAGGCAGGAGGTCCATTTAACCAATAATTGTTTTGTATCAACTATGTGCCAAACATTGTTAAAAAAACTAGATAGATATCAGCAAACAAGACAGGCCCAAATCCCTGCCACTGGGGACTGGTAGAAAATAAACAAGTGGGCCAGGGGTTTAGCTCAGTGGTTCCACCTCCTGCCTCCACGTGCAAGGACTGGAATTCGATCCCCAATGCCAATAAACAAACAAACAAATATATAAAACCAATTAAATATCTAGCATATCAGCTGTTGGTAAATGTATAGAAAAGACAAAGGAAAATGAAGGGTCAGTCTGCGTTCATGGAGACAATAAGTTTTAGTTGCTTGTGTGCTACCCAAGTAGAAATAATCAGGAACCAAGCTCACATAATAAAATATAAGCTATCCTCAGAAGGGAGAGAAGCTGTTCAGGCAGATTTTAGGGGAGAATACACTAGAGCTGCAGGAACTCCATTCCTTAAGCATAACTGTGCGCAAGGCAAGAGGCTTGCACTTTGCACATCTTATCTCAGGGCAACAGTTATGTGAGGTAGGGCCCATTTTTCTTCTTTCCAAGTGAAGGTAAGGAAACGAGTCCCTCAGCTAACTTTGAGCCCAAGGTCCCTTTCCCCACTCTGCCAGAACAATACTAGAGTGAAAGGTTGTATCCTGGGTGCCTCAGAGCCCTATACACAGTAGAAGAAGCCAAGCATGGAACCAGGTTACCAGAAGAAGAGCTGAGGGAGCCAGCCCACAGCCCAGAGAAAGAAGTGTGAGCAAGTCAACCAGGCCAAGGTGGCACCACAAGTTGGAGGCTGCACTCCCACATTCCCTAAATTAGCCTTGGGTATCCCAGCCTGTGGGACTGTATGGACCTGCGTCTTCTGTGACCTGCCTCTGAATACTTACTGATATTTGTGTGTTCAGGGAATTCTCTTCCCAAGACCTTGGGGAGTAGGGCTAGTTAGGGGTGGTGATGGTGGTAAGATGCTCAAAAAAGTGGAAATGAGATCCAAGGCACCTGCCTATCAGGGCGTCCAAATGCCCAGCATAAGGCCTAGAACAATCCTTTTTTATCTGCTCTATTCTGCCTTGGGCCCAGGCTCAGCAAGCTATATGGACATTTATAGACCTGGTTACTCTGAGAGGTGGCATAATCTAAAAATAAAAATAGCTGGTGATGAAACTTGGCCCAGGACAGTCCCCACACAAGCTCCCCAGCGGGTTTTGCCATTTGGGTAACTTCCTGTCACAAGTCAGGGTGTAGGAGCCTCTGGGCCGGGGCCCTGGAATCTGTTTTTCTCCTTCATATCTTCTGTAGTTCTGTCCTCCTTCTACCTCACTGCTCTGTGGCCACTGTGGTGTGGAATGGCAGGGACTCAGGAGGCAAGCGCATCATTATCATGTGTGTGGAGCCCCGGAAGTGCACATTGTCGCGAGCCGGCGACGCAGAGCACTGTCCAGCAGTGTCTCAAACCTGAAAGAGCAGCGGGGTGGAGATGGGGCAGAGAGAAAGGAAGGACGCCAAGACAAGAGTCTGATCAAGGCGGCGTTTATTGCCGGCAAGCACCGGCCTTTTAAAGCAAAAAACCACAAACTATTATGGGATGGGTTTACCATAGTAACTGAAAGGTCACACAGGAAAAGAGCAAACAGGTTCATCAAAACAACCCTCAGTGGGTAGTAGTAACCCGGACAACCACACATCTAAAGGTCAGAGAGAAGAAGCTGTAACTTTCAGGAATTCCACAAAGGAAACACTCTACCTGCTCAACTGGAGAAACTTAACACATATAGAGTTACTAGAGTTAACAGTACTTACAACCAATACTCATGATCCCCACAGCACATGACACAAAGAGTGATTGAAAACACAGTGGAAAGGAAAATCTGTCACAGCCAGCCACAGTCTCTCCTGCCTCCAGAAACCTAGAATCCTCTTCCATCTCTCTCCTTCTCTGCATCCACCAGGACTTCAAGTACTGTTATATTTTTGATACCACTACAGTACCTCTCCTCACCATTTTCCAATGATTTTGGCCCTTGACATCATATTTAGTATCCAGTGCTGACACATTTTTCATTTGCCTTTTAAATTCTGGAAAGGATGGGCAGTGTAAAAAATTATTAACTAGTTTTTACACCAAGCCATTTACACTAATAAAGAAATATTTTTATTCCCACTAATGTGTAAGTTTCATCATTCTTTCCTCTTTTCTTTACTGCGTCTTTTAAAAAATTAGCAACATCAAACTCGTGTTAAGAAGTGTCCTTTGAGACGGGCATCGTGGCGCATGCCTGTAAGCTCAGCACTCGGGAGGCTGAGGCAGGAGAATCACTGAATTCGAGATGAGCCTGGGCTACATAGTGTGTTTCAGGTCAGTCTCAACTACATAGTGAGATCCTGTCTAAAAAAAAAA
>NW_022900951.1:111751349-111753235 GCF_012274545.1 Fukomys damarensis | reverse complement strand
AAAAAAAAAAAAAAAAAAAAAAGTGTCCTTTAAAATCTAACAGTGAGTCTGGGGATTTAGCTCAGTTTAGTGAGCTTGTCTAGCATGTGTGAGGCCTTGTGTTTAGTCCCCTGCACCACACACACACACACACACACACACACACACACACACACACACACGGAAGTAAAACTAGTAGAATGGTACTTTTGCTTAGGTCTAGCAAGAACTCCTATAGCCAGTTTAACTGTCAGAAATCACTTAATTTGTCCCAAATCTGTGGCTAGACTTTTCACTTTCTCTCTTCCCACAAGGAGATGGAAGAACTCTTGGCAGCAGAGTTAGGGCGCCTTGCAAGAAGGCCCTTAGTTGGTGTTCAGTTCATCACATATTTACTCAGGCCAGCTCTGCTTGGCATTTTGCTACAAGCCTGAGGTCAAAAGACAAACAGGGCATGATTCCTGCCTTGGTGGGCTGCTACTCCACTGGGGAAGGCTGACATGAGACAGATGTTTTCAGTACAGTGTGGTAAAATGCTCAGAGAGTTGCACAAGTTTCTATGTGAGCACAGATGTGTGGGATATAGCCAATCAGTTCTTAGAGAAAGCCCCCTGCAAGACATGATAGCTGAACTTGCCCCCGATGAAGAAGAGTTAGTGACAAAAAGAGGATAAAGGATAAAGAACTAGTAGGAGCCAGGATCTGAGGCCTTGAAACTGATTTGTGTGCGCCAAGGCTCCAGCTGGTGGCCTCCCTAGATCACCTTTACCAGGCAGTGTAACCATTTCACAGCTGCTAGAATGCAGGCTGGTTTTCTTTCTCTGAGAATTGCCCTCAGGAGTGGGAGCCATCTAGGACAAAGGCTAGGCACTCCCACGTGGGCAGCCTGTCACCTCCTTACCCCTAACTTGCAGCCAACAACTATATGATCGCCCTCTTGCCTCAGAATGGTATCGCCTTTGTGGTGCTATTCCTCCTTCACAACTTTGGGGACTTGGGCCAAAGCTTTACAGCGAAGGAGCACACATCTTTGCTTAGCTCTGTTCCTGGCCCTCCCCTGCTACCTTCACTCCCTTCTTCCTGAGACCTCTCTTGCAGTAAATTATAAGGATCAAATCCCTTCCTCAGTTCTGGTTCTTGAGGAGCTGACCTAGGAGAGCATGTTTGATAAACTTCTAGACATTTGACATACCTTGAAATTAATGTGTGAAGTAAAAAATAGTTGGAAAATTAAACCCAACAATTAAAGAAGAGCAAGTTTATAGAGAACCTTTTAGTTGTAATAAAGATTTTTGAGTCCTTTGAGCTTTTTTATTGTATCTTTACATATTGACTTATTCATTTAGGTTAAGGCATTGGGGATTACTTGGATCGTTAGCTGTATACAAATCTCTCTGAAAGTGGAGTCATTGATAGTTTAACTCACCTTAAGACATGATGAAGTATGACAGATTTGTTTTCCAAAATTGGCCACACTTATGTGTGGGGATCATGAGTATTGGTTGTAAGTACCGTTAACTCTAGTAACTCCATATGTGTTAAGCTTCTCCAGTTGAGCAGGTAGAGTGTTTCCTTTGTGGAAAAGTGTTTCCTTTGTGAAAGTTACAGTTTCTTGTCTCTGACCTTTAGATGTGTGGTTGTCCGGGTTACTACTACTCACGGTGGGTTGTTTTGGTGAACCTGTTTGCTCTTTTCCTGTGTGACCTTTCAGTTACTATGGTAAACCCATCCCATAATAGTTTGTGGTTTTTTTGCTTTAAAAGGCCGGTGCTTGCCGGCAATAAACGCCGCCTTGATCAGACTCTTGTCTTGGCGTCCTTCCTTTCTCTCTGCCCCATCTCCACCCCGCTGCTCTTTCAGGTTTGAGACACTGCTGGACAGTGCTCTGCGTCGCCGGCTCGCGACAA
>NW_022900951.1:111736860-111749422 GCF_012274545.1 Fukomys damarensis | reverse complement strand
GCTATGGAACCAAAGTTTTAAAACAAAAAGGGAGGAATTGTGGGGATCATGAGTATTGGTTGTAAGTACCGTTAACTCTAGTAACTCCATATGTGTTAAGCTTCTCCAGTTGAGCAGGTAGAGTGTTTCCTTTGTGGAAAAGTGTTTCCTTTGTGAAAGTTACAGTTTCTTGTCTCTGACCTTTAGATGTGTGGTTGTCCGGGTTACTACTACTCACGGTGGGTTGTTTTGGTGAACCTGTTTGCTCTTTTCCTGTGTGACCTTTCAGTTACTATGGTAAACCCATCCCATAATAGTTTGTGGTTTTTTTGCTTTAAAAGGCCGGTGCTTGCCGGCATTAAACGCCGCCTTGATCAGACTCTTGTCTTGGCGTCCTTCCTTTCTCTCTGCCCCATCTCCACCCCGCTGCTCTTTCAGGTTTGAGACACTGCTGGACAGTGCTCTGCGTCGCCGGCTCGCGACACTTATGTATTTCTCCCACCACGCATGCCCTTCAAATGTTAGTACACTCTTCCTACTGGGATGTGGGGTGTAGGTTTTCTAGGGTTATGACTTCCCGAACGAGTGTCATATAGTAGTAGCAATGCTGTGTGATGCCCAAGGGAAGACCCTAATGGCAATACGGTTTCACCCAGATCTCTTCTGTCTCTGAACCCAGTCACCATGCTGTGAGGAAGCCAGGCTGCATGACAAGGTCACAAGGTGGTGTTCTGGCCAAGAATCCCAGCTAGACTCCTAGGTAACAACAGTCACCAATCTGACCCAGCTCATCATGTGAGGGAAAGAGCTTCCATATGATTCTAGCCTCCAGCTTTTGGATCTTCCAGCTGAGGGCACAGGGATCATGGGGTAGAAATAAGTTTTCTTTGCATTGTCTAAGTGTGAATTCTTAACTCACAGAAACCATGGAAATAATAAATGGTTACAGTTATTTTAAGAAATATTTAGTAGTTATTCCTATTTTAAGCCACTGTTTGGAGGTAGCTTATTTCGTAGCATTACATTTAAAAAAAAAATTCATCTCTGCAGATGGTGAGATCATAGTTTCTAATCAAAATCAGCTTCTCTAGCTTCCCTACCTAGGTTAATGCTATCTCCAAAGTTTTCTCAGTGTCTGAGCTATTTTTAGTTCACCCTTATCTCTCTGCTTACATATCAATTTTCCTTTCCTAAGTATCACTGCCTTCTATCCTTTCTGATACTAGACTCTCTCCAGATTAAAGTCTAGCTTTAATCCAGTTCATATCCGTGCTCTAAAACTGCCAATTTTCACAAAAATTCAACTTCCAGATGAAATTTCATATATATTATATACCCTAAATATGCACATGTATTCTAAATATATGTTGAATATACATTTACAAGAATATATTTACAGAAATAATGCTTTCATTTTTCATTGTAACAAAGTCATATTTGTTTTATCAGAGATGCATATAAAAAATTACATGTTTTACTCAGCTGAGGTAGTTAATATTTGGTACTACATTCCAGACATTTTTGTAAGTATGTGTGTGCACACACACGTGTGTGTCTGTGTGTTCTAGATATGTTTGCATATGTGTGTCAGAAATACACAGAAATATATATATATATTTAAAACAAATATTTTTTTTACAAAAATAAGATCAAGCCAGGCACATGGCACATTCCTGAAATTCCAAGACTTTTGAGAGTTTGAGGCAGGAGGATCACAAGTTCAAACCCAGCCTGGGCAATGTAGTGATTTAAGGAGACTTTGTTTAAAAAAATGTTAAAGGGCTGGGGATGTAGCTCAATTCAAAGGCCCTCAGTTCAATCCTTAGTACTAAAAAACCAGTACACATATTGTTCTGAAATTTAGTTATTAAAAAAAAACAACAAACATTACTTCCTGGATATCTTCAGGATAAATCTACTTCATTCATTTTTTTTTCAGCTTTAATTGAGTTTATTGGTACATTTTAGGGATACAGTACAGTTACATTCATTGTTGGGATCTTGTACCTCTACATGGCAAGTCTTGATTCTCATTTTTTCCCCTTACCTCTGCATTCATTTTAATAGTTGCATAGTATTGCACCATCATTTGTTTAACCATTTCCCTATTAACATTTGGCTCTTTCGACATTTTGCTAATATGTCTTGCTGTAATATATACTATTCTGCATATATGTCTGCATCCATGTTGTTTCTATAGGCTACAGTACTAGAAATGCAACGACTGGATCATAGGATGTAGTTAATTTAAATATTGGGAGGGAATGCAAAATTGTCCTATTAATGTGATTGCACCAATGTTTACCCTTAAAACAGTAAGTCCCCACTTTCCCACACTGAACCCCAGACAGGGTACTATTAATCATTTTTAATTTTTGAAAGCTAATAGGCAAAAATGTTATTGCATCGTTGTTTTAATGTGTTTATTTAATTAGGGCAATTGAACAGCTTTTCATCTTCATGGAACACTTGTGTTTCACATCCTATGAATGGACACATATCCTTTATCCAATTTTTTTACTGAAATTTGAATTTTTCTTAATACTTTCCATAAGCTTGTTTGTACAGTAACAATATTACCTCTCTCATGTATTATAACTATTTAACCCAAGCTATAAATATTTATTTTAACTTTGTAAATGATAATGAGTTTAAAATTTTAACTTTACTGCCATTGAGTTTATTAGCATATTTTCTATGGTTTCTGGATTTCTTGTCATGGTTTAAGAATATCTCTCTAATATGTAGTCATAAATATGTTCTATATTTTCTTTTGGTACATTCACTGCTTTGTTTTTCAAATGCTTAAATGTTTATTCCAAAGGCGAAGAACACAGTAGCAACAAAACAGATTATAACTTTAGTTTTTGAAAGAGTACTGATTACATAAATTATAGTATATACATAAATGAATTCTGATACAGTCCTTAAGATATATAAGATAAATCTTAAAAGCATTGATATACCAATATGTTAACCAGATTAAATGAAAATGGTAGAGGTATAGTATGGTTCCATTTTGTAATGTATATAAAATGTCTGGAAGTATATACACCTCAGTATTAGCAGATATTTTTCTAGGAAGTAAGAGAGTCTCTGGATTTTATTTTTTCTTTATTGTTTGAATTCTTTAAAAATACTGACAAAAGGAGAGATTCTCAATTTTGAAAAACATTGTGTAAATGTTATAAATATGCTAGACATGGATTAAAAAAGGAGCAAGAAGGGAAAAAAAGAAAGCATTTAGAAATCTACACAAATTCACATTTGTTGATGGGAACTCACTACAGAAACATTATTTAGACAACATCAAATGGACTTTACAAATACACAGACCATTCTCCATTGTTTTAAACAGTTAAAATATAATAATATTTAATTGAGGAGTGAAAGGAAATTAATAGTACTGGAAAATGGGCACAGAAAAGAACAAACGAGAAAGAAAAAAAAGAATAACAGAGAGCAAAATACAGGATGTAAAAGAAATATAAGAAAAAAATTAAAAGGGGAAAAGAAGAAAAGGGGGGAACCACCCTCCAAGAGATTATAAAGAAAGAAATAACTTAAAATTTAGAAAGTTTAAAAGATTGAGTCAAAAATCCTCCTTGTTTTTCAATGAGTGGTTTCTTTTCAGGATCTGCAGTTCTGGAATCCAGCAAGACATGTTTTTTTCCACCTGGCTTAAGGGTTGTGGGTTTAGGAGATGCCCTCCCTATACCGTAGGCTCCTCTGTCCATTTTTCCTAGATTGTGATAGCCATTCAAGCTGAAGCATGTCCTTGCTTGTGTTGGTAGGTGAGAAAAACCATCAGGCCCCTGATCTCTGCTGGAAGTAAACTGTGGGGCAGGGGTTCAAATGACCTGTTGAATTAAATGTCAATACTTGCTAGACCTGCTGTCTCACTATGGAGGGCAGGGCCTGTGTCCTTCCTGGGCTGAGCTTAAACTTCTCAAGGGGTATATGTTTAACCCTCACCCTCTCTGTGGCAGTTTTCTCTGGTTGTCTCTTACCCTGTCACTTTCTTAGGGTACTGCTAGAATACCTGAAGCTGCTGGTCAGATCTGTATTTTCTCAGTGGGTCTGCTGGGCCTCCAGGCTTACCTTTTCTCCTGGGTGTTTACCTCATTTAGGGTTAGGCCACTCAGTCTGTGCCTCTGCTGCCCCATACCAAGGGGAAATAAAACATAGAGCTGTCTTGGAGTTGGTGGATAGTTGCAGCCAGTCTTGCTGTCTCATCCTGGGTGGTGGGTTTGCTGGGTTATTTCCTCTTCTATCCCTTGGTGTTGTGTCATCTACCATCAGGTTGACCAGTTGATTGGCACCTCTGCTGCCCTGTGCAAGGGGAAACAAAATGCAAACCTGGCTCAGAGTTGGCAGGTGACCACAAGTAGACTGTGGATTCCATAGTAGTGGAGTGGGCTGGTGATGGGGGCAGTAGCCCGTGGCTCTTTCCAGTCCATAGCAGACAGGAAGATAAAGTTTCTACACTTCACCTGAATTGATAAAATACCAGTAGACTGTGATAATTATGTATAATGCAATACCTAGGGCAACCACAAAATCTTTACAAAGAGACAGTGAAAACCACTAATGATAAGCCAAGCTAGAATTCTTTAAAGAAGATAAAATTGCCTACAGGTAGGCGAGAACACCGAAACAGAAAATTATCAGAAGCAGAGAAGATCTTTGTAAAATGATAAAAGACTCAGCCCACCAAGAATCACAAATGTGTACATATCTAACTGCTAAAATAATTGTGAAGTAAAAACCAATACAAATGAAGGGGAAAATACACAAATCTACAGCTGTAATTGAGACACCAACATTTCTCTGTTTGACAGAGAAATTGATAAAACAACCAGACAGAAAATTGGCAAAGACATAGAAGAACACAACACCACCAACAACCACAAAGTACTAATTAGTGTTTATCAAATACTCCATCCAACAATAGCAGAATACACATTCTTTCAAAGTGACCATGCAACACAGTACTAAGATAAACCATACTCTGTGTCGTAAATCAAGCCTCAGCAAAATAAAAGAATTGAAAGCATTCAGAAGTCCTTCTCTGGACAAAATATTTAACTAGAAATTAATAAAAGTAAGATAACAAAAAAATTTCCAAATGACTGGGTGATACTTGTAAGGGGCCACGGATAGATTATCAAAGCATGGGTGTCTGAGAACACAAAGTCTCTAGTTTAGCACAAGAAGAGAACAGTCTTTTTTATAATAAGAATAATAAGTCAGCATGGAGGACCACATACCACATAACTATGCAGGGTCACACAGTTGTTGTGTCTAAGGGCGTCTCAGAAAAGCTGATAATAAGGACACATGGCTCTTGAGCTCTGCAGCTGCAGCTCCAACACACACTCTGATGCTACCCTTATGTTGGAAAATTAAAATTTGGTTCCAGCTTTCTGGTGATATCGCTCCTTGGGCGTTCTTTTCTTTGGGAACCTAGCCTAACCGGACCCCCTTTCAGTCCACTGTCCCTGGCAGCTGCATAGCACACTTTTTAAAAAAAATTAATATTATTGGTACATTTTAGGTATAAAATATAATGACATTCATCATTGGAAAGTTTTAACTTTACCTATTCTATCTTGGTTTTTATTTTTTCCCCATTCCCCTGCCCTCCCTTCACCCCCACCCCTCCCTATTTACAAAGACTTTGTTTCCACATTTTTCTTTTCTCATATTAATTCCATTCCCTTCTTTACTTTCCCCAATCCCACCCACTTCCCCTTCCTCTTTGGACCTTTCATCCTGTTTCACAATATCTATTATGCCTTTAGATTCTTATTTACACTTTCAGTTTCTCACACCGGAGAAACTATTCAGTATTTACACATGTATGTCCTATTTATTTCACTTAAGAGTATAATCCTAGTGTGCATTTATTTAGCTATAAATGTCTCTAATGTTTCATTCTTTATGGCTGAGCAGTACTCCATTTTATAATAAAACCACATTTTCTTTATCCAGTCTCTAGTTGATGGGCAATTGGGCTTTTTCCAAGTTTTAGCTATTACAAACTGTGTTGCTACGATCATGGCTGAACGTATATCACTGTGGTCTGATTCTTTTCATGCTTTTGGGAAGATACCTAGCAGGGAAATAGCTGGGTCAAATGGTACCTCTAATCCTCATTCTTTGAGCTTTCTCCATACTGATTTCCACAGTGGTTGCACCAGTCTGCACTCCCACCAACAGTGGAGCAGGATTCCTTTTGCCCCACAACCCCTCCAGCATTTTTTATTGGTTGATTTCATGATAGCAGCCACTCTTTCTGGGGTGAGGTGGAATCTCAGTGTTGTTTTATCTGCATCTCATGCATGACCAGTGATGTTGAACATTTTTTCGTATATTTATTTGCTATTTCTACTTGTTTGTCTGAGAAATGTCTGTTCATCTCAGATGTCCATTTTTGGATTGGGTCTTTAAATTTGGGAGGTCTAAAATTCTTCATATAGTCTAGATACTAGACCTTTGTCTGAGGAACAGTTGGTACAATTTTTTTCCCACGTTGTGGGTTGGTTGTCTCTTCACTCTGTTGGTGGTCTCTTGCTTGCACACTTTTAAATAGTCTACAGATCAGACACAAAAATCAAGGGAAATAGAAAATGTATCAATGGTCTGTATTTCTGTTTTAAAAATCCAGGAAAAGAGCAAAATAAACCAAAATTAAAGAGAGGGATGGTGCTAATAAAGGTAATAAATGATGAAAATAAATATTAAAAATATAGAAAAGCACTGGAACAAAAACGTGGTTCTTTGAAAAGGCACAGAAATTTAGTAAATCTCTAACAATGCTGAAAAGGAGAGGGGAAGATTACACAAATTTCTAATGCCAAAAATGAAACAGTGTTTCACAATAGATTTGGTAGCAATTAAAAGAATATACCAGAACACTACAAACAACTCTCCACACACAAAAGTGTAAAATGTGCGAATTACTTGAAAATCACAAAGTACCAAAATTCACTCACTACTTAGTGAGACTCTGTCTAAAAAAAAAAAAAAAAGAAACAAAACAGAACAAAAAAATTCAGTTGGAACAAAGCATCATAGGATATACTAATGACAAACAGTTTCTTTCAAAGTAATTCAGTGCTCTGATTCTTTAATTTTTTGAAGTCTTTTAACATTTTTGAATAATTCAACTCAATGAAAGGCACAGAACACACTTACGTTCTTCAAAAAATGTACATACCCATGTTATTACTACTTGAGTAACCCCAGAAAGTCACCTTGTGCTTCTTTCCAATTCCTCTCAGTCCCCACCCCTGTTTTGAGATTCAATTCCTTTGGTTATTTTTGTCTCTTCTTGAACTTTGTATGAATGCAATCATGTTGTCTATATTCTTTTTTATGCCTGCCTTTTTCACTCCTCATAATAATGCTGAGATTCATCCATTGTTGTGTATTATCAAGAATCAATTTTTTTCTCTTACTGAATAGCGTTCCTTTGAATGAATATACCACAATTTGTTTCTCCAGTTTCCTCTTAATGCACATTTGAATAGTTACCTGTTGGTTAACTTTTAGTCTGACTCATTTTACTAATAGACTAATAGATTCAATCCATTTTTCACTTTTTAGCCATATCTCATCTTTTCCTAATTCAAATTTCTGCACATGCTTATATATTTAACCTTCTATTCAACAATTTCTTTTCTTAAAATTGTTCACCTTTTCTAGGGAACCCTATTCTGTTTTCATCCAAAACAGTTCTAATTGTACATTTTCCAGAAGTCCTCATATTCACATTCTTGTGTCTGCTCCTAGAAAACAGATGATAAAAGTCAGCTAAATTCTTATTTAGAATACATTTCTTTTCAGAAGGGTGATGCATACATGTGATAGAAATACAGATATGTGATGAAGACTGTGCCTCATTGGTCATTTTAATTTCACAGTGAATTCAAGTACTTCTGAAAACTGGTAAAATGAATTTTTAAAATCCTATATTTTTCAAAACAACGACAACAAAAGACTTCAGTGAGAAAAGTGGCATTGATTTACATTTTTCCAAATCTCTTTAATGTCTGTTATAGTAAAAGACAGCTGGGTTCTCATTTCTGCTTCTGTATTTAATCAGTTGCCCAAATAAAAAATTGACCAATGGGGTTACATCAAATTAAGAAGCTGCCGCACAGCAAAGGGAACAATCATTAGAATGAAGAGACAACCTGCAGAATGGAAGAAAATACTTGCCAATTATACATCTGACAAGAGGTTAAAACCCATCATACATAAGGAAATTAAAAAAAAAAAACTCAACAGCAAAAGTCAAATTGCCTGATTAAAAAATGAGCAATAGGCCTAAATAGGCATTTCACAAAAGAAGACATACAAATGGGGTTGGCAGGTATATGCAATGATGCTCAGTTAACCATCCACATATGCAAACCAAAACCAGAATGAGGCATCACCTCACTCCAATAAGAATCGCTATCGTATTTTAAAGATGGAGTCTCATTCACTTTGTTGCCCAGGCCGGTCTCAACCTCATGGGTTTAAGTCATCTTCCTGCTTTGGTTCCTGAGTAACTGGAACTACACACCTGGCTAAATGGTCTTCTTTGTGGTACTGGGGGTTGAGCCCAAGGCCTCCAGTATGGTAGGCAAGTGCTGTATCACTGAACCCCAGCTCCAGCCCCAGCCTTGGAAAGACTATCATCAAAAAGGTGAAAGATGATATGTGCTGGCTAGGATGTAGGAGAAAAGCAGATGCTTGCACATTATAAATTAATACAGTGATATGGCTTGTATCTAGATGTCCTCCTAAACCCTCACACACTCATAGATGGGCTTTTCAAGTGTAGCTGGCACGAGGATGTATGAATATGGATTAAGGATGTATGATAACTAAATTAGTTCACTGATTGCCTTAGCATAGGTTCTGGGTGTAGATAATGGGAAGACCCATCCTGGGTGTGGTTGGCACCATTCAATAGGCTTGTTGTAGCCTGAATGGGGTAAAAGTCCACAAGGCTCACTGCTTGCTGCCTCCTGCCTACCCTGCCATGGACTGCAATGCCCAATTGCCATGCCATGGCTGGCCTTGGAGCCAGCCAACTATGGAATGAATCCTCTATAAACTGTGAGTCAAAATAAACCTTTCCTCCTTTAACTTGTAGGTATTGAGTATTTTGTCTTAGCAAAAAGAAAAGTAACTAAGACATCCAGCTATTATGGAAAATAGCATGGAGATTACTCACAGATAAAAATGGAACTATATATGATCCAGTAATCTCACTTCTGGGTACACATCCAAAGGAAATGAAACCAGTATGTCAAAGAGAAGTCAGCACTCCTATGACCATTGCAGCACCAGTCACAATAGCCAAGAGAGGGAAACAATTTAAGTGTTCATCAAGTGATAAATGAATACAGAAAATATGATATGTATACACAATAGAATACTATTTGGCCATAAAAAGAATGAAATGCTGTCATTTGTGAAAACATGAATGAAATTGTAGATCATTGCCTTAAATGAAATATGTGATTTGGTAAAAAAGTAAATATTTATGCTTTAATTTTAATTAAATTTTTATTAGTATGTTTTTCCTCTTATTTGCATATCATTATTATTTTACCAGTTCAGGTTTAAATACCAAAATTGGTGAATCATTTGCTTACATTTTATGAATTGAGAAATCAATGAAAATTTCCTCTTTATACATGACAAGAGTAAAATTTACATGTGCATATAGTTTTTTCTTGGTCTTGAAGATTATGACTAAAGCCCTGAAATTTTTAAAAAGAAACTTTTCAAAGTGATTTAAATATTTAATTGTGTTGAAATTATCTGTTAATACCCATTCTACCTTGAAATATAACCACAGTAAAAATAGCAATAGCTCCATACATTTTAAACCACTCTTCCGATTACTAAGTTCATTTTTAAAAAGATAAACAGTAAATATTTAAGTAAAATTTGAAACTTATCACAGTAAAAGACATAATGCCAAAATACTTCTCCCTTCTCTTTGAATCCACCTATCCCACTGCTCTTTCCACTTTCTGAAGCAGTGCCTTGAGTCTTCTTTGGTGTCTTTTCACATCTGCCACGGTGTCCTGAATCATTAAAAAGTGTTTACTGTGATTTCTGTCAAATAAAACATCATGGTGTGTTCTCATCCACCTTATTCACTAGATCTGGTGCTGTGAGAGTTCTGATTCTTTTCCAAAGTCCAGGAGTCCATGAAAGGTAAATGTTTTGAATTGGTGTAGAAAAGCCAAAGGCAACTAAAAACATGGAAGAGGACTTCAGAATTGCTTAGAAAGTGACAGGAATGGTGGGATGTGTGTGTTCTAAGAGAGGGAGAGAATTTTGAGGGGGATGAATGGCAATGTCTTTTATGGTAATACATTTTTAATTAAGCATTCACTGTGTTTTTTAATGACTCTGAGTAAATCAAGCACAGAAATACAAGTATCATATGATCTCACTCATATGTGAAATCTAAAAGTGCTAATCTTATAGAAGTTGAGAGTAGAATGGTGGTTATCAGAGGCGGGGGCAGGGGTGCCTAAAGAGAGATTAATCAATAGGTTCCAAATTATAGTTAGATAGGAACAAAAGTTCTGGTGTGCTGTTTGCACAGTAAGGGGATTATATATAATTATAATGTACAGTACATTTCAGGAAGCTAGTAGAGTGGATTTTGACTGTTTTCACCATAAAAAGATTAATGTTTGAGGAGATAAATATTTACTTTGATTTAAATAATAAACAGTGTGCACATGTATCAAATATTACCTGTTGATATATACAAATTTTTAAATTTCATATAACATAAAACCCCTGGGTATTCAAGTGTATTATTTAAAATGGCATAGTAGTTGCCTGTAAACTACACATGCTGTATATTGTAAATCATCCCTAGATTACTTGTAATAGCTAACATAATGTAACTATTTTAAATAGTTCTTGTAACATACATTTAGAGAATAAAGACAAGAAAAATGTCTTGCCTAGCATGCATAAGGCCCTGAGTCTGATTCCCAGCACCAAAGATAAAGACCTGTTACACATTCAGTATAGACACAATTTTCTTAAAAAATATTTTCAATCTGCAAATGGTTGTATCAGCTAATATGGATCCCATGGATGTAGAGGGTTAACTATACATCCACGAAATCATTGCCACAATCAAAATAGTGAATATATCCATCATTCACCAAAGTTTTCTTGTGTCCCTTAGTAATCACTGCTGCTTGCTACTCCCATCTCCCTAACTGCTCCAGGCAACCACTGAAAGGCTTTCTATCACTATGATTTATTTTCATTTTTCTTTAAATATAAAAGTATATGAACATTTTATGTGTGTCTTCTTCCAGTCAGTGTAATTGTTTGGAGATTCATGTATGATGTTGCATGTATCAATAGTTTATTCCTTTTCATTGCTAAGTAATATTCAGCTATAAAGATATACAACAATTTTTTAATTTGGTCACCCATCAATGGACACAAGGGTAGTTTCCAGTTTGATATTAGGAATAATGTTTCAAAGAAAAATTTCATCTACAAGTGTTTGTACTGACATACATCTTCATTTCTCTTAGGTAAATAGCTAAGGGTAGAATGATTAAGTCATATGGTGAGTGTATAGTTGAGGTTTTAAGAAACAGAGAAAACTGTTTTCCAGAGTATTCATACCATTTTAAATTCCCAGCTGTAGTGTATTGCACTTGGAGTTGTCTCACTTCCTAGCCAACACTTGCAATAGTCCATCTTTTCAATTTAAGCTATTTTAGTGATTATGCTATACTATTCATTATCTTAAATTTCATTATGACTAATGATATTTATATACCTCACTTGGTGAGATACATGTTAAAATATTTTCCCTTTATAAATTGGATTATCTTTCATTACTTTGTCATAAGAATTCTTTACATATTCTAGGAACTTGTGAAATATATATTTTGTCAATATTTTTCCCATTCTGTGACTTGTTTTTTCATTTTTATGATATGGCTTTATTTAAGAGCAAAACATTTTACGTTTGATGATGTGAAATTTATTGATATTTTATTTTATGATTCATGCTTTTGATTTCTTATTTAAGAATTTTTTCCTATATCTGCGAAGGTCATTTAGGCTTTTCCTAATTTTTCATAGAAAAAAAATTTTTACTTTTAGCTCTTAAATGTGGGAACATATCCATTGTAAGTACATTGTTATGTATATATAGTGTGAGGTAAAATTTTAGGTTTATTTATTTATTTATTGCACACAAATACCATAGTTTCAGGATCATTTTATTAAAATACTGTTTTCCCTGTTCAATTGCCTCAGTACCATTGTTGAAAACTAGTTGGTCATTGATGAATATATCTATTTCTAGAGACTGTGTTTTCTGTTGCTGTGACAAGATGCCTGAGAAAATCAACTTGAATGAAAAATTACTTTGGCTCACAGTTTCAGGGAATTCAGATCATGGTTCGCTAACTCCATTGTGTTTAGGTCTGCGGTAAGGCAGAAATATCATGGTGGAAAGATGTAGCAGAAGGATCCTGCTCGCTCATCTCATGGAAGGCCAAGAAGGAGAGAGAGAGAG
>NW_022900951.1:111694944-111736699 GCF_012274545.1 Fukomys damarensis | reverse complement strand
AAGAGAGAGAGAGAGAGAGAGAGAGAGAGAGAGAGAGAGAGAGAGAGAGAGAGGCACTAAGAACCAGATACAGTTCTCAAGGTCATGCTCTGATTTACGCCTTTCATCTAGGCCCCAACTTCCAAAAGCCACTTCAGCTATGAACTCATCAATGCACTAATCCATTGAGGAAGTTAGTGCCCTTATGATCTGATCATTCCGAAAAGCTCATCAGCTGGCCTTTGGGGAACATTTTATATCTAAACCATAACACTCTGTGTTGAAAATAAGAGAAGAGCTCAAAGACCCGAGTTCAATCCCCGGTAACAAAAAAATAAAGAAATAAATAAGAGAAGAGAACTCTCTTCACCTCTTCTTTTTTTTTTCAGAATTTCTCAGTCTTTCTCATTTAAGTCAATTTTTGTAATGCCTCAATACACCTCATGTCAGACTCTCAACTCAGCAATGTTTCCTGAAGGGCCTAGCATTCTCTTCTTTGAAAAGAAATCATCAAGAAAAGTAAAACTTAGTGGGTATGGTGGCACATGCCTGTAATCTGAGCACACTGGAAGGCCAACTCAGGAAGATCACAAATTCAAGCCCAGGTTGGGCAACTTAGGGCCTTAGTATGATCCCACCTCAAAATAAAAAACAAAGATATTACATGGTCTTATATGAGAAACTCAAAATATAAATACATTAAAGAGCAAAATAAAAGGTAGGTAATAAGAAAGAAGGAGTCAAGTATATTGGTGCATGCCTGTAATCCCAGCACTCGGTAGGCTAAGGCAGAAAGATTGCCATGAGTTTGAGGCCAGCCTGGGCTAGATAGTGAGTTCAAGTCCTGCCTGAATTACATAGTGAGATCCTGTCTCAAAAAAACAAAAACAAAAACAAAAAAACCCCAAAACAAAGCAAAATAAAGGAAAAAAAAAACAAGATCTTTTGCAAAAGGGAAGGGAACCAAGCAATGGAGGCTGGAGGGAGAGGGAAGGAAGGAAAGGGACTAAAAAAAGAATTAAAATGTGTTATGTACATGTACTAACTCCTCACAATAAATGTAATTATTGTGTACTGAAAACATGTATTAATTTTTAAATAATAAGAAAAAGACTGGGGATGTAGTAGTTCATTGTGAAGGCCTTGGGTTCAGTCTCCAGTAACGCAAGAAAGAAACTAAGAATGAAGGAAGGATGGAAGAAAAGGGGAAGGAAGGAAGGAAGGAAGGGATACAAAATCTCTGTCAGTATCTAGGGAAGAGATGGGTCTAACGTCACCTGACTCAAAATTGAAAAACCTAACCAAAGTAACAGATTTTATCCTTCATTTCTTTCTGTTTTTGTGATCTCTGTAGCGAGTTGTAAGTTATGCATATCACATCCTGGTTTAATATGTATTTAACTATAATAGTGTTTTCTTCCTTTACTACCTTTATGGAGAGGTTTTGGGCATTGGAAGGAGATTTTGCTTTTAATTGCATTTCGCCAACTACAGTACCTAGAGTAATCAGAAGCATAGGTGTAACATGGGCTCCTTTAAAATTGGAGGATTTGAAGAATCACACTGTCATTGTCCTGACTAATTCCATTTTGTCCTTTTAGCCTGGCTTCTTTAAGTTGTTTTTCTTTACAGTTTTATGTCATGCTGCTATATGAAAGCCCTGGCGTCAGCAGGAACCCATGAACCAGGAATATGAGCCTTTTAGAGGACATTTTAGATTTAAACTCTAACTCTCTTCTGTTCCATTAATCCATTTTTTTCATGACAATACAACATTTTCTTATGTACTCTAATTTTATAATAATTACTGAAACTGATATTGTAAGTTCTTCAACTTTGTTTTCCACTTTCATGATTGTTTTTGATTCCTCTGGGTCCTTTGCATTTCTATATAAATTTTACATCAAACATTAATTTCTATGAAAATTCCTATTGAGATTTTGACTAGAGTTATCATTGAATATGTACATCAATTAGGGGAGAATCAGTATCTTAACAGTATTCCTCCATTTGACGAACACAATATTTTGTTATTTAGGCCCTTTAAAGTTTATCTCAGCAGTGTTTTGCACTTTTTCAGCAGACATTTCTTGCATACCATTTGTTAAATTTATTCCTTCTCATATTTTTGTACTACTTTAAGTACCATTTTTAGTTCAACTTGTGATTGTTCATACCTAGAACAGAATATAGAAAAAATTGTTTTGTACACATGTCTTATGTGCTGCAACTAAGCTATATATACTCCCTTCTTAGTTCTGGCAGCTTTTGTGTATGCTACATAGAATTTTCTTCATGATTTCCCATGCAAATAAAGACAATAAGAGTTCATGCTGTCCAATCTGGATTCCTTCATTTGTTTTTCTTGCTTTATTGCACTGGCTAAAACCTGCAGTACATTTTCGGATAGAAGTAGTGGGTGTACACATCCTTGCTTTATTCCTGATTTTAAGGGGGGAATTTTCATTTTTCATCATTAAATATAATCGTAGGTGTAGGTTTCTTGTAAGCACCCTGTATTAAGTCCAAGAATTTTTCCTAGTTAACTTAGAGGTTTTATCAAGAGTACATGTTGGATTTTGTTAAATACTTTGTGTGTGAATGTACTGAGAAGAGAGTGTGTTTTAAATTTTTAATTCTCCATTATGGTGAATTACATTAATTTGTAAATGTTAAACCAAAATTTCATAAATGAGATGAATCACACTTGATGCTAATGTATTAACTTTTAAAATATATATTGGTGGATTGGACTTCCTGAGATTTTGTTAAGAATTTTGCACCTTAAGCTCACAAGAGTACAGTGGACCCTTGAATTACAAAATGATTTTAACTCAAGTTGGTTGTAAGTCAAGATTATTTTTCCCATAAGAAATAATGGAAATACCCACAATGCATTCTGAACCTCCCAAAGCACCCCTTAGCTAACATTTTCATAATACAAAAGGGTTGTACAATGTGCATAATTTACCAGAAACACCAATCATTTTTCAAGTGTATTCACCAAAAAGTTATAAAATGTGCCTAGTTTACCAGAAATATCAATCCATACTGTACTCACCATTCAAGTTGATATCTTTGGCTTTCAGGAAGGGAGGATGAAATGGATTTTCTTTAACACTGTTTGGTAGTATGACATGACATTGTCATTAAGCAAGTGAATGCAATGATTGGCTTTTTCTCTGTTGGGGTGGGTCTTCTTTACAAATATTTGTAGTTCTGTGCATTTTTTCATGATTGTCTTTATTTCAGAAGAACTTTGCTGCACTGAGAGTTGATACTCCCCCTCCTCTTCAGAAAGCTCCTCCGCTTGCCATTCTGTGTTGCTCAGCCAGAAGTTGCTGAAGCTCCTCTGTAGACAGTTCCTCTGAGTGCTCCTCCACCAGTTCCTCAACATCACCACTGTCTACCTGCGAGCCTGTGGACTTGCTATAGTGACAGTGTCCTCAACCACAGGGTTGACTGAAGGCTCAGGCTCATCTCATCCTCACAGCCTTCAAAGTCTCTCTCCTGTATAATTTTAGGTCACACTTTCTGCTAGGCAGATCTCAGTGTCCTTAGAGAGACAGGATTTCTCAATTAGCCCCACACTGGACAGGATGTTGTAATGTTCCTTCCAGAACTCTTTCAGGGTTAAATCTGTATCTGAGACCATCTGGAAGCACATTAAGAACAGTTCCTTGGTGTATAGCTTCTCAAAGTTAGTTATAACCTGCTGGTCCACAGGCTGCAGTAGAGAAGTTGTATTAGGTAGAAGGAACCTGACAGAGAGCCATAGGAATTCTTCAGCTAATTCTTCCAAATCCTGTGGGTGGATGAGCAGGAGCATTGTCCATGGTGAGGAGAGCCTTGAGTGGTGATCCTTTGTCTTCTAGATATTTCTTAACAGTGGGACAGAAAGCCTCCCTGATCCACTCAAGAAAAAGTACTCTTGTTACTGTATGTTTTCTGAATGCTCTAGGGGGTCTCAGAGTGATAAACCAAGAGAGGCTTTATCAAGAGGCCACCACTCGCATTGGCACATAGCAATAACGTCAGCCGATCCTTCATAAGCTTATGGCCTGGAATGTTCTTCTCTCTCTGGGTAATGTATGTTCTCAGCAATTTCTTCCAGAAAAGGCCAGTTTCATCACAGTTGAAAACTTGATGAGAACAAAAGCCGTTTCTCTGTTTCACTGTTTCAAAGTGTTGTATGTAATTTTCAGTAGGCTTTTTATCAGCACTGGCTGCTTCACCATGCCTAGTTATGCTATGAACTCCAGTTCTCCCTTTAAAACTGTGAAACTGCCCCTTATAGGCATGGAATGTTTCACCATTATCACTCGTATAATTGACAAGATCTGAATTTATAGCCCTACCTTTTTCACATATTATGGCCTCAGGCTCTAACTTGCCATCTGCCTTTCATTTATCTACACTAGTAACAGCCTTTCTACCTCATCTAAGATTGTTGATTGTGACTTACTAGTTTGAGTAACACTCTTAGCAGCACTAGCTTCCTTATGCAAATCTTTTCTGTGTAAGGTTGTCAAGATGGTGAATTTCAATACAGTGTACATGTTAGCAAGATCCGTCACACAATTGCTACTCTCATATTTCTCCACAATTTCCTTCTTCTTTTCTATTGTGATTGTTTTCTTTACCTTCCCTTCCTTCCTTAGGTTCTTTTCTAGCTTTTTGGGGGCTATTTTGATAGCAGTAATAGTAGCGATTATATAAAGCAATGATCAAAATCACATCCACAAATGCACATCTGGGCTCAGACTGATGCTTATGTACGCTTACATACACTTTTCTGGCATCATGAACCTTTGCAAGCATTTGGGTCATAACTCAAAACTTTGGTTGTAAGTTAAAACTAAAATTCCAGTCATAACCCAAGGTGCTCATATGTGAGGCTGGTCATAACTTGAGGGTTCACAGTATTGGTGTGTAACCACTGATCTTTGTTTTTTTGTTTTTGTAGTGTCTTTTTATAAGTTTTGGAGGTGCCAGAGAAGTGTGGCCCTCAAAAAATATATTGGGAAGTATTCCATTGTTTTCACCTATTTTCAAGCGTTCATGCAGTATTAATATTGCTTGTTTTTAAACTAGTGGTGCAATTTACCATTGAATTCATTTGGCTTGTCAGTTTTTTTTAAAGGTGCGTTGGTGAAATGTGGAATGTGAAACCATATCAATGAACTGTAGACAGCTTTCCACTCAAACAGTGAGACAAGTGGTTTCCACTGAAACAGCAATGTTCTTCAGTATGAACAAGAAGTACTTTAAACATACTTCCCATTTCAACAGTACAGAATGTAAAAGGATTGAGACTAAATAAAGCTAGCAATTTTTTCTTTATTAGTACATTTTAGGTATACAGTACAGTTACATTCATCATTGGGATCTTGTACCTTTATATGACAGGTCTTGGTTCTCATTTTTTCCCCTTATCCCTGCCCTCCCTTCACCCCCTCCTCCCTTCCCCATTTAAAGAGATTTTATTTCCATTTTTTCCTTTTTGCTTATTTTTTCTTTTCCCTTCTTACCTCTCCCCTACCTCTCCCACTTCCCCTACACCTTTAGACCCTTTTTCCTATGACACAATATCAATTATACATTTTGATCCTTATTTACACTTTTATTTTATCACACCAGAGAAACTATTTGGTATTTAAACAAGTGTGTTCTATTAGCAAATTTTATTTTTTCACCAAAGGTGTTCTTAAGTGATACTATTTACTTTTTCTTTTCTTTTCCTTTCTTTCTTTCTTTCTCTCTCTCTTTCTTTCTTTCTCTTGCTTACTCTGAGTGTGTGACATTGAAGAATAAAATAACTACTACTGCCTTGATTTTTCTCCAGGGTGCTTACAGTTCTATTCACCATTGCTTTTGGGCTATCTGTACAAACATCAGCATAGTAAAAAAGCAAATGATATTTTGATACATAACATATAAATAAAGTTTTGACCTTGTCGATTCTCTGAAAGTATCTTAGGGAATTTTAGGGATCCATATAACTCACTTTAAGAACCAGTGCACCATGGTATGAAGATAAATATTTAGATGTTTAATTCAAATGACTTAATATCCCAATTAAAATCCATGGAGTCTGCACTCATAACTCTTCAGAGAATATGTAAAAAATTTTGAAATAGGGTTGTAACACAGTGGTAGATTACTTTCCTAGCTTGTGTGAGGCCCTGGAATCAACCCCTCGCATTGGAAAATAAAATAATATAGCAAAATAATGAGAAATTCAATAAGAAGAGATTTTTATTTAACCAAAATAAGACCTTATAGCAAGTAAATTACAACTAGAGAAATTTGGGCCATTATAATTACATTAAAACCATTTTCTGCATCTCCCAATTGAATTGCACCATACCACAGTTTCTTATCTTCAGAGAACAAAAAGAAACGCTCAAGTTTCAAGAAACTAACCCCAAGTATTTGTACGCTACTTTACTTTTTGACTTCAAGTTTCCTTATCTGTGAAATGAGGACAGGGTGATCTTAATAAGACCCACTTCACAATACTATAGGAGCTGTGTATAAAGCATGAGAATGTTGAACCACTGTTGGCTATTATGCTGATGCTCTATTTCATTTCTTTTATGGCTGCATTATACTCTGCAATATGAAGGGATCGAAATTTATTGCAGCTTTGCCATTTAGGCCAGTAGCTCTAGAAACTTTGGAAGGTGAGAGTCGTGGGGTTGGTGTAATTTGATTTTGGAGATGTTGAAGAAATTATATACTCTCCAGTAGATGGTGTCCTTTTAAGCAAGACAGGAGTGCTCAAAGTTAGCTCTATATAATTCTGTCTGTGGTGTGTGTGTATGTGTGTGTGTGTGTTTTGGCATCCCTGCCCTCTATATATTACATATTAGTACCCTCCCTCCAAGTTGTGACAACCAAAAATGTCTTCAGATATAATCAGGTGCAGCCTAGTGGGCAAAGTTTCTCCATGTTAGGAATCACTAAACTAGACACTACAATACAGGAACTGAGTTGTATACTGAAGATGCTTTTGTAACTAATTTTCTTGAAATATATCTTGGAAATGACAGCAACAATAGCTGTCACTTACCATGTGTTTTTAGTACTTTGCAAACTTTAATCCTCACAGCAGCACCATGAGGCAAGCATTACTAGTTTCCTTATTACAGATGAGGAAGACAATACTCAGAAAGGCTGTTATATGCCTAAGAAAGGAGCAGAGCTAGGATTAGCATTTGATTTAATTGATTCCTAAGCTTATGCTCAGAAACATCACAGTATTTATTTGATTAGAAATGTACTTTCCTCTGTAGAATGTTAATATCTGGCACAAAATCTATAATCCTGTCTGGTGACCCTATTGTGATTACTGAGTTGAGCATACTTTTGTATGAGAAATAGAATAGGGATGACTTCTTGACCTAGTACCTGGGATAGCCTTAATTGAATTATTGCTTTGATGGATTACAAAGACTTCTGGGGAAAGATCAGAGACATTTGTATAAGGCCTTGAGGGACTAAATTATCCATCTCATTGGTTCTGGAAGCCACTGCAATAATTAGTCAAGCGGCCTTGGGAAGGAGTTTGCTGATACCTCTGATTATCTTTCTCAAGGGATAACAATAACAGTTTTGATCGACTTCATGCCTGGTTGTCAGGCCTTTTGGTTTAGTTGAGGAAAGAAAAATGTTTAGGGGAATGTTAACAATGCACTGCAACCTCTAGGGCAATATTCTGCCAACTCCCTGTCACAATTCACTAGGGGTCATGAAATCAATTTAGTGGATCATGAACAACATTTAAAAACAGCGAAGAACAGAGTAGAGAGTATTTTAAGGAAGATCAGCTATATACAATGCAGGAGCAAAATAAAAATGTGGAGCTCCCTGATCTAAAAGCAGGAAGAAAAAAATAGTTGTAAGTGGTACTCAAATATAACGTTTTGTCTTTTTTTTCTTCAGTCTCTCAACCTGTCATAGTGTTTTTTCTTCACTACTTATCAACACATTATATCAAAATTTTAACATTTTCACATGAATTTTACTATTCTTTTTATTTTGCAAGGTCAGTTTAAAATGTAAATGTAAGAATATTTAATTTACATGTAGAATCACCAAAATTACACAATAAGTATGTTGTAGTTCTGTATCAGAACAATGGAAACACTGTGAAAATTGAATTCAACTATTTTGCACTTTTGAGGGTGATGGTGCTGGGGATCCAGTCCAGGGCTTCATGCATGCTGGGTGAGGTGCTCTACCACGGAGCTACAGCACAGCTTTTTCTTCACTTCCTAATATGCATTCTACCCACATTCTGTGCTTTAGTTTACTGATGAGTAAGGATGGATGAAAGGAGAAAGGTTGGTTTATCTTTCCCTTCCCTTCTGCGTCATAATTTCCAGCATATAGTAGCATCTCTTCATCCTTCCAAACTCCCACTGGATGTCTAAAGCCAAGGGAAGTACCAAAGTCTATGTGTACTACACTTTTTCCTGTTCACACATACCTATGGTAAAGTTTAATTTATAAAGTAGGAGCAGGAAGAGATTAACAACAACTAAAAATGAAGTAGAACAATTAGAACAATATACGATAATAACGTTGCTAGCATCCTTTCTCTTTTGTTTTGGGGGCTGTTACTAAGTAAAATAAAGGTTATTTGAATACAAACTCAGCAGTACCATAAGAGTCTATCTGACAACCTAGACGTCTTACTAAGGGACTAGTGAACCAGCACTGGACAAAAGAATGATTTACATTCCAGGAAGACTGAGCAGAGTATACAAGATTTCATTACATCACGTAGAAAGGAGCACAACTTAAAAGTTATGAATTATTTGTGAAATCGTCTATTTAGTATTTTGGCTCACTATTGACCACAAATAACTGAAATGGCGGTAAGTGGGACCACAAATAAAGGGGCGCTATTGTAACTGGGTAGGGTTTCTTGGTTTTCATGTTTCTCTGAATTTGGTGTGCTCTTTCTGCTTTGGAAACAAGTTCTAGTTCAAAAGGAAAATGTGGCCTCTTTGTTCTGTCACCACCACCACTACCCTCAGCCTCACTTTCCTCATTGGTAGATGGGACTCACTAATCTTTGACTTCCTTTCAGCCTCACTGAACTCCCAAGTTTTGTGGCTCCCCTGGAGTTCCGTACCCAGGGGCTTCACAAACACTGTATGTACTCAGGAGGCTGAGACAGGAGTATTAAAAGTTGAACGCCATCCTGGGCAACAGAGCTAGGAATGTAGCTTAGTGGTAAAGTAAGAACCAGTGGGTTCTATCCCCAGTACTGTCAAAACCAAACCAGACCAAACCAAACAAAAACACTACTATATGCAAGTGGGGCAGCAAGAAACAGCAGGACACACACTTTGCATCTCCTCTCTTCATGCCGATGCTTGACTATAGCACCTGACTTCAATTACAACACATGAGTTAAAAAATAAAATTAATGTTTTCTAGACAGCAACAGCAGAACATTAATTCAAGTATTGGCTCTTCTGAGCATGGGCCCCTGTGTTATGTACAGGTCACAGTTTTCAGAAGCAGGCCCCGGCGATGAGGCCCTGAGCTAAGTCCCTGGCCCCAGAATTTTTCTAATGTAAAAGGAAAAATTAATGTCAAGCTCTATTATAGCAATAGTGAAAAATCAGTTAAAAAGCAAGTATGGTGAAATTTTTCTCCATCCTTAAAGCTCATCTAGCTGCATCCCCAAGAGATGTGCTTGTGGAACTTTTGTTTCAGGTGTATGGGGAGCATGAGTAACTGTGTACTGGGGTCGTCACCAAAGAAGGCCGAGTTTCTCCCCTACTTGTGTGGAGCCTTTTTTTTCTGGGAAGACTAAAGTAGTTCTAGTTAGAATAGGACTGGAGCCCATCTCATCCATGTGGTGCAAGTTCTCTCTGTATTCTCCTTGAACTCCTACATCTCGTGTGGCTGACAGGACAAGTCAGCCTAGGATCCCTTGATCTTTCTAAAGAGGACGCCTAAGTGCATCCAGGAGGAGAAAGCAGGTCTATTTTGATGTCTACTTAGATTTACCTCTACCCTAAGTTTCTTTAAACTGAAACGGAAAAAGAGGTCCTTTCATCCCATGCATAACTCAGGCCACTTTACCAGGACATGTAACTACTTAGTGAGCCAGCGTGTAGGCTCTTTTCTGGGACATCTTCGTAATTATATCTTTCTCTTGGGACTCTGTTGGGATGCAGCTAGATGAGCTTTAAGGATGGAGAAAAATTTCACCATACTTGCTTTTTAACTATTTTTGTTTTTTCACTATTGCTATAATAAACCTTGACATTAATTTTTCTTTTTACATTAGAAAAATTCTGGGGCCAGGGATTTAGCTCAGTGATGCCATGCCTGTCTTGCAAGCACAAGTTCCTGAGTTGGATCCCTGGTACCAAGAAAAAGAAAGAAAGAAAGAGGGAGGGAGGGAGGGAAGGAAGGAAGGAAGGAAGGAAGGAAGGAAGGAAGGAAGAAAACCATTTCTAGCTCATGTTTTGGTCATCAGAAATCAAGATAATGTGGATGATTCCTTTCAAGGGCCAGGGATTTAGCTTAGTGGAGCTGTGCCTACCTTGCAAGTGCAAGGTTCTGAGTTCAGGTACCACAAAAAAAAGAAGAAAAAAAAAAGAAAAGAAAAACAAAAGTTCTGCAAATTCCGTAGAGGATTGGGAAGATACACAGAATTATACAGAAGAAAATAGAAATTGTTTATTGCCTATAATTCCATCGTAAACATTGTAAATACATGTTCTTCCATTCATTTTTCTATATGTTAACATAACAAAGACAATGGATTATATTGTACGTAGAGATTTAATATGGCTTACCAATTTATCATTATACTATGAGAGTCACACTTTTCCCCTTAGACAGTGATGCACATGCACAAACAAATATTAGTCTCTCCACCTGTCTCTCTATTTCTGTCTATCACATGCAAGCGCACTTTTAGATTTTTTAGATTTATTAATATCATTGGTTAACAAAGTTAGATCTGTTGTTCTTTTTCTTTTTGGTACCAGAGATCGAACTCGGGTCCTTGCGCTTGTGAGGCAGGCGATGGAACCGCTGAGCTAAATTCTCAGCCAAGATCAGTTGCTCTTTGTAAGTAAGAAACATTATCTCCCCCTATTATTATCTCTCTCAGAGAGCATTATTACTCCAAATTTCATCATCCTTATAATTCACAGAGTGTAGAGAACCCTCTGTCACTAGACAACAGGGAAAGTGTAAAGATGTTCTTTGCAACAAGAATCATATTTCTACTACAAGTTCAACTATTTATCAAAACAATATTTCCTTTTCTTACATCTTTCCAAGCACCAAAATTGTAAATGCATTACCTATTACATCTGTTAACCAAATATAAATTCCTAGCTATATACACCTTTTTTCTAAATGACAGAGCAGCCCTTTTGACTTTGAAATCCAACCTAGAGAGTAAGAACTCTATGCCCACCCAAACTTGTTCTGGCTTCTAAACTTTGGCTGTGCCATTTTGTTTCTGAAATCCTGTCTTTGACAGGGAGCCATCTCTCTTCATCTGTCTCCTTCCTGAATGGGAGGACAGGCACAGTATTTCATTGGTAAAGACAGAACTGTAGAACTGTAATTATCTAAACAGCTGAATTATCAGAGTAACTATAAAAAGTAACTACTCTTTTTCCTCAGCACATTACCTTTAAAGAACATTTGTGCAGAAGAAAAGCAGTGGTTTCAAAATAAATAAGAGAGCATTCTTTCCCCCATTAGCTTATTCCTAGCCCTGCCACTTTGGCTGATCTCATATCTTTTGAACTGAGTTTCCTCCCTTGAGTCTCCTCTTTCCTTTACTTCTAAGGATCACAACCCAGTTTCCTCATGAGAGCCAGCACTGTGCAAGGAGGTTTGGGTTGGTTGAGCCTTCATATGTCTCCTTATAACCAAAAAAGGAAAGAACATTTGGAGAGAATTCCTGAGGAGATACCTCTGTCCACATCGTTATCATAAACATGTTCTAAGAGGGATGAGAAATGATGGTGGCAACTAGCCAAGGATCTCATAGAACTAGTTATCTTGCATTTGCTGACTGTGAAGATCACAGAATGTCTGACTCTGGAAATCATCCCATCTTACTCCTTCATATTGGAGACACAGACAAAATTCAGAAAGTGAAATGGCTTAAAGTCGCGTCTTTAGTGGCAGATCTGCAGCTAAATGCGTTCTTTGAGTTATCTAACCCTGCCTTTAGCCCTTTCCTCTTTGCCAGCCTACCGTCAACTGGCATTGCTCAATTTATAGAATCGTGTTATGCTCTGATGAAAAGCAGGGCAGAAGAGCGAAAGGAGTCTACTGCCACTTGCTGGCAGCATTTATAAATTTGTAGGCTAGTTGTTCAAAGGGAAATTCATGTGTTTACTCATTTGATTCCACAAATATTCACCATGGGCTTGGCATATACAAGCAATATACTGGGAGTTGTGGGGAACGGGGTCCTATTTTTATGGGCCTGATATGTTAGTAGGGAGATCAGAAAGAAACCTACTTAGTAACAAAGTATGAGTGCCAGGAGAACAGAATAGACACAGCCATATGGGAGTTTAGAGGATAGTTTAATGCTTTCGGACAGGGATCCGAGAAGATAGGGATATTGAAAAGGGTCAGGTGAATTTGGTTTTGAAGGACAAATAATTCAGAACTTTTTGAAATGGGAATGAGGCAGGATTAGAATCCTAGATCTAAAGAGCGGAAGCTTGAATATTTAAATATAATGTTGTCTAAGCCCTTTGACTGGGTTGAGATTTAGAGTTGAGATAGTATAGGGCCTTGAATGTCATAATGAATGAGTTGGATTTATTCTGTAGGAAATAGTAGCCATGGATGGTTTTAAAGAGAGCAATCTGATCAGAATTGTCTCTCATCTCCATATCATGGAGCACTTAGGACATTAGGACTCAAGATCAAATCAAAGATGACAATGCAAAGGCCTAGGTTCCATCAGATAATTATCCTGCAGCTTAATTACTCAGAGCTTTTTGCTAAGCTCCAGTCCATTACACTTGGCTAGTCAAATTAAGTGCTGTCAAATCTATTCCCTGAGCTATAGAGTAGACCAGAACTTCATCAGAAGTCCGCTTTTACTTGAAGAATTTTGTTGTATAGTTTCTTGGAGGAAACCTTTATTTCTAATTTGAAGTTATTTCCTGTTTCCAATATTTTATACAATTGCTATGGTCTGAATGTATCCTCTAAAATCCATCTGTTGAAACTTAATTGTCAACGTGATAATTTTAAGAGATGCTACCTTTAGGAGGTGATTAAATCACCAGAGAGGGTCCTTTTTATATGAGCGAGGGGGAACTAGCTTAATTCTATCTTCAGCCTTTTGAGGACTCAGTAAGAAGGTGCATGTTTCCACTAGGCACTGAATCTGTTGATGCCTAATCTTAGACTTCCTAGATTCCAGAAATGTGAGAAATACATTTCTATTATTTATAAATTATCCAATTTAAGGAATTTTGTTATGATACTAGGAGTATACTAAGATAACAAATATTACAGAAAATGGAATTGTCAGATAATTCCAGCTCTGCACAGCAGCTATTAGATTGTATCTATTCTTCCAAATATTTTTTTCCTCATGTGTGTAATAGCATTTACTGAGACAAAACGACTGGCTGGGCATGGTGTCTTAAAGCAATTTTTTTTAATTTTAAAAGTTTTGTGAATGTAACTCACTGCAGAGACCCTGGGTTCAATACCCCCTCCCCCACAAAGAAAAGATGCTTGAGCAAACTATTGTACTGTTTTAAACTTTCCTCACCAAGCTGCACAGCATAAGCCATCTTTCCATATCACTACATGAAGATCCACTGTTTCTTAAAAAATAATGCACCATAGTAAAAATTTGGGTTGCTTCTACCTTTTTTCTATCGCAAATGATGCTGCAGTAAATAATCTTGTACACAAATCTTTGTATATTTTTGGAGTTATTTCTATATGCTAAAATTCTATCACTAGAAATATTAGATGATAGGGTCTGAAAAATTTTCTTTTAACAGATTCTACCAAATACTATGCTGAAAATGTACTCTTTGCACTTAAGAGTGTGTTGACTTATTCACACCATTTTAAATATTGTCAAAGTTTCAAACGTTTTGTATCACGATGAACAAAACAGATATTTTATCGTTCCATTAGTCAGCATACATTAAGCATCGTATTTAGGGTGAATTAGAAAGCTAATGATGTCTAGCCTCTGTCATTCTTCCACTTGCCTTAAAACTGCTAGAGCCATTTCTCCAGGCTAGACATATTAGATACCCACTTCTGGAACACGTATTAGAACATATATCTTGTTTATAACTTTTTGGTGTCCATACACAAGACATATAGTGTATTTGTTTTCTCATTGCTGGATACAATACCTGACACCCACAACTTAAAGGAGGAGAGGTTTAATTTTGCTCATGGTTTCAGGCATGCAGGCCACGGCCAGCAGACTCCAAGAAAGAAACATCATGGTGGAAGGGTGTGATAGAACAAAGCCACTTAGTTCATGTTGGTTGGGAAGGAGAGTAAGGGAACAGTGCCATAGGAGAGGGGGCCAGATGCTGTTGGCTGGGCCTGAAGATGGTCCTTTGCCTCCTCCTTACTTCCTTTCTCCTCCCTACTCCCTTTCTCCTCCATAGATTAGAGAGTCAAACAGTTTATCTCATATTGGAGACCCTGGATGGCACAGCCCCAGGAAACAGTTACATTGTGTATCCTTCCCTGTTCCCTTTCTGCGCATGCCCTGATCATGAAACAGTCACGCTATATTCTGCCTAGGCCATGTAAGCCACATAGCACTATGTGCCCAGCCTTCTCCTCCTGTTTGCCTTCCACTGTAAATGAAGAGCGTGTGGTGCTCCAGGCGGCCATTAGCTCCCGACAATCTATGATTCCACCTGGTCACAAACTTAAAGCATTGTCGTGATTTCTTCATTTCCTCTTCAGCTCCCACCACTCTCCCTGGCTTCGGACCCTATGCTTTGTGGTCTCAGCAGGCAAGGACCACAACTAATGCCCAAAGTCATGCCTTCATGACTCACCTAGAGGCACCCAAAAGTGTGTTCCATAGCCCCCATGATGAATACCAAAGCCAGTCAAGCTTACATTCCATAGATAGCAATGGATAATAGGTATGATTCAGGCTTCATACTATCCTAATTCAAAGAAATAGCAGATTCACCCATCAAAGGACACAGAGGAAGAAAACCTTCATTTGACAAAAAAGGCCTACAGAGTATAATAGATTTGTCCTGGGTCTGCTACTTGTCTATTTGTCTTGTTTCAGTTATACCATGTACAAATCACATTTTGCAAATGGTGACACAGCCTTGCCAATGCAGTGAGTGGCTCAAGCAATGTACTCATCTTGCCAATGAATCAGTATTCTTGGCTCATACTCAAGAACAGATTATGGCACAGTTTCCGGTCAGGAGAAACAACAACTGCAACAAAAACCATCTAAGTGCAAGCATTAGAATAGTTGCCCCTCTGAACACAATGACAGACAGATCAACTCGGCACACAATAATCATAAATTGTCTGTGTGTATGAGCTGTCACGAAAACATGTTAGACTGGATAATTTATAAACACTAGGAAGTGCATTGCTTATAGTTCTGAGAAGGAGGCTGAGAAGCACGAAATCAAGGCAGCAGCATATTTGTGTCTGGTGAGGGGTCTGTTCCTTATAGATAGAACCTTTTGTATGTCTTCTTGTGGTGGAAGGGGCAGGCAGCTCTTTGAGCCCTCTTTCATGAGGGCATTGCCATGTTTTATATTGAGACTGTTCCCCAAGAGCCTCATGTGCTCAGAAGTGTGGCTTTTGGAAGGTGATTGAGTCATGAGGATGCTACAGCTGACTTGCAGGTAGTTGGGGCCTGGTTGGAGGCAGGTCCCTGGAAGGATGACTTGGAAGGGTTTATCTTCCTCCCCAGCTCCTCCTTACTCTCTCTGTTTCCTGGCTGCCATGATTTGAACAGCTTTTCCTCCTCTATGCTCATCTCCCATGCTATCTTGACTTGGAGCTAACAGACTAGAGACTAAAAATGTGAGCCAAAATAAGCTTTTGCTCCTTTAAGTTGCGGGTGTTGGGTATTGTGTCCTAGTGACAAGAAAGTGACTAAGGCAGGTCTTACTACCATCTCTGCTTAATAGAAATCTCAGGCTTGTCTAGCTGGATTAGTCTAGCTGATTCTCTTGTTTTCAGAGCATATTGAAGGATTCCACTTCCCACCCCCGTTTGCTGTAGGGACATACTATGGGACTCATTTTGGCCAATGAATAGTGAGATGAAGTAATGCATTTTATAACTAGAGTCTTTAATTGCCTGAGTGAGATGCCCAAGCCTCTCATCTTCCTTCCACAGTGGAGTTACAAGTACCACAAAAATCAAAGCAGCAGGGATTGCTGAGCAACCACATGGAGGAAAGCTGCCCTGAGGTGTCATCTGGACCCACAATGGACTTTGTGAGAACAAGAAATTAAACCTTATTAGAGTCAGACACTGAGATTTTTGACAGATTGTCACTACAGCACAAAAAAATAAAGCATCCCTTAGACAAAACGTATCTATTAAGTGGCCTAGCTGGTGTAGAGACAGAATGTGGAACTAAACCCAATTTCTGAGTGTTGCCATGTGCCAGGAGAGAGCTTAGTGCAAGCACAGTGCAAACATTCACACTCTTGCTGTCTCTGTTATCTTTTTTTGTAGTCCCCTTCCAATGGGCAGAAGTAAATGCTTCCTCTTGTATGCTCTCAGACAATTTCACCTCTCCTTTCCCCCTCTAGATTTTACCCAGGACAAACTAGGAACAGTTCTGTGAACAGGTCAGGATCTCTCTCCAGGCCTTTGTCAATGCAGCTCTTTCTTCTGGAAATATCACTGTCCTCTTCAGCTGGTTGTCTGGCTAGCTCTTACTCATCTTCCATGTTTTAGGATTACAACACCTCTTCTTAAGTCCTTTTTGCTCTCTCAAGTCTCATTTGGGTGTCTCTCCTCTGGGATCCCATAGCTCCCTGAACCTCATTCATAACACCACTTACCATGTAGCAAAAAGATTGCTTGTTAGCTATCTGTCTCCTCTACCAAATGGAAAGGGACTGCCTTCTTCAACTTTGTGATCTAGCGTCTCACCAAGATCTTGGGAAAGAGTAGGCCTAAAACACATTTTTGAATGAAAATAATTCATCATATTGCTATAATAGACAACTAGTGATTAAAAGAGCTTGCTGGGTTCATGGGGCAGCAATAATATAGGCCTGACTAGAGCAGAATAAACAGAAGCACGTTAAGAGTTGCAAAAAATAAATGTGGGTGAGGACTGGGGTGAAGCCTGATGGAGAAGATCTTGAAAAGTTGACAATTGGGTTTAGACTTTCTGCTATTGGAAATATGGGGGAACGGGTGGAAATGTCACTGAAATATTGAGCATAATGGAGTGAGTTTAAGGATCACTACCCTATTATCAGTATGTGGAATGGAATGAAGATTAAAGTCATTTTATTTATTCAGGCCAGCCACGACTATTCAGATAGGAAGGCATTCAGCCATTATCATTCAGGCAGGAGAAAATGAGGGTCTAGGCTAGGTTGGAGATGGTAGAACTGTAGAAAGCTGGATGGCGATGGAAATTTTTAAATATTCATCAACACAGGCCTGGGAAAATCACCTCAGATTTTCCATTCTGATTATTTCAGTACATTGTTTAGATCCAAATTAAATCAAGGTAAAATATACATCATGATCATCTTCAAGGGAACATAGTTACAAATAAGGATGATTGAGTGTTCCTGCCAGGAAAGGGAACTCATCAATTTCTATATGTTTTTCCATATCAAGAACTTATTTCTTCTCCCAGCATCTAGACCCTCTTGCAATGAATTCCAACAGGATGGGGCTCCCAAAGCCAGCTCCCTGAATGGCCTTGAAGTAGGGATGATTCTGTTGATGCCACTTGTGTGTGTGTGCACGTGTATACGTATGTTTTTAACAGTTCTCTCATAACAATAGCATCTAGATATGCAAGGTTGTTACAGGTAGGGTCCTTACTTTGGCAGATATCCTGAGTTGAATGATTACTAACATGTACTACACACAACCCTGGATAAGAGGAGTGGATGAATTGCATGAGTCATTCCAGGGTAAAAAAGTTTACCATGCAATTTATGTTTTATTCATTAAATTTATTGGTACATTTTAGGTATACATTATGAAGACATTCATCGTTGGAAATTTGTACCTGTATGTGACAGATCTTGGTTTTTATTTTTCCCCATTCCCCTGCACTCCCTTCACCCCCTATTTACAAAGACGTTGTTTCTGTTTTTTCTTGCTTTTCTCATTTTTTTCTGTCCTTTCTTTCCCTTACCCTTCCATTTTCCCTTCCTCTCCCCCTTTGGACCTTTTCTTCCTATTTCACATTGTCTATTATACATTTTGGTCCCCATTTACACTTTCAATTTCTCACACCAGAGAAACTATTTTGTGTTTACTCATGTGTGTCCTATTTGTTTCACTTAAGAGTACGGCCTCAATGTGCATCCATTTAGCTATAAATGACTCTATTTTATCATTCTTCATGGCTGAGTAGTACCCCACTTGAGTTTTTAAAACCCACATCTTCTTTATCCCAGTTGTTGATTCTATGTCACAACTGAGGTTTTGTTCATAAACCTCAGTTTGAAATTACACTACAAACCTATTGTAATAAAATAACATAGTACTGGCAAAGAAACAGACCTAAGGATCAGTGGAATAGATTAGAAGATGCAGAAATGACTCTAGACACACTCAGCCACCTCATCTTCAACAAAGGAGCCAACCATCCTCACTAGAAGAAAGATAGCCTCTTCAATAAATGGTGCAGGAAAAAATTGAGTCCCAACTTGCCAAAGATTAAAATTAAACTCATATCTTTTACCATGCACTAAACTAAAATCAAAATGGATCAAATATCTAAATATTTTTTTCTCATTGAGTTTATTGGTTCATTTTAGGTATACAGTACAGTTACATTCATCATCGGGATCTTGTACATTTACATGACAGGTCTTGATTTTCTTTTTTTCCCCTTGTCCCTGCCCTCCCTTCACCCCCTCCTCAAATATCTAAATATTAAAACAGAAACACTAAACCTGCCAGAAGAGAGGTTAGATAGAATTCTTGAAGACATTGGCATGGGAAAAGACTTTATCATGCAATTTAGAAATGGAGGAATTCTAGTTTTTCTGCATAAATTAATGGTAATGTATCTTAGAGTAATACCAGTCAAAATGATCTAGGAAAATGTTTCCCAAATAAATATATTAATATTACTAGGAGTATGGAATATCATAGTCAATTGACATGTAGGTTTAGTTTTCTCATTCAACATTATATAAAACTTTTTAGAGGATAGTGTTCTAGACAATAGGCTCTACAGTCAGACCTGGTTTAAATCCCAGTCTCAATTTGCTACTTATGGGTACTTTATACCGTATGCCTCGGTTTCCTCAGATATCAAATCAATGCTAACTACATAGGTTTTGATGATGTTTGAGATAATAGATACCAAGAAGCTAACATATGACAGAAAAAAATATGTGGCCGTTATTATTATTTAATTGTAAGTGTAAAGTTTTATGTCCCTTAGTTGTAATATTTTTCTCAACTGGCCAGATAGAAAAATAGCACAGTGGGTTCAGAAGATGATGGTAGAGATTATAAAGGCAAGAAACCAGAGAATAGAGTCTCCTGAAGTATAGATGAACTAGAGCCTTTTTCATGGATACCTATGTCTGCAGATTTTTATGGGAATTGATTGGCATTGTCTGACTAATAGTATCTAGTGTACTTTGAAAGAGCATTCCATATTATGTAGCTACTATTGACCCAATATGAAATTATGTTCAAAGACATTTCACTCTCAGCTGTTCCTCTTCTGGTCCTACTTCAAGATTTAGAACATTTGGGCAGCTGCTGAATCATTCATTTTTAGTCTATTGTATTCTTAAAAGTGTGGCCTCTGGAAGGAGACTACCTGGACTCAAATACCAGCTGTACTCTTTGATAGCTATGTTGTTTTAGGAAATCTATCCTGGTTTCCTCATCTGTAAAGTGGTCATAAAATAGCACTCCCTTATGGCACTGACGGAAAAATTAAATGAGATAATGCTTATCCTACCTTGCATTATTATGTTTTTATGTACATATGTTATTTTTCCAACTAGATGGCAGCACATTCCATTGGGACAGGGACTATGTCATATTCTTCTTTAGAATCAATGTTTAATTGAAATATATCATTGATTATGAGGAAACTTGAAGTAATATTATGCCTTAATTCATTGATTTTGAATGACTGACAGGTAGTTTTTAGTTGAAGTTTTCTATATTAACTGAAGTAGGTCAATTAAATGGGTTATATGCCACTGTAGCTTTATAAAACAAACCAGGCATTATTCATACAATGAGTATCTTAATTATATTTATAACTCAATTTGTAGTTTAAAGTTTTGGCCTTAGTTTTGAAGAGCCCCCAAGAGGTAGGACTATTTTTTTTCCCTCAATGTAAGAGATTTTTTATTGTGGATATGGTGTTGTATAGGACGTTTAGGTTTGCTTCCTAAAGAAAGTGTCTTTTTCTAGAGAGCATGTAATTGGCCACAGATGGATCCATCTTGATTTGTTGCTTAGTGACGGCCAGAGGAAGTCACTCTATGGTGAATCACAAGTCTGTTTGCCATTATGGTTTCACACAAAACGGCAATGGAGCAGTGTTGGTGAGATCAATATAGTGCTCATTTGATCTTAAAATGGTTACAGTAGGGAGGCCCTACATTTTTAACCTGCAGTTTGCTCTGGAACACTCTAGGACCAACAGTAAGATTTGGACTGAGATAAGAAAGGACCCAGTGACTGATGAAACCCTCTAGTTACTTAACATCAGTCTACAAATTTGGGTTTTTCAAAAACTCCCAGGGAATGTTTATTTTGCTCACCCCCTCAAGATCTGCTAACTGCTTCAAAAGTCTGGACTCAATCAGCGTCTACTATCTCATTAACTCGTATCCTCCAGGCTCTTTCACGCCCTTATTTTCCACATATCTTAGATTAGTTTTCTAGGGCTACCATAACAAAAAACTTAAAATAGCAGAATTTTATTGTCTCACTGTTCTGGAGACTAGAAGTCTGAAATTAAAGCGTAGCAGGACCACACGCCCTCTGAAACCTCTAGAGAAATCTGTCCATGTCTCTCTTCTAGCTTTTGGTGGTTTGTCAGCATTTTTGGCATTTTTGGCTTGAAGATGCACTGCTCTAGTACTCTGTCTTCCTATAGTGTACTCCCTGCGTGTATTCATATCGTCTTCCCTCTGTGCGTGTCTGTGTCCAAATGTTTCCTTTTTATGAGGACATATCAAGTCATTGTGGATTAGATCCCATGTTAATGACATTTATTTAGCTGGATCAACTCTTTAAAGAGTTTCTTTCCTAGTAAGACAACATTCTGAAGTACTGAGAATTAAGACTTTAACATTTTCTTTGGGGGTGGGTGGGTGAGGCTTTTTAACCTTACTAGACTTTGCTTCCTTGATCCTTCCATGTTGTTCTAGCAAATTAACACTTTTCTCTCAATTCCTTCCCAATCCAGACTAGACCTGTGGTACATCATTAAACAACTCCATCCTCCTTTCACTTCCATTCTACTTCATGAAAAATCCAGTCCTGGATCAATCCAACTGCACCTACTGGATTTTCAAGAGGAAATCCTGCCACCGTGTGGTCGAGTGTCTGACACCACAAGTTCCAATCCCAACTCAGTTCTAGATACTATTCAGTCTTTCAAAGTAGCAGAAGCAATAGTGTGTGGGGGACTAGTATTGACTTTAAGGAATTGTTTTAACAGGTTATGAGACTGTAAGTTTACATTCTGCAGGGTACAGCAGTAGGCTATAGCCTTAGGAAAGAGTTGAGGCAATTTGACACATAACTCTTCATCCTTTTTCATGTCCCACAAAAACTATTTGAAATCTCCAGTATTCTTAGTTCTCAGTCACAGTAAAGTGACTTTGCTTTCTACTCTGTAGGGAAAATAGATATTTTCAGACAGGGAGTCATTTCCTTTCATGCTCACATGCCACTAAATCCTATCCACATCAGCAGAAATCACTGCCTCCTTTCTTTTTTCTTTTTAATTCCAAAGGTTTATTGCACCAAATGCCATAGAAAGTGGTTCAAAACAATACATGAACGAGAAGAAAAGTTTCCCATACATTGACATTGGTATCTATTCAACTGATCAAAAATAGTCTTTATAAATTTCTCTTAATGAAGCTTTAATAGTAACAAATCCCAGAATTTTCTGTTTAGCCACCACTGAAAATTAAGCATACTGTAATTGCTCCTCAAAAGATGGCTCACCAAAGTTTGACACTGAAAAATTAACATTTAGAATGGGCTGTTTCGTTTAGGCAAAAATTATATGAAAATATTTTGTCTCCTCAAGCACAGTAAAAAAGCAAACGGTTTGCATTAACTAAGAGAAGCTCATGACTGTCTAGTTTAATGGCTAAAGTATACATGAATAAAATATTCCCCTCACTACATCACTAGTGGAAAACCCAGACATTTAAAATAATTTGGGTGCCACTTTATATTCTTTATGTACAACCAACTTTAGTGAAGAACTTAGAAAGCTATATGCTATCCTTTTATAACATCTGAGTACCTAAGTACAAGAGCCCAAACCACAGATTAGTATGCCTCCTCTCTTTCTATCACAGAAGAGTGGTTACTCCTTCTGAGCTCAGTCCCATCATCTGTTCTCTGGGTTTTGATTACCATGTCATTTTAGTGCAAGAAGTGTGATAGTCACTCCATAAACATTTGTTGACTGACCCAATGAATCCCTTCTTCCTGGTTCCTTTCCTCCGTTCTCCCTCTTTCCCTCTATTTCTAACCTCTTCTTCCTTCAATGTTTAACATCCCTTAGTGTGTAATGTTTCCTAACAGCCTTTAAACAATTTCAAGTCTTTCCCATTAAAACAACAATATAAGGCAAGACTGAGTGGATGCCAATGACCAGCACTCTGTTGTGAGCTGGAATATACAGAAGCCTGTTTACATGGCTTCAAAGAGGAGGAGTAAAATGGTTTTCCCTAAACTAAATGCCTATTATTGCTGAGGCCTTATATGGCTTTGTAGAGAATTGAGATACAGATGTTGCTGGTTTTGTTTTGTTTTTGTTTTGTTTTGGTAGATCGAACTCTGGACCTTGCTCTTGGAGGCAGATTGTGGAACCACTGAGCTAAATCACTGGCCCCAGATATTGCTTTGATTGTGCCTGTAACATTCGGAAAAGTTCTATAAGAAAGGGACATGTTTTTGTTGGTAAAGCTGACACATCCGAAACAAAAGAGGGAAAAACCACAGCTTCTGCAAATAGAAGCTTTTCAGCCTGCCCTTTAAAATGGCTTAGTCAGACAGCTGTGCAGTATGGACAAAGCCCTGTTATCTGCCCCAAGGAATGAGAAGAGCTAGTGAAAGTGGGGTCCTCAGATGAGCCAGAGTCTGATCCTCCCAATCTCTTAAAAGCACGTGGGAAAGATACTGATTATCCCCGTGGAACCTCTCCATCTCAGACTATTGTTTGAAATTACTGTAAAACAGCAACCCATGAGCCATTAAACTCAGGGCTGGGGGGATGGTCTTAGCTACAAGGATTGATGCTAAAATACAGAATCACCCAGCTTAGAATTTAATTTCTAGTACCTCTTCATGTTAGTTATCAGTCTATGGAATTGATGGAAGAAAGGAAAAGAACCAAGCTGTCTTATGTTGGCAAATGGATTGCCTAGTAGAGGAACCTCTAGTCTCACCAGAAAAGACTACTGAGCTTTACCCCACTTTGCACCAAGCCTACCACTAGGGAGAGGGCTGCTATGCCCAGAAGTAGCTTCTTTCCTGGTGTCCTCCTCAGGTGCGGCCATGAAGAAAATAAACAAGGCAGATCCTCCCAGAGAATAAGACCTAGGGGCAGCAGGAAGGTCACCCAAGAGACGCATGGTGGGGAGCCTCTGCTTTTCCAAGGGTCATTTCTCCCCCTCCCCTTTTACAAAGGAAATCGTATTAGAGGTATTCTGCTATCTTACTCTCATCTCGAATAGGGATGTTAATATCACCCTTTCATTGTAGGTCTTTGAATGCTGCGATGTTACATTAAGAAATGAACAAGAGGAAGGCCCACCACTCAGAGGGTGTTTAATTTCCTCATATTCTGGAAAGAATAGGGCCCTCTGATGACAATCTGTGCATGGTAAATTTTCAATTATTTAGATCATTTAATTAGGATGGAGTTCCTAAAATGAGAATTTCTAGGTCAGAGGGTTAAAAACTGTTTCACGGCTTTTAAACAAATATTTGAAAATTGCTTACCAAAAGAGACCAACTGACATTCCTACCAGTGATATAGGAGATTACTTGTAAATATTTTTATCAACTAATTCTAAAATTTGATGTTTCACAAATGTGTCTTTCAGATTTGAGCGTATAGGAGATCCTCTATGATGAGCCTGAAGATGGACTGGCATTGAGTCTTCCCCCACTATGTATTTTGATCCACATAATTACTGCAACCTCAAATAGGACCTTCTCCCTCTTGCCCTCTGTTCACTTCTGCTGCCTTCCCAGAGGGCTTGGTGCATTATTTCTCCTCTTAGGAAAGCATTTTCCTAAGAATGATGCTTCCCTGAGCATCATTCCAATTTCCATCCCTCTCCTCCCTGGCATTTCATTCAAATCTTAAGTACCTTGGGCTATTGAAGATATCAAAATCTACTGTACCACAATGAGAAGCAGGCATCTCAGGGTTCCAGTTAATAACATAATGCTGTAGACTTGAAAATTGCTAAGAAAGTAGTTATTTTCTGACCACCTACACACAAATTAATATGTGCAGTAATGCTTATTAATTAATGAGGCTTAGCCATTCCACAATGCATACATATTTAATACCATGTTGTACACCATGAATATATATAATTTTAGTTGTCATTTTAAAGAAATAAATATTTAATTAAAGATTTTTATTACAATAAAAGACACACTGCCATAAGTCCTCTTCAATATACCCCCCCAAACATAGTTATCATTCTTGCTACTTTCTAAAGCAGTTCTGGAAGTCCTCTTTTGTAGCTGTCTTTATGAAGTAAAATCAAAATAAAATGAATGCTGCTGCCAAGTGCCATCGAACAGAAATGCAGGCTTGTTAAAAACACTATACTGTGTCCGTATCCACCTTATTCAGCAGATCCGGCACTGTGTGATTTCTGGCTCTTCCCCAAATGTGGCTCAAATTAGCTTCTAAATCAGAATTTTCTGAATTTTGGAAACATAGAGGAAAGCTTGAGACTTGTAACTCTAAATGATACATTCTTGTGTTCTTGACTAGTCTATACCTTATAGTCTGAAGAGAAGGAAGTTGAATCTCAAAAGGTTAAGGATCTTACCCAAGTGCACAGAGCAAGACAAGGACCAGAGACTAAAACCAAGATTTTTTGATTTGTGATGGCACTCAGTTCTCCTTATATATTATGCTGCTGCCTTGTTCCAGCTATTTGGGTCTAAAATGGGCAAATTTTCTCTGAGTCCTGTCTTGGCTGGGCTCTAGAAACAATTCCTTTGAATCCAACCTGAAGCCAGATCTATGGTGGCTGCTAACACAGCCTGCTGCTCGTATTGAGAAACGTACATCTTTTTCCTCCTCTAAACTGCCTGGTTAGGAATAGAGTTACTTTTCAAAGCTGGACCAGAGCTTTTTCTCTAAAGACCTCTGCAGCTTGGAACTTGAAAACAGCTTTGTATTTTGTCTTGTTTTCCTGGCCCTGGCTTGCACCTCAGTCCTTCTATTCACTGCCCGAATATAGGGTCAAAGACACTGCAGGTTTAGGGATGTGTCCAGACTCAGAGCTGTCTTTAAAGAATCCAGGGGAGGTGAGGGTGAAGAAATGTCTTACCAGCCTGTTATTCCCTGGTCTCAATCTGGAAATCCTCTGATTGTGAATCTTATATTTCTTTTGGCCACAGGCCACCTTGAGAAACTGACTGAAGCAGTGGACATTCTCCAAAATTCACATTCACACAAAATCAGACCTACAATTTGAGGGGCTTCAAAGATCATCTGAATCCCGGCCATAGTCAACAGATGATTGTGGGAGATTAGATCACCACGGGTCTTAAGCACAAATACTTTCCAATAATTATGGGGAGAATGTGATGCTCCAGGTTACTTCTTGTGTCAAACAAAACATGGGTCATTATTGTATCTGAAGTGGTAGGTGGCGGATTTTTTTCCATGGCAGGTTTCTTCCTAGCCTCACTCATAATTTCTAGGCTTCCCAAATAGTGGTGTGAATATTGTCGTTGGCAGCTACCTAAAGCTTTCCTACTAATACACTATGTGGCACATGATGCATTTTTCTACACAGCCAGAAGAAATTCGGGATCCAGGTCAGGCTATACCATTGGGAACACAAAGCTCCTTATGATAGTTTCCAATTAGCTTTTTTAAAGTATAGGGGAAGTGGGAAGAGTAGGGGAAAGGAAATAAGGGGCAAGAAAAAACATGACAAAAGGCAAAAATGGAAATAAAGTCTTTGTAAATAGGGGAGGCAGGAGGGGGTGAAGGGAGGGCAGGGGTGTGGGGAAAAATGAGAACCAAGATCTGTCATGTAAAGGTACATGATCACAAATTATTAATGTAACTGTACTGTATACCTAAAATGTACCAATAAACTCAATGAGGTTAAAAAAAAAGATTATAGCTGAGTTAATTCACAGTTATTTTTGCAAAGAGTAGCAGGCAATCTTGCCAAACCTTGTTATGCCTAAGTCCCTGAAAACCATTCTGTTAAGACAATTTACAGTTGGTGGACGTAAATGTTATAAAGTAGAACCAGTTACTAAAGTTCAAATTGTGTCTGTAAAAGCTCTTGAAACCTTTTTTTTTGGTTTCACTAAAATGACATGTTAAAGACTGCGCATCAAATAAGAACAATGTCAATATTTGATATACTTTTTAAATTAGAAAAAGTCATAAATAGTTTTGTGCAATTTCCATCTACCATCTCTTAGTCACTAGAATATTTTCATGAAGTCTCTCTTTTGGCCTTATCATTATTCATGTTTTCATTTTAAAGTAACACATTTGTAATAATTTAATCAAATAAAAATGTTATAAAGTAAAAAGCTAAACTCTCAAATCTTACTCCTCACCAGAGATAACAACTATTAATGGAAGACATTTTGACCTTCTATATTTTGACCATTTTTGAAGGGGGTTTCATTTTTCAAACTGATAGATTTCATAGAAACTGTGATTTAGAAGCTTCTGAACTTTAAAGTTCCTGTGAAACTGGGGAAAATGGGATGGGAATAGTCCAAGTAAAAAAGCCATAGACTGTGCTGTTTTACAGAGATTGAGCATTTTTAAAAATAAAACCTCCTCAGATGGTTGTAAGCCTTCAGTTAATTTCCAGAGTTCCAAAAACATTGATTTTGACAATCTGTGCCAGCACTTTCATTGCTTTTAAAATGGAGCAGTTTTATGGATGGCCTCACCCTGCCCTCCCAGAGTTCCACCATTATCCAAGCCTTTTATATTTCTCTTTTAAAAAAACTTCCCTGTCATCTTCTTCCAATGTATGGCTTCTCATATGCAATTGAAGGGAGAGAATGTGAAACTGAGGTATGAGGAAGTCTTGGCTTTAGAATCATACCAACCTAGAGGAGGATCTCACTTCCAACACTCTAGTTGTGATTGTGGGCAAATCATTCCTCATTTGTAAAATGGTAGTGACAATAATCACCTCACTTTGTCTTTCTGAAGGTCAAAGGATATCATAGACTGGAAGCTTTTGGTACAGGGTCCAGCAGATAGAAAATGCCCAGCAAATATTTTAAGCTTCTTGTTGTACCTACCTAACATCTTTAGGGACTGGGTTGTAATGCAAAAGCACACCTTACAAGCCAGAGTCAGCTTTGTGTACCTGAAATTTTAGTATTTCTTTCAGAGGAATTTAGAGTATTACATATCATCTTTGGCTCCTAAGAACCCTGAAAATAATGCATCCTTTTCTTGATGACCAAGGCTCATTATTATATATTAATGTTCATACTAGAATTATTTTATACTATGTACAATGTTAATTCTTATTATTATCTTTATATCATTAAATTCATTGTATTACACTTTTGTGGTGATAAATGTGATGGTGACAATTTGTTCCTTGATTATATACTCTGTTTTAGTCAGCTTTTCATTGCTGGGACAAAATACTTGACACCACCAACTAAAAGATGGAGAAGTTTGCTTTGGTTCACAATTTCAGAGGCTTCAGTCCATGGTGAGTTGGCTCCGAGGTACAAACATCGTGCTGGATGGGCATGGTGGAGGAGTGCAACTCAATGTTTGTCATTGGAAAAGCAGAGAGTAGAGGGCAAGAGACCAAAAAGAAGAGGCCAGAGACCAGATACAGTACCCAAGGCTATGCCTCCATGGCCCACCCAGACACACTCAAAAGGATGTTTTTTAAGTCTCCGAGGCCAATCTGAAGCCAATTAAATTGATAGTAAAGATTAACTGCTGCATGGTCCTAGCCTATGATTTTGATAATGTTCCTCCTTGTGTTGGAGTTTAATCACTTCACCACCTGCTAACTTCCATCTGTTATCAATCTCCTTTCTTTTTGTGCTTACAGTTGTTCCAGGAAATATGTGGGTTGCAGTCATCCATATTCTTTTTGTGCCCCACTTCCAGTGTCTGCCTTACATTAATGACTTTTTCATTTCCTGAACTTGGTTCTTGTATCCTTTTAATAATTATCTTCCTGACAAAGATGGAGGCATAGAAAACACTGACACTAGAAGGAGCAATGAGTTTAAATTTTATCTTGAAGACAAAAGGTGAGATGAGATGAGGATATGTTCACAGTGAAAAGAAATATTAAAGGGGAAAGAAAAAGATTAGATTGTGTGTGGAGAATGGAGTAAGTGTTTGAAAACCATGAGTGGCAGAGAGGGAGAACAAGTGGTGTAAAGATAGCAATTAGATCTTAAAGAGCCTCAGAATTCAAACTTTTTTTTTTCAGTGTTTGTATTTATTTATTTATTTGAGACAAGGTCTTACTATGTAGTCCAGGCTGGCCTCAAACTCATGGTTATCCTCCTGCCTCAGCCTCCCAATGTTATAGCAGTTTTATTCATAATTCTTGGAACGCTATCATAAAGAAAAGAGACTCTTGTTGAAGGATTTTGGAGTACAGAGTGGTATGGTCATGTTTATGCTTTCCATAGAATACCTTACCTAGGGTGAGGAAGATGAATTTAACCTTGATGAAGGTGCAAAGCTGGAAACAGGGAGACGGAAATAGAAACTTACAATGACTTAAGGGGGCATAATGTTTACATAAATTAAGATAATGCTAGTGGTTATGCAAAGAGGAAACCATAGGGAGTAGAATCTCCCTCACTGGTTGTGGGGAAGAGAGGGACACCAGGACTCAGAGATGCTATCTGTCTTTCTAGGCAAAAGAGAAAGAAGAGAGGTGTTTTAAAAACAAGGAACAAGTTTAATTTGCTATATTTTATTTATTTTTTCCACTTTTGTTAGTACATGTTTACAGTACATAATAATTACATATCTTGAGTGGAGTTGGTACATGTACATAACACATCTCAATTCTTTATGTTCCCTTCTCCTCCCCGTTTTCCTCTCTCCCTCCATCTCTTGGTCCCCCTTTGCCAAGATTGATCTCCTTATTTCCTGTCTTTTGTTTTGACTTTATTTTTACTTTGGTTTTCTCTTATAAAAGAAACCATGAGATATTTATGTGTTTGATTTATTTTGCTTAACATTATGGTCTCAAGGTACATCCATTTTCCTACAAATAACTCAAATTTATCCTTCTTTACGGAGGAGTAGTACTCTATTGTGTATAAAAAACACATTTTCTTTATCCTTTAATCTGTTGATGGGCATATAGGCCACTTCTGGATTTATATATTATGAATTGTGCTACTGTAATTGTGGCCATACATGTATCAGTGTAATATAATGGCTTGAACTCTTTTGGAAAATATCTGTAAGTGAAATAGCTGGAATTGCTACTTTTAGGAATTGAGAAATCTCCATACTTAGTTCCATGAGGATTGTACTAGATTACATTTCCACCAAAAGCGAGGTGCTGACACAAAAAGAGACATGTTGATCAATGGAATAGAATAGAGAATGCAGAAACAAGCCCAGGCACACTCAACTAACTGATCTTTAAAGAAATGGCCAATCACTTTTGCTGAAGGAATCATAGGCTCTTTAACAACTGGTGTTGGGAATACTGGCTACCCACACGCACAAGATTTAATGTGGACTCCTATTTCTCACCATGTACTCAACCAAAATCCAAATGGATTAAAAATCTAAATATTAAAACAGAAATATTCAATCTGCTGAAAGATAAAATAAGTACAACTCTTGAGGTCATAGGCACCTGTAAGGACTTTCTGAACAGAAGCCCAACTGCACAAGAAATAACATCAAGAAGATTTTGAAGTTGAATATTTTGCTGTGCCACAGATCACTAGATCAGATATATCATCAGAACCTGCTGGGCACCATGTTCAATGGCTGATTTTTAGCTTTTCAGGGCTCAACATGTGCAAGAGTGAAGATGTGAGTCAACCCCCGGTGGACCATTCAGCCTAGAAGGCAGTAGCGGCTCAAAGAGCTGAGTGACTGTCTTCGCTCTGGACTGTGAGGCTCGGAGCCCAGGATGGGTGGGGGGCCTGGAGAAACTATTCTTGGTAAGGGATTATTGTTCTTTGGCTTTATCTAGGGGCTGCAGAGATTTTAGCAGCTGCTTACATGTAATTCCAATACCTTCACACCGACATCAAAATACACAAACAAATTTAAGCAGTCTAAATCCAAAATCACACTCTATTTTACATGTCGAATCCCAAGAGGAACACCTGAAATCTTGAGTTTTCTCTTAATGTCTTAACCCCTCCTTCCGAGACTTTTATTCTGCTGACCAACAGCAATAGGTTACTAGTAATAACCTACCCTAGCTAACCTCTCTAACATTAACACCACTGCCTCCTTCCCCAACGTAGGCATGCATCTTGCATTCTTAGATTCTATAGCATTCTGGCCATTATATCATTCATACCATTCAATCCATGAACATTTATATCTTGTCAGCCTTCTTTTTGACTTCCATGATTAGAGACATGCACAGACTGGAGCACTGGAAATGCTCACAGCAGTTCCTTAACAAAAGTCTTTCATCTCCAGAAATCATGACAAAACATCCTCTAGAAGTAATTTCAAAAAGTAGGTTGCTCTTCTGGATGCAAACACACATCTGTTTCATACTGAGATAAATGACTTCGTACTAGCCAGAAGGCACCTCTCCAATCTCTCCTACCCAGTGGGTTCAGAGTAGCTATAATTAATGATAAGCTGGTGCTTTCGAGCATGGACATGGTTCTATCTTTTAGACATCCTGAGACTTAGTGTGAATAGGTATAAAGAAAGCTAAGAGCTGATAAAGACCAACACTCATTTCCAGGCTGCCTCTATGTAGCAGGTGGACACTGTACTGGGCTGAATAGTGGCCCTCAAAAGTCCATGTCCACCTGGAATCTGAGAATAGGACCTCATTTGGAATAGAGTCTCTGCAAATGTAATTAGTTAAAATGATATCCTATTGGATTAACATGGGCCATACATTCAATATGACTGGTGTCTTTATAAGCATCGCAAAATCGCAGAGACACATGGGGGAGAAGGCCACGTGCTGAAGAAAACAACAGGTTGCTGTCAGTCACCAAAAACTGGAAGCAGCAAGGAAAGTTCCTTTCCTAGAGTATTCAGGGGGTTGCGATCCTACAAACACCTCAATTTCAGACCTCTGGCCTCCAGAGTTCAGAGATCACATTTCACTCTTTTGCAGTCACCCAGTTGGTTGTCATCTCTTACCACAGCCCTAGCCAACTAGTACAGACACTGTGCTGAATGCTTACTTCTCTGCGTGCACTGTTTCATTGGTTCTTTTCCAAACCCCATGTATTATTAATGGTTTTGGAAATAAAGAAAGGTGCGGCCAGAGAGTGTGAGGGACCTGACCAATGTCACTCAGCTCATAAGCTGAAGAGCCAGGATTCAAACTCAGCAGGTTAACTCCTCCACGGCCGGCACATGCTACACTCGGCCTAGTTGAAAACACGGGCTGATCATTCCCTTCCATTTCCTGGTGTTCCCCAAAAAGTCTACTGACTTATTGGGGTGTTCTTCTGCAGGTTATATTTTCAAATCACTCTTGTAGCGAGTGTAGAGAAATCAAAAACAGATAATCACCTCACAGGTTCTTCTTTGTGTAACATCTTGCAACTCATATTGCTTGGGAAAACTAAAAATCTCATTCTGATGGCTTATTCATTTACAGAAAGCTGATTTTGTCAGGAGGATTTGGTGAAACTCCTTTCTCCACCCCAATTTCATCTTGTGCTTATGAGAATCGCGCCATCTACTGGCCAATCCCCCGAGCTACATCCAAATCCTTAGAATGGTAAATCTTTCTGTGAGATACAGTCACCATTGCACTGCAGTTCACCGTCATGATTTGATTACTTCCCAGAAGCTAACTAGCTCATCAGCTGGCCTTTGGAGGATATTTTAGATCCAAACCATAACCTTTTACCTCTGGTGCCTAAAGTCGACGTCCATCTCATTATGGGAGATTTATTTAGTCCATTTCCAAGAGGTGCCAAAGGCTTAATAGTTCCAGCACTGATCAGAAGTCCAAGTCCAATGTCTCCTGAGAGAAGCAATGCAATTTTTAGCTGTGACTGTCCTTAAAAAATAAAAACCAAATCAACCTACTTCCAACATTAAATGGTGGGATGCACAGTAAACATTTCCATTCTGAACATTCAGAATAAGAAAACAGCAAGGAGGAATCAGACCAAAGTAACACTGAAAGGCAGTAGAACACATCCTTCTCCTGTAGCTCCCCATCTTGTATCTGGGGCAAATAGTCCATGGTGCATGGACTCCAGTGTGCATGGGCAACTCCCCCTTACAAAGCCTGCGGGCTGCACCCACATTTCCCATCACTTGGGCTGTCTTTGCTTGCTGTCTGCAGCTTTTCTTGGCAGATATTGCATGGTCACGGCATTTACAACCTCCTAATCTCTCCAAGGCAACTTCGGTATCACTCTCACATCTTAATTCACTGTCCTATTCTCCTTTAAATTGCATGTGTTGGGTATTTTGTTCCTGTGATGCGAAAGTGACTCGTACAGAAAATTGGTATCAGAGAAATGGGGTCTTCACTGTGGCTATAACTTAACAGGTGGCTTAGAAGCCTTGGCAGCTGCTTTGTAGATGGAGTTTCAAAAGGTTTGGAGATGTGAGCTGGAGAAGTCCTTGCCTTCTGTAAACTCAGCTTGATGGGTGATTCTGGTGAGAACTTAGAAGGCCTTAGTGCTGATACAAATGCAGATAGTAAAGGCCAGGCTCAAGAGTTTTCAGATTGGAATACGGCCTCTATTCGAACCTGGACAAAGGGCATGTGTGTGTGTGTCATTCTGGCAAAGAACTGTTCTATATTTTGTCCATGTCCTAAGACTTTGTGTGAGGCTGAACTTAAAGGCAGCAGAGCAATTAATATTGTGGAGAAAATTTAAGGCACCCTAATGCTCGGGCTGCGACATGCATGGGTACTGCTGGCTGCTTTTAGGCAAATGTATAGTGAAAATTCTGGAGGAGAGTCAAAACATATGAAAAGTTTGACATTTATTCACAATGGAAGCACTTGCAAAGTTGATGCCAAGGAAAGTGTGGGTGCTGAAAACATTGGCACCACTGAAAAGAAGCCAAATATTTTGCATCAGGACAGTAAGAAAGATACCTTTCAGGCATCTGAGTAAATGTCCAGACTCTACCCACCTTAGCCTCAAGGATATCATTAGGGTAAACGCTGAAACACTTTGTTTTGAGAAGAAAGCCCCAAGATCCCCTGCTCATTTGGGCCCACCTAGGGAACTGTTTCCCTAAGATCATCCAGCCAAGCACTCAGAGGCCACTGCAGCGATGGTCCAATGGGTACCTAGAGCTGATGGCAGATCTTAGTGTAGCCCAAGTTCTGCTGGTTTTTAGTCCATGCAGAATGCAAGAGTTATGGCTCCCACTCAACCAGCAAGGGAATAGCTGGAAGGCCAGGACATGTATCCTTAAGAGGGCAGTGTGTGAAGATGTGGGATTAAAGCCAAGGTGCAGCAGAGACCCCAAGGATTTGGAGCTTCCAGGAATGTGTACTGAGGAAAGCTGCAGGCAATAAGCAGAGCCATCAGAAGGGAGAGGCCTTGTAGGCTGCAACCAGTACGGCTGTAGGAGCAGAGCCCTTTATAAATTGCATTGAACAGCTTGTGCCAGGTGCTGGACATGGAACTATTGGATTTAGTCTTTGTGTTTGCCCTCCTAGTGTTTTTATCTTGCTTTGGCCTAATTCCTTTTGATGCCCCCATCTTTCCTACTTGGAATGGGAATGTTTACCCTGTGCCATTGTGTGTTCGAAATATCTAACATTCTTTTTCACTTTTACACAGTCTCACAACTAAGGGTTTCCTTAGGTGTCAGAGGAGACTTTGGACTTGGACTTGTCAGTAATGCTGGATCTTTTAAGAACTTGTTGACTCTTAGACATGGTCTGAATGCATTTTTGCATAATGACATGGACAGGAGCTCTTTGGAGGCCAAAGGCAGAATATTATGGTTTAGATCCAAAATGTCCCCCAAAAGTTTCATGTGTTCAGAGGTGCAGCCTCTTTGGAAGAGGCGGATCACTAGGGACATGACCTGAAAGGCTGTATTCTTGTTTCTGGCTCCCCCTTCTCTATCTGCTTCCTGGCTGCCATGCTGTGAGCAGCTTTTCTCTGCTATGCCCTTTCACTAATCCATTTCTGCCTTGGAGCTGGCCAATCATGTATGACCTGACACATCTGAGACTGTGATCCAAAACAAACCTTTCCACCTCTGAGTCGTGGGCGTTGAGTATTTTATCCTGGGAACAGGAAAGCGAGTAATACAGTAACCAAGGTCAAGCCCCTGACCTACAGCATTCACCTAGGCCATACCTCCTAAGAGCGCTTTCAACTATGAACTCATCAGTGCGTTAATCCATTGATGAAGTTATGCCTTCGCGATGTCATCATCTCTCCAAACTGCAACAGCTGGCCTTTGGGGGACAGTTGTGCTCTAAACCACAGCACTCTCTGTTGAAAATAAGAATAAATAGAGACCTCTCATCATCTCTCCTGTCAAACTTTCTCAGTCATTCTCAACTGTTTCGTTTTTGCTCTGGTTTCGGTGTTTTTGTTGGTTTGCTTGGTGTTTGGTTTGTGAAGACAGGGTGTCACTGTATAATTCAGGCTGGCCTCGAACTCATGGCAATCCTGTTGCCTTAGCCTCCCAAGTGCTGGGGTTACAAGCACAGGCCACCATGCCAGGCTCTTGCCAGGCTATGAACTCAGGAATGTTTCCTGGAACTCATCTCTTTGAAATAAAATCAAGAAATGTAAATCTCTGCCTCCCAGGTTCCAGCAGGAGATTGCAATTAACTTGTAACCTGACTCCAACTTACAAAACATACCCAAAGTAACGCACTGTAGCCTTTATTTAGCCAGACAACAGAGATTCAGTTTTTTACTGTCTTGGTGATCTCTATAGCTAGTCACCTCTAATACATGTCACATGGTAGTTTAAAATGTATTTCGTTATAATATTGATAGTTATGGAAGGGTTTCTGCATTGAGAGGAGATTTTGTTTTTAATTGAATTTCCCCCAAAGTAGTACATATATGGACTAGACACGTACATGTACCAGGGAATCCTTTAAAATTGGAGGGATTGGAAAAAAATTCAGTCATTGTCCTGCTTGAGTCTATTTTGCCCTGTTTAACTTAGTCTCTTGAAGTTGTTTCTCCTTCCCAGCTTCATGCAATGCTGGGATCAGAAACTTCTGCCCAAGTCCTGGCACCATCACAAATCCACAAAACCAGACCTGCAACCAGACTCCACAGCCTAACCAAGATTACTATGAATATTCATGGTTTTTTAACTGCCTTTTATCATTTCCCCACAAAATCCTTGCGCTGTTGTCCAGCTATGTTTTTGTTATTGAATTTATTATCTTTCAACATGTCAATATTTTGCTATTCTTTATATTTGAATCATTTATGATTTTACTGTGAGAAGAGATTACTGCCTATTCTTATCGTTCATTCCAAGTTCCCAGAGCAGTACGTGGATTATAATTAGTAATCAACAAATTTTTACTAAGCGAAGGAGTAATACATTGTTTTTTGTCTCGGCGAATAGGGGATTGAACTCGGGTCTGTGCACTTGCGAGGCAAGCTGCGGAACCACTGACCTAAATCAGATGCAGCAAAAACATATATTGCAGAGAAAATTAGGTAAGCAAGGAATAAGTGGCAGCAAAGGATCATCAAAGAACTCCATGATAAATTACGGTATAATCTATACTATACATTACTACAGAGAAATTTCTCTCTAAAAGGAGTCCTAGTGTAAAAGACCGGTACTGAGGATCCCCTAAAATGTTACATACTCACAGGACACTCAATGAGATCCTTGCTGCAGAGTAATTGCAGACCACCCACTGTGAGCCCAGTCCTCACGCTTAAGTATCATTCTGGGTTTTTTGTCTGTACAGATTTCTGCCACACTTTCCACACACATACACACACACACACACACACACACTTCCCGAGAACATACTCAAAGCTCAGCCCCAATGGTGTTTTTGAGAGACCTTCCTTCCGGTGCCCTCCATTTTGATAGGAGGAGCCATTATGTTCCCCTCCCACTGCCACGCATTGGGTACAGTGTACACGTGACGTCTAGTTGCACCCTGATTGGCTGGACTGAGCAAGTGGCGCTCCTGCAAACGCCCTCTCCTTGAGGGCGGTTAAAGGCATCTCAAACGCCTGTGGTGGCGCCGCACAGTGACTACTGTTCTGGTCACACCGCACAGAGGCTGAAGCGGCGGAACAGGCCTGTGACCTGAGGGAGTCAAGACCGAAGAGGCCTTGTGCTACTTCTGTGTGGTGAGGCGGCGTCCGGGCCGGTGGTGACAGCAACATGATGAGGCTTCTGAGGCGGGCTTTGACTTTCTTCCGGAGGAGGCGGGTGAACCCCCAAGAAGGTCAGCAGTGGCTCCTGCTAGGTACTCTTCGGTGTGGGCCTTGTCTGCCCTGAAAGGAGTGTCCTCAAGGGGGCGCCTAAACCTTGCTCGGGAGCGGGGTGGGGGTGTGCTCACTGCCATTTTGTGCCTAAGAGTTTTCGGGGAAGGGCGTCAAAATAGTCGGAGACCTATATCCATGCGTGCCCATCCCTCTCCTGTTGGTCCAACGCTGGTCCAAAGCTGGAAAGTGTTGGACCAACACAAAGACATAGTGACAAGAGAGGAGAGTACTAGTGCATATCTCTAATCTCAGTACTCTGGGAGGCAGAGGCAGGAGGATCTTAGGTTTAGTTTCTTACATAGTTTCTCTCTCTCTCAATGTGTGTGTGTATTTTTTTTCTCAGAAATCAGTAAATCTTTATTGGCTTCCATTCTTTCGGCATTAACATAAAATTGGAGAAAGCAAAAATGTTTTGTGTTTACAAAGATAAATGGCCTCTTTACCCAGGGTTCGAAACCTCAAGCGGGGATGATAAGAGCGCCCTCCCACACATCCCCCGAGCTGATCCTTGTCATCTTAAAACAAAGCTTCAGTCCACTGGCCATGGATCCTGGATGTAGCCAATTCAAGATGAGGGCCAAGGAATCAGACCAATCCAGTCCCGGGGTATAAAGTCGAACAGAAGCTACACCAAGGGTCTGGTGCCTGTATTGAACAGGACACAGGAACCAGGCGGCTACTTATAAAAAAACAAAATTGATTTCAGGCACAACTTTTTTTTTTCTTATTCGTTCGTTTTTAAATCAGTAAAAGAAACTGGGTCCTAGAAGCTGCAGTGACCTAAGCAGCAGCAAATTTGTGCATTCCTCCTTTTGTTTTCTTTAAATAGGATTAAATTATCACACTCCTGGCACACTTCATTGGGATGAAATTCTGCACCTTATGTACTAATTGTAAAGTTATTAACCCCCCATCCCGGGGGAAAAACTACTCTGGAAGATAATTTTCACTGAAATCTTACCAAACTCTGTTAAGTTATGGTAACAAGATTATAAATGATATGAAAAATAACATTTTCACATTTGGCCATCAACTAAAGTAAATGGTTTTGCCTGTACAAATTTTTGTAATTTAAAAAATGTCATATATTCTACCCTCCTATGGTCCTCAGAATTAAAGCAAAGGGAAGAGGAAAGAAAAGGAAAAGAATGCAACTGATTGCTAAGGCAGAACACCTTGCCAGGAGTAATAATGAAGGGTTAGCATATATATAATATACTACAATATTTATATAGTATATGAAAGTAATATATAGAAGTATTTATAATATAAATATAGCAACACAATATATAATGCATTATATATAAGTCTATATGCTATATTATATATGAGTATATCTATATATGTTCATACTGGGCAAGTACTTTACCACTGAGTGAGCTACATCCCTTACACTTTTTATTCTGAGGTAGGATTTTATTAGTTCCCCAACACACCTCGAACTTGCGATCCTCCTGCCTCAGCCTCCTGAGTGGCTCGGATTAGAGGTCTGTGCCACTATGCCTGCCAAATGATTTCATTTTAAGAGTACAATTCAATGATATTTTTTGTAAATTTACAGAGGCATGAAGTCATCACCACTGTCTAGGTTTTTACTATTTTGATGGGTAATATCCAATTACCTTTGAGGTGTATTTTACTAATTGATACTCTTAGCAGCAGGCTGTGAGACTTGTCAGTAATGGCAAGGATGGATACATAATCCATCTGAAATCCTTGTTAATGTTACAAGTGAAAAGCAGTCTCATAATTTACTTGGGATTTCCTTTTCCTGAGACCACAGCGAGTTCTATTTTACTTAGACCTATTTGTATTTTAGAAATATAGGAAATTTGTTAAGAAAATTAAAAGCCCCATTAGGAAAATTAGTTTATGAAGATTTGCACTTACACTCGCAGCACCATAATTTGACTCTGTTTCGTGGTGCTCAGTTTTTATATACTATAGATATTTCCATCTTGACCATGTGGCCTTTGGGCTCAGGCAGTATTCTTAGAGAGGTTTAATGCAATGAATAATTAGCACAAAGATTTACTTAGTCTTTTCTATAAAAGTTTATTTATTTACACATAGACATGCAGTAAGCCTGGGTGTACGCAGACTGAGGGAAGGAGCCTCGTCGCGTTTTGCTAATTTCTATCCAGTTGTCCTTTACCGGAAGTCCTACAATCCACTTCACCTCTGTTGTGTAAAAGGCCTCATAAAGCTTTGCAGATGTCTGCGTCCCCCACTGTGTTAGCAGTGTCTGCAAGGGAAAAGGAATAGAATTGAGAGTGTAGGAGTCAGACAGGAAACCTTGGGGAAGGTTGACCCTAAAGTATGGCTGAGAGTTAATGGGGACTCAGGGCCCAGGGAAGTCAGAGGGTGTGATGGATCAGTCGTGGTGTATAGAATGAAAGTGCGTCTGGGAGAAAGGACTATGTGGGAGGAATTGACAGCTAGAAAGACTCCAATAGAGAAAACGGGACTGACTAGCAGTGAGATAGGCTTTGAAAAACACTGAAAAATCTTTACATCTCAATGGCTCATATTTCCACTAGAAATGTTTGAACAAGAAATAGGATTTCAAGGATTTTGTGCTGAAGACATCAGGTCATTAGGCAATGTATTTTGAAGTATGAAAAGTAAATGTCATATGAGTGGGTCATTTAATATGACACATTCATTCGTTGGGATGCCATGTTACCTTTTCAGTGATCTCTTGTTTTATAAAAATATCAATGATCTTTATTGATACTATAACGATGTTAAATTTTGTTTTAAAGGCAGAGGATATATATTCATACATCTGGAGCATGGTAAATAGCAAAATGTAGTCCATAATTCTGCCCAGGTAATAGAATCAGGGATTACAAGCCACTGTTTTCTGCTTTGTGCTCATGTGCTTATTTCTTCTTATTCTATAATCAACATGTATCATTTGTGTAATTCAGAAATTTAAATATGAGGATGATTAGTTCCAATGAGCTGAAATATCTGTAGTCTTCTCCATCTTAGGTAAATTAAGCCCTGATGTGACTTGTCTTCGTTAGATCTCTTCCCACTGTGGTTATTTCTCCCATTTTGTCTCGTGATCCTGAGTGTTATGATTTTCTGCCCCATTTCCCTAACGTGTATTTACTGTTCTTCTGTCTCTCCCTGCTCCTGCCTCCACCTCTATTTACAAATAATCCGTTTCTTTCTTTTTTCCCTCACACAGAGCTCAAGTCTCCCAATGATCAGGTACTGCCTTGATTTTCTCTTACTCTAATGTTTTCTCCCCCTGGGAATTTGTGGAAACCAATTTCAAACTTGATTTATACCCATCATCACAAGTTACTTAGATCTGGATATTTTGCATTTTATGGTGTTGAATTTTGCATTTAAAAGACCCGGATATTATGTATTTCTGTCTTTGGACGTCACACTGCAAAGGCATTAAACATGGATGCCCAGTGAACACGCTGGATGCAGTTTAACAATCCATAATGCACAGGTATTAGTTTTACGCTCATCTCACGTCAGCGATGTATTTGCCAAGTGAAATATACGGACTGGTATGGAGGGGGATTATATAAAGTATTTCCTGAGCACAGGGATTATTTATTTTGGAAGAATCCATGCAGCTGTGCCAGGCTAGTTGGTGAAATTGCAGTGGTCCTGATGGGGCTTCTTTAGGAGTCTTACAACTTCCTCGTGTTATGGGAAGATTTCTTTTGTTTGAAGCAATTCTGTGTCTTGCAGATGGAGGTTGTCGATGATCATGTTGCTGACTCCGGACCATCGGAACCTGAAATCAAAGTTCTACTTGGTTGTGTCACCTCTGTAAGGGACGGTATTGCCTGCATTAATAAAGAAGTTTCCTTCCGCAGAGATACTTTTTGTGAAGGTATGATTGCGTTTTGAAAAAGGTGTAGTAGAAGTGGTAATGTTATTACGTACTTGGCTCCGGTTAGCATCTCTAAAGATGTGGATCGGGCTCTGGAAAATAAAAATAATAGATAATTTAGATAAAATAGCTGATATTTACTTAAAAAATCGCTGCTTTGATTTCTTCTATATGAATACAAGCATTAGTGCCTTGTATATATTTTCAATAATGAAAATGTTTAATTTGTAATTGATAAAAACATTCTACAATGTAAAGGATACTATCTTTTTTGTTTTGTATTTTCAACATATATCAAATTCTTCAAATTAACAGTGGAGATAACCTAATAGCGCCTGCGCAGTTGTGTGTGTGTGTGTGTGTGTGTGTGTGTGTGCGTGTATTCCTGTGTTGGTAGCAGCCAGGCCCAGCCTTGTGCTCTCACCTGTGTACTACACCGCCCCTGCCAAAGGAGTTGTGAATGGGACCAGGTGATTAACGAATCCTTTGCTGGGCCAGAGAAGCTGGCACAGTAGAGGTGACTTAAGGGTTAAAGAATTGTAAACTTCGCTCTGGTACAAGCATTTATAAAGT
>NW_022900951.1:111693989-111694444 GCF_012274545.1 Fukomys damarensis | reverse complement strand
GAACAGGGAGAAGATGCTCTACTTACCGGGGTCCGGAAAGGTTAGAGATTTGTCAGCCTCACCGCAGTTCAGCTCCCGCGGGCCCGCCTGTGGATTCCAGGGTCCTGGCACTGGGAACTCCTGGACTTGTCCCATTAACAGCAGTGCAGGTGGCTCCGGGCTAATTGCTGGTAGTGGTGATACCATTCCAAATGGCATCAGTTCCTTGAAGAGTACATCAGCCATGTCAAACTTGGGAAAACACCATAACCAATTGGTCCCTCTCCAGACCAACTGGACATACAGCTAGAATTTTCTCACTCAGAAGTAACAAGCAGTACAAAGAGAGCCCTGCAGTCCAGGGATTTAGCTCAGGAGTCCCACTGCCTGCCTTACAAGTGCAAGGTCCCAAGTTTGATCCCTGGTACAAAAAAAAAAAAAAAAAAAAAAAAAAAAAAAAAAGAGAACAGGCACAG
>NW_022900951.1:111682898-111693922 GCF_012274545.1 Fukomys damarensis | reverse complement strand
GTGCATGAGAAAACACAACAGGTCAACTAAATAGGATGTCATGTTGATTTCAGTACAGCCCAACCATCAGGATCTCAACATATTATTAGTACAATTACTGCTGAGATAATCCACCTATCGTTCCCATAATACCAAGTCTTTTGCGCATTCTGCATGTGGCAGATGTTTTCCATTCAACACAGGTCTGAATTAGCACTGGCCACATTTCAAATGCTCAAGTTCCACCCATGGCTAGTGGCTCCTGTACTGTACAGGGCATGCAAAAAGAGAGAGAAAAGAAGGGAACGCACTAGGCCAAGCTCCTCTAGGGAGCCAGGGATGATGGGGAGACTGCTGTTCAGGCTTCTGTCAGGAAGACTGGTGACTTGCCTGGAACTCACCGGCTCCTGCCAAACCCACCCACAGCACACTCAGGGTCCTGAATCTCCAAGTGGAAGCACTTGCTCCCCCCTTCCACATATTGCCCTCTGCTCAGCCTGCCCTTCCTGAGGAGGCTTTGCACAGTGGTTGCTCTAAACAAGGGGCAGTGCCAAAGCCCCCAAACCCTGGGGAAGTGGCAGTTCTGGACATGCTGCCTTGTGGTGCTGTTGGAGCCAAGTGGGTCAGACATGGGAGCATCATTTGCAGTGCAGAGCTGTTCCTGGTTTCTACCAACTCTGGAGTTCCCCTCAAATATTCATGTAGGTAAGAAGCATCTGCCAAGGACGATGTCCTGTGGCTCAGAGACAATCAAATGATTTTTGCATACTTGAGCATGACTTGATGTTCCCAGGAATGCACCACTGTGCGAATCGCAGTAAGACTACGCTATAGGTTGGTCTGATTTTCCAGGATTTCCTGGTCACTTTGGGAAAACTCATCACAAGCAACAATAAGGTTCACAGTACTTGAGCCTTTTTCTGATGACTGCCCCATCATGGTGATTCTAAGCAGAGATGCAGGCTTCAGACCATGCCGAGGGCTTCTGGCAAAATCAAGCCCAGTCCTGCTTAAGGAGAAACACCCCCTACCACATGATAAACTCTGTTCCTTTCCTTTCACACCTGTTCTAGACTCTGCTTGACTCAGGTTTGAAAGGGTGATTCTGTAAAGAGTCAAGCAGCAAATGTTTTCAGCAGTGGGGGCCATATTTACTCTCTCGTTTATTTTCCTTGTTCCTCTATCAAAATTAATTTGACACAGTGAAAATCGCTATCATCTACCTGAGCACACAAAAAGGGCCAACAGCGTATATGGCCATAGGCCAGAGAGCAAATTACTGATGATTTTGGTTGATGTAGCTGTGGAGCCGATGCTGTTTGTGTTTTTAATATACAGACAGTAAAGTCCACATTACTATACATATGTCAAAGGAAGGTATAAAACATGACAGAATCACTGACTCAGATGCTGATGGCAGCAGAAAAGCAAACTGAAAAGGACTTTGAAGAAGTCCTGGGGCTCCACAATGACACAGCGTGAAAATGTCTGTTCTAGACCCAGCTTCCTGGGTTCCCTCCCCCTTGGTCCAATAACAAAGATCCCAGCCTCTTTTTTCTCACCTGATGTCCTGCTGGCTCACTTTCACTTTGTAAGAGTTCTATCAGTGCAAATAATTTCTCTTTACTCTCTGGGGCATACGCGCTCACCCACGTCTCTATCTCTGTGGGCAGAACAGTGAGGAACTGCTCCATCACGAGCAGTTCCAGGACTTGTTCTATGGAGCGTACTTTTGGTTTCAACCACTGACAGCAAAGTTCCCAGAGTCTGTTGAAGTTTTCCCATGGGCCTTCTTCTTCACTGTACTTGAAATGTCTGAATTGCATGCGGGAGACCTCACAGTCAGTGTCAGTGTCCTGCTGCATGGGATCCTCCACGGAGAGCAAGGAGGCCTGCATCTCACGACCCCGTTCCATGGCGATGGTGCTTTCTCAGCTGTTCACTGTTGATTGGAGCCCGAGGCTTAGCTTCTACTTTGTTTTTCTCTGAAATCACCCGGAAGGGGTGTGTGCACCTACAGCACAGAGGAGGAAAACACAAAAAAGAGTCGCATCAGCCCCTGTCCCTTTCTTCTTCCCTGGGAGCATGAAAAGGATATACTCATGACTCCTTTTCTATCCAGCCTGCCACCATCGACACCCTTGGCCCCATACCTCGCAAAGCTTCTGAACTATCACCCAGTGACTCTGTATGGAATACGAGGTACATAAAATTTCCTGCTGTGTGGCAAAGGAAGAGCAAACAGCACTCTACCTGCACAGGGTATGCTCAGTAAACTTACACTTGGCCGGCTGTATCCGTGCGGTTGAATCCACCACCTCAGATTCAACCAGAGGTAGACTGAAAATATTGGGAAGAAGGCTGGGAATGTAGCTCAGCAGCACAGCTCCAGCCTGGCAAGCACAAGGTCGTGATTTCTATCCCTGTACCATGATAAAAAAATTTTTTTTTGTTAGAATACCACCTCTGTATTGATTAGGTGCAGACCTTTTCTCTCCTCATGCCCTAAACAATATAATGTAAGAACTATTTCCAGAGTGCTTACATTCAATGATGTATTATAAGCAATCTAGACATGATCTCAAGTATACTCAGGGATGTGCATTGTTGATATTTAAATTTGGAGTACATACTCAGTTACGCCATTTTTGACAAAGGAGCCAACCATCCTCAGTGGAAGAAAGATAGACTCTTCAATAAATTGTTTTGGAAAAATTGGATTTCAACATGCCAAAGATTAAAATTAGACACCTATCTTTCACCATGCACTAAAGTAAAATCAAAGTGGATTAAAGATCTAAATATTAAAACAGAAACACTAAACTTGCTGGAAGATAAGTAAGGTAGAACTCTTTGAAGACACTGACATAGGAAAACACTGTATGAATGAATTCTCAGTAGCACGGGAACTAGCACAAATAGTCAACAATTGGGATCTCATCTTATTAAAAAGCTTCGGCACTGCAAGAGAAACCATCAACAGAGTGAAAAGACAAACTACAATGTGGGAAAAAATTCCAGCTGTTCCTCAGATAGAGATCTACGCTCTAGAATATATAAAGAACTCAAAAAAAAAAATCAGACCTCCCAAATTTAAAGACCCAATCCAAAAATGGGCATCTGAAATGAACAAACACTTCTCAAAAAAGTAAAAACAGAAAACAAATATATGAAAAAATGTTCAACATCACTGGTCATTTGAGAGATGCAAATGAAAACAATGCTGAGATTCCACTTCACCCCACAAAGAATGGCTGCCATCAAGAAATCAACCAATAACAAGTGCCGGTGGGGTTGTGGGGAGAAAGGAGCCCTTCTCCATTGTTGGTGGGAGTGCAGACTGGTACAACCACTGTGGAAATCAATATGTAGATACGTCAAAGAACTAGGACTAGAGTTCCCACTTGATCCAGCTGCCCTTCTGCTGGGTATCTTTCCAAAAGAATTAAAAGAATCATATTACAGTGACATATATGCTCTCATCTTTATAGCAGCACAGTTTGTAATTGGTAAAACTTGGAAACTGCCCAATTGCCCATCGCCTGGAGAATGGATAAAGACTGTTTTTTTTTTTTTTTAATAAAATGGAGTACTACTCAGCCAAAAACAACAAGAAACTAGAAACATTTATAGCTAGATAGATTCATATTGAAGTCAGGCTCTTAAATGAAATAAATAGGACGCACATGTGTAGATACCGAATAGTTTCTATGGTATGAGAAACTAACAGTGTAAATAAGGTTCAAATTGTATAATTGATAATGTGAAACAGGAAGAAAATGTCTAAAGATTTAGGCGAAGTGGGAAGGGTAGGGGAAAGGAAAGAAGGGAAAAGAAAAAATATGAGGAAAAGAAAACAATTGGAAACAAAGGAGACATCCCTGAAACGATTAAACGCCTGTTTCTGCGAGGATGAAGGTGGCCTATGATCAGGGTCCTTGATTAATATTCACCCTGGAGATCCCACAGCTCTGAAAATTGCTCCTCCGCCCTGAGGTCTCTTAGGGAACAAATCTGAGGGACACTGGCCTCACAGGGACCCGGCTAAGGCCCTCGCGAGTCCTCCACGCTTCGGCTATCCTTGGCCCCTCCCCCACCTCGAGGGTCTGGCTGTGGCCCTGCTCCTTCTTCCCGGCCCTAGGGACACGGAGTGGCACATTGCGGGGTCTTTCCTCCCGTGTGCCCACCCCAGGGGCCGGTAGGGTCCCGTTGACCCAGCTCTTCTCACCCTTTGCCAGCTCCGCGACAAGAAGCAGCAGGTTCCAAACCCCAAAGGTGAGGAAAACACGCCCCTTCACGGCATCGCGACGTGGGCCGAAAGGGGGCGCAATGCACAACTCTCGCATTATTCTGCGAGATAAAGCCCTACCTCGTGCTCTTTTCGCGCCACTCAGTAAACTGCCCGCCACCTAGCGACGGGTCGGGACTAGAAGAAACCAGATTGCTTAGGCTGGAGGAAGCCTCCTATCCCACACTTGTGAAGGTGCGTCTCCCTGAACTTCATGGCCTGGTCGCCAGGGGCGCTCCTCTGCCAGTTCCTGCAGATTGACATGCCTTGCTGACTGAGTGCGAGCTCCTGACAGCCTGTGCAAGTGGCAAGTTAATGCGCCCCTAGCACAGGCGCGTTAGTTTGGGTTCCAGAAGCCTCTGGAACAAAGCAGAGGTACGGGTCCTTCTCAGGGAACTAAAAATAGAGCTATCTTTAAAATACTTGTCACAGGGCCAGGGATTTAGCTCACTGGTGCCGCCGCCTGCCTGGCAAGCTCAGAGTTCTGAGTTCCATCCCCAGTACCCACCCTCCTTCTCAAAAAATAGTTGGCATATATTTATGGCCAAGTTTTTTGGCCAGTAAGGATTATATATGTCTTTGTTAAACATTTCAAATGGAACGACCATTGCTGTTCATGTTTCACATGTCATAACTTTGAAAATTTACGGCCACAGAAGAGAAATAACTAAAAATAGTAACTATGCATATTTAGTTTATTGGTTTATGTGGTTAATCTAAAATAGCTGTAAAAATGGGTAAATAAAGTACATGTAAAAAAGAGAAACATTTATAATAAGACATCAAAGTCACTTCTAGGGAAATTGGCATGTTAAAACACCATCTGCTAAATATGGATTCAACTACTCTTGGATTCTTAGATTCTATAAGAGAATATATTTAGGTGTGTTTGATGTGTTTTCATAAATTATTGTTGTACAAAACAAAGGTTTAAGATTGAATAGGGCTGGGGATTTAGCTCAGTGATGCAAGCACCAGCCTCGAACAAGGTCCTGAATTCGATCTCTAGTACAAAAAAAAACAAAAAAAAACAACAAAAAAAGATTGATTTCTTCCCGGGACTTCACTAAGCATAAAATTACTGACAGGTTAATTCTAGTCAATTTTGTACTTCTATATGAAAGAAATAAAAAAAAATTTAGCTTTTAATAAAAAGATGATGACTGTGTAAATTCAGAAGTTTCATAAGTGCAGATTTAGAATGGTGAAGGCAGCAAAAAGAGACTAAATAAAAGTAGGTATAAAACATACAAATTTGGCATGGTTGCCCAGGACTCACGAGACTGAGGCAGGACGATGCTGAGTTCAAAGCCAGCCTAGGATACATAGTGAGTTGAAGGCCAGCCTGAATTAAAAAGAGAAGCTGTCTTGAAAAAAAAAACATAATTCAGGGGATATATTTTCTGTAAAAGGCCAAAATTTATATGATCTGAGGAAACAAAATACATAGTAATATAACATTTTTCTGAGCTGGTCGTGGTGGCACATGCCTGTAATCCCAGCACTCAAGAGGTTGAGCCAAGAGGATTACAATGAGTTTGAGGCTAGCCAGGGCTCCATAGTGAGTTCAAGGCCATCCTAGACTACATAGTGAGATAAGGATGTATTTGAGTCACCTATTATTTTGTAATTGGATAAAAATAGTCTACTATTGAGGAGTTACAAATAAGTGTATTATTCACACACAGAATGAAAATTTAAATGTAGTCTTAATAACAAAATGGTAATGTCTGAAAATGTCGAGACATTTTTGTCCTAAACAATTAAATTGTTCAAGCTGTAGAATGTCTGGATAGGTCAGGTCAGAAAAGGTCTATTGGGCTGGCGATTTAGCTCAGCAGTTCGGTGGCCTGCCTTGCAAGCGCAAGGACCCGAGTTCAATCCCCAAAGAAAAGGTTAAAAAAAAAAAGAACTGCTATAAGAGAAAACCTATATGTGTGATTACATTAGCTGTAGTTCAAAGGTTATTTAAAGCATTTTCTAAGAATCAAAATTTAACACATTGATACGGAACTAAATTCTATTCCTTTATGCTTAAAACAGTGAGATTTTTTAAAGTATTGATTTTTCTCTTATTTACAAAAAATGACTTAAAAGAAACAACAGTGATTATCAAGACAATTTCTTGTGTTTTCCACCGTTAGGGCTTGATTTCTTAGATGACTGAGTTTTACCAGAGTCAGGGGTTGCATAAAGCATCTATTTGTTTGAAACTCTCTTCAATGATCACTTTAGTTATAAATCCAGTTAAAAACAATTATTATTTTGGCTTACCACCGTATACCTGACAGTCTACACCTCTGAGATTAGGGATATGGCTATACAGTGGTGCCTCCGTTTACAAACTTAATTTTTTTATGATTTGGCACAAGATGGCTGCATTTGTGTTTGGGTGAAGAAGACAGTCATGGTCATGTTTGTCACCCTATGTGGAGTTTGTGAACGGAAGCAAAATTTTGCTGGAGGCTTTTGTTTTCTAACCAAATTGTTTGCAAACAGAAGCATTCATGAACCAAGGTAATATTGTATATGATTAGTAATATGCTGCATACATGAGTTTTGCTTAAATGTCATGCAGAAATTTGTAAAATTAAAAGTATATGATTTTAATACTTGCAAGGTAACTAAAAGTGCTCTCTTTTACAAAATATGCATTGCAACAGATCTATAAATGCATAAAATGATCAATAAAATGCTGTCCCTTCTACCATTTTAATTGAGTACTATTCAGATGGAAAAAAAACAAACTACCAGTTGAATAATCCTTGCATATCAAACCTGATCTACATCTGTGTGCTTTGATTAAAAAAGCATGCTGCTGTTGGGTATATGAGATGCGTGTATACATCAGGTAGGAAATCTGTTCATGGTTATTAAAAATGTTTCCTAAAATTCTAAAATATCTGAAGCTATTCTGTATTATTCTTGGTGATATCAACCTATGTAGACTATTTAAAAGATTCTAAATTTCCCTTCAAAAGTAAATGCTTAGCTAATGTTTAAAGAGCATTTGGTTAGCTGTGATTCTAATTACTGCTGGCTTCTTTGTCATTCAACTGTAGTTTTGCTTTTCCTTCTAAAATGCTCAGCTTCAGAAAACTCTAAAAATTGAAAAGGTTAGATTGTTGCTCACCTAAAACACCTCTATAACAATCACATTCTACTTCTAAAAATCATTTAATTAAAAATAGCAAATACAGACAAGGATATATTTTGTGCCACCTATTATTTTGTAATTGGATAAAATAGTCTACAATTGAGGAGTTACAAAAAAGTATATTATTCGTACACAGAATGAAAATTTAAAAGTAGTCTTAAAAACAAAATGGTAAAAAAGCAGTGAAAAAATAATGAGAAAGCAAAGCTATGGATATAGTGCTATCATTCATAATTGTAATTCAAACATATTGTGTAACATGGAAAAAAACTAATTATTTTGTCAATTTCTAAACTCTCATAAGAACACTAACCATGGCCATTCCAAGTCTTTTGTCTTTCGCAATTTTATTCTTCTCTAAATCATTTACAGTCAGATTCACACACGCACACACACACACACACACACACACACACACACACTAAAAAGTACTCCAGACCAATTGGGTTTCCTTTGCTTGTCTTTGGTAAAAATTGGTTTCACTAAAAATCATGTTTCTTGGTTACAGACTCACTTTATTTTCCTCTTGCTTGTTCTGGTGAATATTTTCCTTTTAAAAATTCGCACCTATTGCCTTTCAAAATTCTGCAAAAGAACACTCACAGCAAGATGATTTGATCCAATGTTTTAAGATACTAGCCATCATTTACCAGAAACGTAAGCTTAAACTTTACAATGGAATCCAGGTTAATTCTTAGTTTAAGGATCCCACCTTGTAAACCTCCTTATTCTCAAATTTGGCTAACAGGGTAATGACACTGACTACTGATCAAACATCACTCACTTCCCTTCCATTTTGGGACCGATAAGATCTACAACTTGGAAAGGTTCCTCTCAATGCGGACAGACTAAAGAAATGTAAATACAGGACAGCTGATCAGTAATAACTTCAGAGATTTTCACAAGCACCAGTGGGGGGATATTACAAAAGCCTAAGAGTTGTTAGAATGGAGATGGAGTCACCTAACAGAGAGTAAATAGAGCCAGGATGTTATGAAATAAGGTCTCTTATGCATGCATGTGTGAGTGTAGCTATTACAAAAGACTGTGCCAGAATCATGAGTTTGTCCTGAGTCATTTTGAGTCTGATCCAACAGACCTGCCATTACAGCATGCAGATCTTGAAATGTTCACAGATTAAAGCAAAGAAATAGACCCAGGAATTTCAACTGTCATTGCATTGAATCTGTATAGAAGTTTTGGTAGTATGGCTATTTTCATTATGTTGATTCTTCCTACCCAGGAGCAGGGGATATCTTTCCATGTTCTTATATTCTCTTCGATTTATTTTTTCAGAGTGCTGTAGTTTTCAGTGTAGAGGTCTTTTGCTTCTTTTGTTAGATTGATTCCTAGATAGTTCATTTTTTGGATGCTATTGTGAAAGGAATTGTTTCCCTAATTTCTCTCTCATTGCGTCTGTTATTTGTGTACAAAAAGGCTATTGATTTTTGGGTGTTGATGTTGTATCCAACACTAAGATTCCACCTCACCCCACAAAGAATGGCTGCTATCAAGAAATCAACCAATAACAAGTGCTGGCAGGGTTGTGGGGAGAATGGAACTCTTCTCAATTGTTGGTGGGAGTGCAGACTGGTACAACCACTATGGAAATCAATATGGAGATACCTCAAAGAGCTGGGACTAGAGGTTCCATTTGACCCAGCCATCCCTCTCTTGGGTAGCTTTCCAAAAGAATTAAAAGAATCATACCACAGTGATATATCACACCTATTTTATAGCGGCAAAGTTTGTAATAGATAAAACTTGGAAACAGCCCATTTGTCCATCAGTTGGAAACTGGATAAAGAAGATGTGTTTTTTTCTATGAAATGGAATGCTACTCATCCATAAAGAATGAGAAATTAGATTCATTCATAGGTAAATGGATACATATTGAGGATATACTCGTAAGTGAAATAAATAAGTCACACATGTGTAAATACCAAATAGTTTCTCTGATGTGAAAAACTATAATGGTACATAAGATCCTAATGAGATAATTGACAATGTGAAATAGGAAGAAACGGGCTAAAGGTGTAGGGAAAGTGGGAAGGGTAGGGGAAAGGTAATAAGGGAAAAGAAAAAAAATATGAGAAAATGGAAATAAAGTGTTTGTAAATGGGGAGGGGAGGAGGGGGTGAAGGGAGGGCAGGGACAAGGGGGAAAAATGAGAACCAAGACCTGTCATGTAAAGGTACAAGATCCCAATAAGGAATGTAACTGTACTGTATCCCTAAAATGTACCAATAAACTCAATTTAAAAAAAAGAAATAGACCCAGGTCAGCATAAGGTTCGAGGTATGATTGTAACACAGCTATCCTACCTCCTAGGTTGAAGGAGAGCAACAATTGGTTTACAATTATGTGAAGGTTACTGGGTTAGTCTTTTCTAGCCAGACATGCCTTTTTAATAAACACACAAAAAAGCTGATACACTAATGGAGGCAGATTTTTTAAACTAGAGGCATATAAGTTGTGGTATACATTTGATAGTATAGGTAAAATAGTAAAATACAGTGGCACCACGGTTCATGAAATCAATTTGTTCCACGGTGCTGGGGAAGATGGCCACAGATATGTTTGTTACCCAGTGCAGAGCTTGCTAACAGAAGCAAAATTTGGCCAAATGCTTCTGTTCAAGAACTGAATTGTTCGCAAATAGAAGCATTCTTCATGAACCGAGTTGTTACTGTAATTGAGGCTGGGATCTTTACTAATGCCTCTGCTCTTGATCTCATTGCCGATTAGAATCCTCCAGCCTTGTTTTTTATCCTACTTGTTAAGTTCAGTCTTCTAGGCTCCAATGTTTTTACATCAAGCTAATGGTCACCAGTGCATTCCAACCCATCCCAGGCCAAGACCTTATGTAGCTTCCACTGTCCCTTTTAGATCAGATAGCCAGAGACTTTTATAAACTCTAAAGACAGGTAAGGAATACACCCATCTGTAAGAAACTACAGAAAAAGAGATCTTCAGCTCTGACTCCTTAAGATTGACTAACAGAAAATCTCTCAGTGGGGAAATGATAGAGCAAGGCATGGGGTCAACATGCCCGGAGCACATTCATGGCATGAAGAGGCATATAATAAAGAAGTGTGCAGCCACAATTACTATTCCACCTCTACCCAAAGTGACACTGAGGGAACGGGTTCTTGCCCACCCTGTAAATGCCATAAATGCTGTACACCTCTTTCTATGTTTCAGTCACTCTGGGCTTCTTGTCCCCTACAGTTCTCCCCCTTGTCCCTGAGTATAAGAATAAAAGTCTTAAACTGGGCATGGTGATACACACCTGTAATCTCAGCACTCAGGAGGCTGAGGCAGGACGATCACCGCAAGTTCAAGGCCAGCCTGCACCACATAGTGAATTCAAAGCCAGCCTAAACTATACCGCAAGATCCTGTCTCAAAAAAAAGAAAGAAAGAAAAGAAAAGAAAAGAAAAAAACAAGTATAATAAATTTATTACTGGGGGTGGTGGCACATACCTGTAATCTCAGCACTTGGGAGGCTGATGCAGGAGAATTGCTGTGAATTTGAGCCTAACCTGGGCTACATAGTGAGCTCAATGCCAGCCTGAATTTCAGAGCAAGACCCTGCCT
>NW_022900951.1:111667218-111682881 GCF_012274545.1 Fukomys damarensis | reverse complement strand
AAAAAAAAAGGTATACATAGGACACATGGGTGTCTACATAGAGGTTATCCCCACGGGTAAAACCCACTTTGACCTTTGCCAAAATGTGAGAACTACCCCCAGTCTTGCAAGTAACTCTCCTAGAAAGAGAGTAGGACACTGTGGAGCAGTTAAAACTTATGGTTAAAAATTCAGCCTTCGAATTGACATGTCAGAGCAGGAGTAAAGAAGCTCTGGCTAGGGATCCCCTCCGCTCCAATTATGGCAACAGATCTAGAGGAAGGTTTTCCAGAGAAGAAAGTTAAAACAGAATTAGACAGTGTTATGGCTTGTGTTTAGATGTCCCCCTAAAGCCTCATGCTTTTTCAGAGGTGGTTGAATCTAGAGTGTTTGCTTGATTTATGGTGGGGCTAGGCCCGAGGGCACTAGGATTAAAGGTGTGAATGCTACCTGCCCTAAATTGTCTGAATAAAATAAAGGGGGCAGAAGGACATTGTCAAGGTCTCTTGTTGCTTTTGCTGTCCTGTGGGCACCATGAACTGTTTCTCCTCTGCGAAGCCCCTCCACCATGTGGCACCCTGCCTTGGAGCCAGCTGATCATGGAGTAAAGCCTCTCCGAACCGTGAGCTAAATAAAACCTTTCTTCCATTAACTTTGGATGTTGGGTGTTTCGGCTCAGCAATGAGAGAAAATGAACCAAGACACCTAATAGAATTGACTCACACATGACATGCAAGGTCACCTGGAGTTCCTCACAGGAGATGGTGGTGACCATGGACAGGGGAAGAGTAGGTTGCCCCGGAGCTCTTCAGTCTTCATCAGAGCAGATGCAAACTTTGGCTGGCCTAGCCCCTCTGTAAGAGCAGGGCCAGTAGGCCCATCACCCTCCTGACACATGGAGCGGGGCCTAGGTAGTGGCTTGGTGCAGTCGTGTGCCCGGTGAACAGTCTTTGTGTACTTAAAGCAGGAACCCCTTCCTTCATTGTTCCTTGGTTTTCTCTTAGATTTCTTGGGTGTGTTTATAGCATTGCAAAATTGTGATAGCTTTAACTATGATCTTTGTTTTTTCACTCTCATTGGAATTTTGATTGTTGAAAATGGAAAAGGCCATGTCCAGAGGTGTCTGAAGGTCCATCTGGAGTTTTTATAAATTGTGCCGAATATCTGGAGCTGACTGAAAATTAAATGATGTCCTATTAGTTCCTGTCCCTTCCTAGAAGATGGAGCTAAGTTTGTATATTTACTAAATTACAACTGGCTTTAGAATTTTCTTCTTTACCCTGTATGAGCCCTTTTACCTTATCATAATTAATAGATTTTTCAATGCATCCTTCTTTTTTTTAAAGTTTATTGGTACTTTTTAGGTGTACAGTATAGTTACATGCATCACTGGGATCTTCTACCTTTACATGATGTACCTTGGTTCTTTCTTATTTTCCCCCTTCCCCTGCCCTCCCTTCACCCCCTGCACCTTTCCCTATTTAAAAAGACTTTGTTTCCATTTTTTTCTTTTCTCATATTTTTTCTTTGCCCTTATTTCCTTTCCCCTACCCTTCCCACTTCCCCTACTCCTTTAGACCTTTTCTTCCTGTTTCACATTGTCAGTTATAACATTTGAGCCTTATTTACACTTTTAGTTTTTCACACCAGAGAAATTATTAGGTATTTACATGTGTGTCCTATATATTTCACTTAGATTGTGGCCTCAATATGCATCAATTTAGCTATAAATGCCTCTAGTTTTTCATTCTTTAGGGCTGAGTAGTACTCCATTTTATTAAAAAAAAACCCACACATCTTCTTTATCCACTCTCCAACTGATTGGCTATTAGGCTGTTTCCAAGTTTTAGCTATTACAAACTGTGCCACTATAAACATGGGTGCATATATGTCATTGTGATATGATTCTTTTAAATGTTTTGGAAAGATACCCAGCAGAGAGATAACTGGATCAAACAGAACCTCTAATCCTAGTTCTTTAAGGTGTCTCCATATTGATTTCCACAGTGGTTGTATCAGCCTGCACTCCCACCAACAAAGGAGAAGGGTTCCTTTCTCCCCACAACCCCACCAGTATTTGTTATTGGTTGATTTCTTGATGGCAGGAATTCTTTCTGGGGTGAGGTGGAATCTCACTGATGTTTTCATCTGCATCACTAGAATGACCAGTGATTTGAACCTTTTTTTCATATATTTATTTGCACTTTTATTTGTTTGACTGAGAAATGTTGGTTCATTTCAGATGCCCAATTTGAATTGGGTCTTTATATTTGGGGTTCTGATTTTTTTTCGAGTTCTTTATATATTTTAGAGAGTAGACCTCTATCTGAGGAACAGCTGGTAAAATTTTTTCCCCACACTGTAGGTTATCTCTTTGCTCTGTTGATGGTTTCTCTTGCAGTGCCAAAGCTTTTTAATGAGATCCCAGTTGATTCTTTCTGCTAGTTCCTGTGCTACTGAGGATTTGTTCATAAAGTCTTTTCCTATGTCAATGTCTTAAAGACTTCTAAGTGCCTTATCTTCCAACAAGTTTAGTGTTTCTGTTTTAATATTTAGATCTTTAATCCACTTCAATTTTAAGTTAGTACATGGGGAAAGATAGGGGGGTCTAGTTTTAGTCTTTGGCAGGTTGAGATCCAGTTTTTCCAACACCCTTTATTAAAGAGGCCATCTTTCCTCCAGTAAGGATGTTTGGCTCCATTGTCACAGATGAGGTAGCTGATCTTAATGCATCCTTCTATTACCATGTGTTTTAGTTACTTTTTTCATTGCTGTGGCAAAATACCCGACACCCAAAGTTAAAGAAGGAAAGGTACATTTCTGCTTATGGTTTGTAGTTGGCTGGCTCCAAGGCAGGGTGGACTGGCAGAGGGGGCATCATAGAGGAGAAACAATGCATGGCAAATCAGGCAGAAGGGAGTGAAATAACAGCACTAAGACCATCTTTTTACTGCCCCTTTACATTCTACCCAGGCTACAAGTCTATTTGATTGTCACAACCCACACTCAGGGTGAGATCTCCATTATCCACACCCAGAACTATGCTAAGCCAATTTAGTTATCACACGCTCTTAATCCAAGTATCATGCACCCTAATCCAGCTTCACACACCCATGATGCATGAGGCTTTGGGGGGACATCTACATACCAACCATATGACCCACATCCCCTAGATAAGTAATGATCTGAGGACAGGATCGTCAGTGATATCAACTTCTTTCTCAGGAACCCCTCTGATTATCAGGGTTTGGGGCTTTTCAAAAAATGAAGTCCAAAAGCCTAAACATAAGAAACTTCACTCCACTTTCTATGTTTTTCACAGAAATTATCTAGCTGAAAAATAGTATTACAACTTAATTTGCCATCCTTTATCGATCTCTCACCATTCCCTAGTTTTTACTGGACACAAACTGTATTGCAGTAACAGGTAAATTGTTGTTTTCTCAGATTGAAAGAGTTAAACTGTTCCCGTTATTAAAGGATATGACCTAATGGCAAGTCTGCTGGGATCTGTGGGGTGTTGCCTAGGATGTTTACCATGGCACATGTTGAGGCCTATGGAAAGAGAAGACTAGGAATGCAGTCCTTCAGATGGCATCATCTCCAGAAAGATGCAGACTTTTGAGTTCACAAAGCATCCACTGGGATACTCAAGCACTTACTAAGCAAGTGTCTCTGTTCAAAGCTCTAGTGGGGGGGAACCAGTGCCTTAGAGGAGCCCCCTAACCACTGATTGGTTAGGTATAGTTTTGGGTGTGGATAATGGGAAAGCCTACCTTGGTGTGAGTGCTACCCTCCCCAAGGGTGTGCAGCCTGGATAGAATATAAAGGACAGAAAGAGGGCTGCAATAGTTGCTGCCTATCGCTTGGTGCTTGCTGCTTTCTGCCTGCTATGAACTGTTTCTCTTCTGTAGTGCCCCTCTGCCATGGCATCCTGGCCTAGAGCCAGCTAACTGTGGACCGAAATCTCTATAAACTGAGAGGCAAATAAACCTTTCCTCCTTTAACTCTGGATGTCTTAACCTTAGGATTCTCCATAGTAGAGCCCACTGACTATTTAGGGAAAAGGCTGGAACCCTCGGGGGCTCACTTAGCCACCAGTGAATCAGAGTGCAGCAGGGCAATCCTGGCAGCATGGGAAATATCTCTTGCATTTATCCCAATGCTAATTTGGTTAAGAGAGTAGAGCTAGAAATTAAAAGTCATTACATGAATTTTGAAACAAGGAGGAGATCTAACCCAAGTCCCACATGTTCCCTGAAAGTAGAGGCTCTTAAAACGTAAAGGTGAAAAAGCTGAGAGGTCACATGATTCACTCAGCAGTCTTCATGCTCCCAAACCATAATCCATGTCCATTTCCAAGACTTACAAAACTTAAACACCAACTTTTACCTTCAATTTTCAAAAAATAAAAAAAATATAATATCCAAAGGAATTTGCAGCAACTTCTCAAAAATATTATCTTATTTGAATAGGACCTTTGACGTTTCTCCCCAAACCCCTCAAGCTGAAACAACCTCAGTGTCTTGAGACCACCATTTGTCACTGTCTCCTTTGTTCATACTTATCCTGGTCATCATGTCTCTGCTTTAGAACAGGATAACTTAGACTACATTCATTATACAAGTCTTAAAATTTAGAAGAATCTGTAGGATCCATAGCAACAAGGAGTTGTTGGTGTAGAATACAACTAGAGCGTAACACTAGATACAGTAAGATAGAAAACTGTATCTGAAAGTTGAGTTCAGTAATAAAAAGAAGCACATAACGTCAAAAGCAAATATAACAAGGAAAGGGTTGTTTAAACAACTGTCACTGTACAGTGAGCACATACATAAGCAGCTAACTACCTTGGCTGGACCTACAGCACTAACAGAAGGCAGGCTAGCATCAGCCCAGATTCATGAGGGGAACAAATTAAATTCAATCGAGTATATAAAAGGATGTCTATTAACTTATACAGCAAACTAGCATTTGCTAATAGAGAAAATGTTACTAAAATAACAGTCCCAGGAAACCTATCTGGATCATAGACTTGGTCAAGTCTCTCAGAATCAAAGTACTTGTGGACAAAAAAAGGAAAGTGAAAAGTGGCTCCTCATACAATTAGATGGATTAGAATTGAGTGATTATGTATATATTCAAAGCATGAATTTTCATGCCAGCAAATGTTCAATAAACTACAAACTGAGGAACAATAAGTTCACCAGATGTTCTTCAGAATATAAATTACACTTCAATGCACTCACCCCAGTTACCCAATCTCAAAATGGCAACAGCTATTCTCCCAAAGGTGGGGAAGTATTATTTCAAAGCATTTTTCACTAGTAAAGAATAAAATAACTAACCCAAGATGTTCTTAAGACTTTCATAGACACATCCATATATTTTAATTACCTTGTCTAATAAAGCACAAGATCAGTTAGAACGGAAGAATGGTTATGCAGTTTTACTTATTCACTTTTGAAAATCTAGTGTACTTGCAAATTCTTAAAATGTTTACCACAAGATTAGCACTTGCAGTGGCTTGTATCTAGATTTCCCCCAAAAGCCTCATGTGGTCATAGGTAAGGCTTTTCAGAGGTGGCTGGATCTAAGAGTATGTGATCCTAGGATTTTGTGTGATGTGAGGTTAAAGTTGTGCGATTACTGAATTAGTCCACTGATCAGTTAGGTATAGTTCTGGGTGTGGATAATGAGAAAGTGCAACTGGGTGTGAGTGCTATCCCGCCAAAGGGTATGTAGCCTGGATAGACTATAAAGGACAGAAAGAGGGTTACTATAGTTGCTGCCTGTCTCTTGCTGCTTGCTGTTTCTGCCTGTCATGAGCTGTTTCTCTTCTGCAGTGCCCCTCTGCCATGCCATCCTGCCTTAGAGCCTTCTAACTATGGACTGAAATCTCTATAAACTGAGAGGCAAATAAACCTTTCCTCCTTTAACATTGGGTGTCAGGTATTTTGTCTCAGAAGCAAGAAAAGTAACTAAGACAGTACTTATGCTTAAGAATTATAGGAAGTGTACTATTTTGATGGAAACACGGGGGGGTTTCTCACCCATGCACTCTTTTTACTTCATAACAGGCACCTAATCATCTACAGCTAATTTATAAAAGATGGAATTTCAGTGGAAAATAACTATAGCCATTTTATTTTTACCAGATAAACAAATTAAATTATAAAGCTTGAAAATACCTGAATTAAACACTTAGTCTAATATCCCTCAACTTTCAGATAAAATCCTTAATTTTTAGATTTATAAACACTGTATAAATCTTTCTTAGTCAAACAATCTAAGCAGTCAACATTTAACAGATATAGACCATCTGTTTCTAAATTCAGGGTCTTAGAATCTTTAGTAAGTAAATACAGTACCTATGAAAAGTAACAAACTGCGAAGAAATGAATTATTTGGAAGGCAACACCTCCCCCTACTGGTTAAAGGAAGCAGAAAGCAACAAAGCCATCCTGCTTTGCAATTTTTTTGTTTGTTGTTTGTTTGTTTTTACCAACACCACCTTTAAACAGGCTTCAGCCACTAAGAGGGTTAAATTTCCCCAGTGATACCCATGTGTAGTGGCTATGGCTCTGGTATGGAGCAGTGTGGGGAGTGAGCCACTCCCCCCCGCCCCCACTACTGCCTGGGAGCTCTAGGGCCAGGTGTCCAGGCATTCCCCCTGTGTGAACTCATATGCTTTGGGGACCACAGTCTCTTGCCCAACAGCCATGGCCATTCTCCAAGGGAAGCAGGGACGCTGACTAGAGGGCTCCCACCCTCTCTCCAAGGTCTTCTCCCGGCAGGGCCCTCTGCAGGCTTACTATTCTGTGCCTTCTCTGATCTCCTCTTGTGCCTGCCAGCAGGACTGGTGTGTGTGTGTGTGTGTGTGTGTGTGTGTGTGTGTGTGTGTGTACACTAATTTTTACAGTCCTCCAGCTCTCTGCCTCTCTGCACTCATCCTGAGAGAGAAGGGGCAAGACAAAGAGTAGATCTTCCAGCTCTGTGCCTCTCTGCTCATCCTGAGAGAGAAGGGGCAAGACAAAGAGTAGGAGAGGATTGGGGCCTTCCTGAGGCTAGGGGAGAGAAGAATAGAAAAAGCCTAAGCCATTCCTTCTTGACTTGAGTCCACAAACTTCAGAGAAGAGAAACAAAACCGAACCCAACAGCCTTACTTCCTGGCTGGCTTGTCAAATTTGTTACCAGGTGTTGTAGTGACCAGTAGTCCTTTTATAAGTTCTTATCCTATTCAAAGAATTGAACAGAATAATTGATGAAAGTTTAATGTTTATTTAGGGCAACAGAAGTCTTCATTGTTTTCACAAATTCTTTTCTGTCCTTGGGCACACTCGTGCCACAAGCAGTGCATGGTTCAGGGAATGCCTCTTTTACCAGGCACTTTCCTCCACCACCTTCAGAAGACACTTCTCACAGCTACGTAAAGACTCTCTGGATGAGATTATGGTGGCACAGAAAACCAGCCCCGGGTACTCCCAGGTGTGCAGAATGTGACAACTCAGAGAAAGATCAGCAGCTGTGATTCTTGTCTTTAAATCTACCTTCACTCACACACTCCCTCAAAGGGGGCTGGGCCAAAGAAAGACTGTATATACTTGGACAATGTCCCCCATGAGAGGGGAAGTCAGGCGTCTCTTGATTGAAATAGTCCTTACTAAATTTCCACCTCAAGCCTGTCGATGATCACCAGTGGCTGTCTCCCTGCTCGATCTCTCCCTCTCATCTTCCAGTCCTGTGATTTCCATGTCTTCACCTCCCACTCTTTCCTCAGTTGTGCATTTCCACTCCAATACCTGCACTGAAACTGTTTACAACATTACTCCTTTCTAATCTCCATTCCTGCCTCTCACCTTCTCTCTCTCTCTTCCTTTGAGCCTCCCTTTCTTCTTCCTTCCTTCCTTTGTGCTAGGGATGAAACGTAGAGCCTTGTAGATGCTAGACAGGTGCTCTCCCTCTGAGTGACACACCCAGAAAGGAGGTTCAATGGTGACACAAATATTGCAGTTAATTAATAAAGGGCCAAGCTCTGCACTCTCTCTATCCTAATAGCAATCACAATCTAATTCATTGTCATTTCTCTCTGATTCACTAGACTCAGGCCCTACTGCATGTTTTTGTCCACAGAAGATGCCAAGGTCTTTTCCAGCTCTAAAATCATCCTCAGATGCTGATTGGCCCTTGTCATCTGGTGGGAGGGGGCAATCTGCCCATTTGTTCCCAAGTTTCTTAGCACCTGACTATCCTTCCACAGGTACATGTTTTCAGTTCTATTCAGCTTGCTGGGCGCTGGGAAACTGCACAGAGTCCAGCTCAGAGAGTATCCCCAGTTCTCCAGTTTATAGCTGATCATTCTCATAGCTCTGCTCAGTAACTCTGCCCTCGTCGTGTCATTTTATGGAATCACATGCCTGCCTCCCAAATCACTATGAACAATTCTCAGGAAAGACTTTATAAAGTCTTTTTTTTAACTTTGATTTACCCAGTGTCTAACAGTCCATCTTGAGAAGAGGAAGTACTTAGTACATAGTTGCTTAATCTCAAACTGCATGGACAAACTATATACCTAGGCATAAAACGTTTTATCTGTGCTAAGACAAAGACTAAATCCAGGCATAAAAATGACTATTTTATAGTAATTATACTTAAATGTAAAATTTCAAAACTTATAGGAGAAAACACAGGAAAAATTATGTGACTTTGAGTTTAATGGTGAGTTGAGATTTTTGATACAACAAAAATTAAAACATTAGACATTGTTAAAAATATATGCACAATGTTGTGTGCATGTTTACTAAGCTTAATGATCCATAGTACCACAAAGTCAAAACTTCAACAATTGGCCTTAGAGAATTCCTGGGATAGAGTAAAGTTGAAATTAGGAAGATGTAGGGTTGTTTCTTGAAGCAAGAGGAATGGGCCTGTGTTAAGAAAGAAGAGAAGGATTTTACCTGTCACATGGTGGTTAGCACTGGGACATATGCATATCAGGCCAGTCCTACACACCTGACTCTCTGTCTGGCACTCAGCACTTATTCCAGGCCAGCTTGAGTCTCTGCCTGGTGCCCTGAACTCATTTGAGTCTCCACCCAGTGCCTAGTGCCCTCCCTGCATCCACTGGGCTCTCCCTCTGTATCCTGCATCACTGCCCAGGCCCACCAGAGGCTCTACTGAGTGCTCTGGCCCCACCTGTGCCTCCACCTGGCACAATGAGCTGGTCCCACATCGGTCAGAGTCTCCATCTGTCCCCTAGCCAGGCATCTCAGACCTGATTAAGTCTCTACCCAGTACCCATTGTCTCACACCCTCCCTCGGCCTGTTGCAGTCTCTTTCTTGAGTCCCTACTGAATGGCCCAGGTGCACCTTAATCTCCACCCAGTGCCTTGAGCTGGTCCCACATGCAATGGAGTCTCCATCTGGCACACAGCACTGGTCCCAGGTCCTGCTGAGCCTCTGCCTATTGCCTTTGAGTTTCTGCCAAGTGCCCAGGGGCCCTAACTCTCCCCAGAAAGTCTGGGTCTCTGCCTAGCACTTCAGGCCCACCTGAATCACCACCCAGTGCCACACACCCTCCTTGTACCCACCAGGGTCTTCAAGAGATGCCCCATGCCCATTCAGTGACTGCCTGAATCTCCGCTGGAACCCTGTGCCTGTCTTGAGTCTCAGCCTGGCATCCCATACCTGCCAGGGCTGCAGCAACTGCTTGAGGGAAGAGTCTCTAAGACAAGACTAGGGTTCAAGGTCAGATTCTGCCTGCTGCCTAGAGGGGGAAAAACTGAAAAGACGGGAAATTCACATAGCTGCATGCAACCAGACCACAAGTAAGCCAAGAACAGAATTGTGTGGAGCTATATTGCTACACAGGCTATAGAGCACAGTGGACAAATGGCAATTCCATGTACAAGCTCTTGTTGGAGCATTTGAACTGGGTCTCCTCTGGATCTTAGCTGTTACCTTTTTCTTTCTTTCTTTCTTTCTTTCTTTCTTTCTTTCTTTCTTTCTTTCTTTCTTTCTTTCTCTCTCTCTCTCTCTCTCTCTCTCTTCTCTTCCAATACTTTTCTACAACTCTAGCCTTTGTAGCAACATTACTTGCTTATTTTTTACTCATTTTCTCATTTAAAAAATTCCTATCAAGTTTTTTTTTTCTTATAATCTGCTCTTTCTTAGTTGCCCCTCTTCCCCTGTATTGCCCTTCTGGCTCTTCCTTAGCTCACCTAGTTCCTTGTCTTCCCTAGCTTCTTTACCTCACAGTTGTACAAATATGTTAGCAGGTTCTGTAGTAACCTCAATCCCAAATTACACCTCCCCCTCAACATCCGACACATCCAACAAGAATTTTATCCGAACTCTCCACACAAAACCTGCACCCCAAATATAAAATACCTACAACAGAACCGGACCCTCACCCAATTTTTTAACTAATAGTTTCCCTGTCTACCTTTCACCCATCCCTCCATCTCTTTCCTTCCCTTCTTCCTCTATATCTTAGAGTATTAATAACAACATAGTATAGGTTATAAAGGGTATAAGTGTAAATACAGGGTATAACACATAAGCAATGTATGGTCAGATCTGTGGATGCTGTTATAACCAGTAGTAATGCCCTCTTCACAACACAGTATGGGGCCCCAAACTATTTAGATAGCTGAAAGGGTGAACACTATCTCTGGACAAATAAAGTAGCGGACATATTATTGGGAGGCAGAATCTAACTGAAAAGATCTTCATATAAACAACAATCCTCCCTCCCATACTAAACTTTCACTCTCAAGCTCCAAAGGGGTATATATATACATATATATATATATATGTATATATGTATGTATATATATAAAACATACACACAAGGACATGGGAAAACAAGGCAATAAAAGGACCCCAATGTCTCCCAAATCTCCCAAGGAAGATTTAGAGGGCAGTAATGGAAAGGAAAATAAATATACATTAGCATGTATCTATGAAAAATTTAAGGATATGAAGAAAATGTACATATTCCCTTTGCTGTGCAGAAGCTTCGAAGTAATCCCATTTATTGATTCTTACTGTTTTTTTTGTGCAATTGGAGTTCTGTTTAGAAAGCCCTTGCCTACTCCTGTGACTTCAAGTGTTTTGTCTTCCAATAGGTTCAATGTTTCTATTTTAATGTTTAGATCTTTGATTAATTTTTAGTTTAGTTTAGCACGTGGTGAGAGATATGGGTCCACTTTCAGTCTTCTACAGATAGCCAGCTTTCCAATTTGTTAAATAGGCTGTCTTTTATCTATTGCATGCTTTTGGCCCTTTTGTCAAAGATAAAATAGCTGAAGGTGTCCGTGGATGTTTCTGTATCCTCTATTCTAAGAAGTTCCATTGATTAACATGTCTGTTTTTGTGTTGATACCGTGGCATTTTTATCAATGTTTCTTTGAAGATTTTTTTTTTGTACCAGGGATCGAACTCAGGTCCTTGCACTTGTGAGGCAGGCAGCGGCACCACCGAGCTAAATCCCCGGCCCTATCAATGTTTCTTTGTAGTATAGTTTAAAGTCAGGTATTGTGATTCCTCCTTTTCTCTTGTTGTTCAAGACAGCTTTTGCTATTTTTAGGTCTCTTCTGTTCCATATGAATTTTAAGATTGTTTTCTTTAGCTCTGTGAAGAATGCTGTTGGTATCTTGATTGGAATTCTGTTGAATATATTTAACAGTATTGGGAGTATTACACCACTGAAATCCAGAAGATAGTAACTACTATGAAAAATTGTATTCCAAGAAATTGGAAAATCTTCAAGAAATGGACAGATTCCTACACTCATGGAAATTTCTAAAGCTAAGCCAAGAAGAAACAACATGCCAAATAACCCAATAAGCAATGAAATAGACAGAGTAATTTAAAAAAACCTACCAACTAAAAAAAATGCCCTTCACTTGATGGATTCACTGCTGAATTCTACAAAACCTTTAAGGATATTTTATTACCAATAATCCTCAAAGTCTTCAATGAAATTGAAATGGACTGAGTCCTTCCAAACTCATTTATCACTTTGATTTCAAAACCAAACCAAAACTCAAAAAACAAACAAACAAACAAACCCTACAAGCCAAGATCTTTAATGAACAAAGATGCAAATTCCTCGAGATATTAGTAAATAAAATGTAACACATCATCAAAAAATCATACATCATGACTAAGGTTTTATCTCAGAGTTACAAGGAATGGTTCAACATACACAAGTCAGTAAGTGTAATGCACTACATAAATGGAAGCAAGACAAAAACCACACAATCATATCCATAGGTGCAGAAAAGGCTTTTGATAAAATTTAAAATTCCTTTATGATACGGAACCCCGAAGAAAATACGTATAGAAAGACCATATGTGAATTTGATAAAGCTGTTTATGACAAACCAATGGCCAACCTCATATTAAATGGGGGAAAACTGGAAGCATTCACTGTAAAATAAAAAATAAGACAAGGATACCCAATGTCACCAAGTAAATTCAACACAGTACTTGAAGCACTAGCTAGAGTAATCAGGCAAAAGAAAAAAATAAGAGATACACAGGAAAAAATGAAGATAGCTAATTATTGTAATTTACAGATGACATGATATTCTACACTGAAGATCCAAAGAATTTCACCAAAAAACTAAGAATAACTAATTTCAGCAATGTAGCAAAATACAAATTCAACACAGAAAAATCAATAGCATTTGAGTTCAACAATAGTTAATTTAATGAGAAAGAAATTAGGGAAATAATACCATTCCCAGTAGCATCAAGAAAAAATTCAACACTCAGATATTAACCCAATCAAGGAAGTGAAAGACCTCTAGAAAGGAAACTACAGTATTTTGAAAAAGGAGATTGAAGAGGACATCAGGAAATGGAAAGTTGTTCCCTGCTCCTTGATAGGCAGAACCAATAGTGCAAAGAGAGATGGAAAGAAAGGAAAATGCAGAGCAAATGTGTTTTCTTTGACAGTTTCTGGAGATATAAGCATAAATCATGTTTTTCAATATATAGAGAGAAAAGATTTAAGATTTTAAGCACTAGATTCTTCAAAGAAAAAGAACAATAATCCTTGGGGAAATGGCATTTATAATTTCCAAAAAGTAAAGAAACAAACATTAAGTTTAATGAACACTGGGTTCATACTAACACCTTTACATGCACCTGTACATACACCTTTAGAACATGTACAAACTTTTATGCATCTCTTAACAACACCAATGAGAATGAATTAGACCCCATGACAATTCCAAATAGTAATATAAGAAACAGCAATCATGATGTGAGACTTCAACAGAAGTAAGACAGACCTGGCCCAAAACAGCAGTTTGCCAACTACTTCTCAAGATCCTTGTCTTATTTCTTTTCCTTCAGCACATGTATCTCTAAAGGACAAGTATCCATCAGGACATGTGCACTTTATTACTAGCATGCCAACTGGGAGAATCATGGAGGCAGGACATCCTATAATTATGTCAATTTTGTCCTAGTTTCAATAAACAAGTTTATAACCCAGCTCAAAATCTCTTGTTCCCAAAATTCTTCAGGGAAACCAGAGTGATACACCAATGAGTGTGAGATGACCAAGGTCTCCATCTTCCAAATTAAGGCAAAGAATCTCAAAGTTGACATATTCCTGAAGCAAAATCTCCCAAAAATAGCTCTGCTGGGCCTGACTCATGAAGATTCCGGGGTCTGCTATTTAATAAGTGAATTTATTCCCATCCACAACTGCGGTAGCCAAGATGCTGGCTGACATGACTCCTTCAGTCCATAGGGGTCATCCGGCAACCACCAGGTGTGGCTGAGTCACATCTGAGTGGGTTGACCATGTGCAATGTTTCTCTCAGAGTTGATGCTTCCACATCAGCCACACTGAGGAATTACATGGGCAACTCTTTCACCTTTTTTCTGTATTCTCTACAGGATGTGGGGCTCCTTGGGGATGATAACTTTTACAGGACTCAGAGTTGCCCTTTCTCTCCTAGGGGATTACTACCGATGGGTCACACAGCTTACAAGAGCAGTAAAGGAGCCAAATTCTATGAAGGCCCAGACATGTGTCCTTGGAATTTAAGTCCAGTCCCTAGAAATGTGCCAAGCATATAAAACAGAATCAGTGAGACTTTGTGGAGTAGGCTAATGCCAAAACCCTAAAGTACAAGACATTTACTCCTACTATGTTCCTTTATAATAAAATGGAGAAATAACCACTGGATGACTGTGGGATTTTTCTCAGCCTGTAAAGCAAACTCATATCCAACCTGTTCATTTGAGGAAAGAAGTTTCTGGTGGAATTAGGAGTCTCAGGGCCTGCGGTGAGTTCACAGTCCCTTCTTGGTCATGCCAGAAGCTTTCAACTAACCCTTCCTCTTAGACACACATTTCCCTGGTTAAATGCTCTGTTAATGGAAAGCAGGCTTTATGGAGACTTAGAATGTGGGACTTAGAAACATCCTTCTCTGTGAATAAGCAACTTTCAGCGATTGCCTAGTGATTCGTGCCTATAGGTAGACTGCTGTTCTTCACCCGTGGCTCAAGGAGGCCTAGGCATCCCACACATGACAATGATTCTGTTTAAAATGTTAAGTAAAGTAATAATGTATGACAAATGATTTTACAGTGATTGAATGATGAATGAACCACACCCAAACATGAATGCTGTTCCCATCATTCATTCATTGAACTTAAAAACATACAATGTGCTGCTATTATCTAAGAGGCAGGCACTCACCCACATGCTTGTTAATAAGCCGAAAATATTCACACCCCAAAATGCTGTACCTTTATGGAGTTTACACTCTAGTGTGTGAAGAATAGGCATAGGATAAAATAAATGTAACAATTCGACTAGGTGATAGATGAAAATGGCTTTCAATAAATGAAAACTGGACAGACTGTATAAGGGGGACTCAAACTTGAAGGCAAGCTGTCAGTATAAATGATGTCCATTACCATAGTGGCCCTGCTGCCTCTTGAGTTAAGTGTTGCCTTTGCAGGATACTTCCAGGCCTTACCAGCCCATTGCCAGCTCATAATCCATTCCTGGCATGGAAAAGAGGGATGAAGTATTATGGCAGTGTGATTCCCTTGCTAAAACAAAGAGAAGGCTTTAGCATACTTTTGAGTTGAAAGGTGATTCCCTAAAGGGGTCTCAGAGTTTCATGTGAACTATCCACTGTGATTACAACAGCGCTTAATTTAGCATTTCGATTAAACCTGACCCTTGACTGCCCAGAGAGGCAAGGAAAAACAGAATGAAAGTGTTGGTTATTAAAACCCGTGTACCGGGGTCTTTGAAACTGCCCTCCAAGTACAGCAGGACTGAACACACTCCACTATGTTTATGGCTGAGCTACGAAGCAGAGATTCCTTGATGAAAAAGGCAATGTTGTCTACCACGTGTGCTACAAAAGCAGATTTGTGAGGAGAAATGATAGGAATAAAAAGGAAAAAACAGAGTACATGGTAACCGGCTCTGCACCTCCTCACTCTGGCTCTTTCAGGTCACTCCACCCACACCACTAATTCCCAACCTGCTGGGTGCAACAGCAGCACACTTGCCCAGATCACACTTCAATCCCCCACAGCCTCTGGAGATGGGCGCTGAGTCTCCCGCAAGGTCTATGCTATTGTATATTTATTTCCTTTTGAAAGTACTTGCTTTTCAAAAAAAAAAAAAAGTTCCTT
>NW_022900951.1:111663083-111666713 GCF_012274545.1 Fukomys damarensis | reverse complement strand
GAACTTGATACTCAGCGGCGGCCACGCTGAGTATCAAGGGCTTGATTGGATCAGCCTGAACCTGGGCGGGCTCTGGACTCCTCTGACTAAGGCCCCTCCTGCAGTTCTCTGTGGTGATGAAGCACTATCTGCAGCAAGGCTTGAGAGCCAAGAAAATTTTCCTTGCACAAAATATCTCCTTATTTTGAAGCACTGATGCACATTGATAATATTATCCTTTATATTTAGGGTGTTTAGATTAGGTAGAAATTAAATACTTATAAATGAGACAAAAAGTCATACAGATGTTGAGTGCATTCACACAAAAGAAACCAAAACCAAGAATTTTTATAAATATTGCATATTTTCCCTATATTCTACAATCCAAGGGCCCACATATTGAAAAGCTGCTAACCAGAGCCAAGTATATTAGTACCATAGTACTGCTACATTTTTAATAGTGTAAATCATACCTTCACAAATTATGTGCAGGTGAACTCTCTTTATTAGTGTAGATAGCACCCTTCATCCAAAAATACTGAACACTGGCCAAGAATCATCAAGATGATCAGAAATAGCATCCACCCTTAAGAAAGAGAAACTGTTACTTCAAACTAAATAAAATTTTAAAGATAGGACTTAACAATTCTCAAAAAATCCCCATCAGAACAACTACAATTTCATGAGCTAGCCTTTCGCGGTTGCATTGATGCTTGGAAGTCATCTAACGCCCATATTAGTGGCAAAGGACTTCAATAGCCACAGCAGAAGCAACATGTGCCCTCCACTATTTACACATTTTAAACAATCCACCTCAGCATTATTCCATGTATATCCCTTGCAAATTAATCGCTGACATGAGAGAATGATAAAAATAACGTCTATGCTTCTTGGATTGTTAAAATGTAATCAAAAGGTCAGTTGTACACCCATCTTGAATGCCTTCAGAGCATCAGATTGAAAGATAAAAGCTATAATGTCCTTATATTGTAGTTATTTCAAAATTCAGTAATGTAAAAGGGACATATACCTACTTTGAAGTTGTGATAATAGCCATATATACATATATGTGTGTGTGTGTTGTATGTTTGTTTGTTTTTTAAGACAGTGTCTCTCTATACAGCTCAGGCTGGCCTCGAACTCAAGGCTATCCTCCTGCCTCAGCCTCCCAAGTGCTGTAATTACAGGCAATAATAGCTATCCATCAAGTTTAACAATGGAGGGCCAGGGACATTTAGCTCAGTGGTGCCGTGCCATCCTGGCAAGCACAAGGTCCTGTGTTTGATTCCTGGTACCAAAAAAAGAGTTTAAAAATGTTTTTTGCAAGTTCCCAGGGGAGAAAATTGTATAGTGGGAGAAAATAGGGCCATTACTTGGAGGAAATGAGAGGTGAGCTATATGTGAAAGAAGGGAAAAAGGTTAGCTGGTAAATGTGGGTGGCAGAAGGAACAGGGAAAGGGAGAAGAACAACAAACACAGGTGAGGAACAAAAGGCGTAAACCCATGATATTGATGATCTCAGCCTGAGGGGTAGAATCTTCAGATAAAGTTGGAAAATTAACCTTAATGGCTAGCAATTTATAAGACAAGGCACATTATGGTTTACTTTATCTCTGAGATGCACATATTTTGGCTTGTCAGAAGTAATGGTCCTCATTTTAACACTTTCTTAACTACATAAACAATTACGTGCTCATTATAGAATAAGAAGAAACGATGTGCAAGCAGAAAGAAGGAAACAATTACCCACAATCCATAATTCTATAGCCTAGAGCCCACCATCGACACTGTTGGCTATTTACTGTGCTCCAGAAGTTTATTGCTTGTTTTCTCTGTCCACCCATGTATATATTCTAGTTTTTTAATTAACATTACATAGAGTACTGAAGTATTACAAAGATATTAACATTTTTCAAGGATCAAGAGACCAATGAAAAGGTAAAATGGCATCCCAAAGAATGAAAGTGTCAAGATGAGTTAACCCCATATCTGACATTCATTTTGCATCCTTCCTAATATATTGCCTACTGACTTGATTTATTTCTGTAAGAAAAAGCCCTAGGAGTCATACTTCTTGTTCAGAGATTTCTGATGGAAACTTTAACCGTGGAGATGTAAAGTCTTTTTCTATGTCATTTGCAAATCCTAATCCGCTGCTAGTCCTGTTTCTCAATTGGTGTCCCTTTAGCTGTCAGTACCATCCTCGTGGTCCTTTTTCTCAGACTCACTTTCATCGAGCAAGGAAGCACCAGTCACCTGCCTGTCTATGCTTGTCATTCCATTAACTTATATGCTCTTCGATCTCTTTTTTCAAAGTGTTGTAGTTTTCAGCGTAGAAGCCTTTTGCTTCTTTCGTTAGACTGATTCTTAGATACTTCATTTTTTTTGGATGCTATTGTGAAAGGAATTGTGTCCCTAATTTCTCTCTCAGTGAATCTGTTATTTGTGTACAAGAAGGCTATTAATTTTTGAGTGTTGACCTTGTATCCTGCTACTCTGCTAAAAGTGTCAATTAAGTCAAGAAGTCTTTTGGTGGAGTTTTTTGGGTCTTCAATGTAGAGTATTATATCATCAGCAAATAATGACAGTTTAACTTCTTTCTTTCCTATCTTTATTGTTTTAATTTCTTTCTCTTGTCTAATTGCTATGGCTAATGTTTCCAGAACTATATTGAAGAGGAGTGGTGGTAGTGGGCATCCTAGTCTTGTTCCTGATTTTAACGCAAAGTTTTTCAGTTTTTGGCTGTTTAATATGAAGTTGGCTGTTGGTTTTTCATAGATAGTTGAGATATAGACCATCTATTCCAATTTTTGCAGGTTTTATCATGAATTGATGTTGAATTTTGTCAATGCTTTTTCTGCAACTATCAAGATCATATGGTTTTTGTCCTTGACTTTGTTAATATAGTGTATTACATTTATTGACTTACGTATGTTGAACCATCCTTGCATCCTTGGAATAAATCCGACTTCGTCAACATGTATGATCTTCTTGATGATCCTCTGCATTCTGTTTGCTAGTATCTTATTAAGGATTTTTCCATCTATATTCATTAAGGAGATTGGCCTGTAGTTCTCTTTTTTAGTTGCGTCTTTCCCTGGTTTGGGAATCAAAGTGATACTTGCTTCCAGGAATGAATTTGGAAGTATTGCTTCCCTTTCAATTTCATTGAAAAGTTTAAAGAGTAGTGGCTGTAGTTCTTTTCTATAGGTCTTGTATAATTCAGCAGTGAATCCATGAGGACCTGGCCTTTTCTTTGTTGGTAAATTTTTAATTATATTTTCAATGTCACTGATTGTAATTGGGGCATTTAAAATGTTTTTATCTTCTTAGTACAACATTGGTGATTCCTAAGTATGTAGAAATCTGTCCATTTCTTCTGTTTCCCATTTTATTAGAGTATAGGTTCTCAAAGTAGGTACTGACTATCCTCTGGATTTCTGTTGGATATGTTGTGACTTCACCTCTTTCATTCCTAATTGCATGGGTCTGAGCCTTTTATTTCCTTTTTTGATAAGATTAGCTAAGGGTTTAATGATTTTATTTATTCTTGCAAAAAAACACCACTTTGATTCATTTATTTTTTGTATCATTTTCTTAGTTTCCATTGCATTGATATCAGCTCTAATATTTTCTAATATTAGAGATTTA
>NW_022900951.1:111657538-111662982 GCF_012274545.1 Fukomys damarensis | reverse complement strand
TAATATTTCTAATTAATTTTCTCTCTTGTTTGAGCTTTAGGTTTTTCTTGCTCTTCTTTTTCTTGGAGTTTAAAATTCATCATTAGGTTGTTTATTTGAGCTCACCCTGTTTTCCCAGTGTGGGCATTCAATGCTATGAATTTTCCATGTAGATCTACTTTCACTGTGTCCCATAGCTTCCTGTATGTTGTACTGGCATTATCATTTACTTATAAAAATGTCTAATTTCTTCTTTAATTTCCTCTGTGACCCACTGCTTGTTCAGGAGAGTGTTGTTCAATTTCCATGTGTTTGTGAAGTTCCTACGGTTTCTTATGCTATTGATCTCCAGTTTGATTGCACTATGATCTGATAATATACAGAGGATAACTTGGATTCCTTTGCATTTATTCAAACCTGTTCTATGAGCTAGTATTTGGTCTATCTTGGAGAATAACCCATGTGCACCTGAAAAGAATGTATATTCTGATTTTGTGGGGTGGAACACTTTATAGACATCTATTAAGTCCATATGTTCAAAAGCTTGGTTCATTTCTAGTATTTCGTTGTTGATTTTTTGCCTAGATGAACTGTCTATTTGTGATAGTGGAGTATTTAGAACCCCCACTACAACTGTATTAGTGCTTATTTAGTTTTCCATGTTACTTAATATTTATTTTATGTAGTTGGGGTCATTAATATTTGGTGCATATATGTTTATGATTGTCATCTCTTCCTCTTGAATTGTTCCCTTTACAATGATGTAGTGGCCTTGTCTCTCTTAATCAGTTTTGGTTTGAAATTTACTTTGTCTGAGAATAAAATTATTACCCCTGCTTTTTTCTGGGCTCCTGTCATGTGGAGAATTGTTTTCCATACTCTCACTTTCAGACTATGGGCTTCTTTTTGCACTAGGTGTGTGTCTTGCACACAACATATTGTTGGATTTTGCTTCTTAATCCATTCTGCCAGTCTATTTCTCTTGATTGGTGAATTGAGGCCATTGACATTGATGGTTATAACTGATATGTATTGACTTATTATTGTCATTTTATTGTCCTTTTGTTGACTCTTTTTACTTATTCCCCCTCTTCTTTTAGTTTCTTGCCTTTCCTATTTGATTTGGTCTGTTGGACCTCATGGTGTTATGACCTTCATTGTCTTTTTCTAGTATATTGTTTAGAATTCCTTGTAGTGCTGGTTTGGTGTTCATGAAGTTTCTCAGGTGTTCTTTGTCATGGAAGTATCTTATTTCCCCATCCATTTTGAAAGAGAGTTTTGCTGGATATATCAGTCTAGGTTGGAGGCTGTTTTCTTTTAGGACTTGAAATACCTCACTCCAGGCTCTCCTTGACCTGAGGGTTTGTGTTGAAAAGTCTGCTGTGATTCTGATGGGCTTTCCTTTGCATGTGATTTGTTTCTTTTCTCTTACTGCTTGTAGTATTTTGTTTTTCTGTTGGGTTTCTGGGATCTTGATTATTACATGTCTAGGTGTAGGCTTTTTTTGATTGTGGCTAGTTGGAGTTCTATATGCCTCACTTATCTGTATGTCAAATCCTTCCTCTCTGTTAGGGACATTTCCTATCTTTAATTCTGTGAACAGCTTTTTTAAGTCATTTGTATTTTCTCCTGCTACTTCATGGATTCCTATCAGTCCTATGTTATTCTTCTTTGCGTTATCTAGGGGATGTTGGATCGATTTCTCATGATCCCTTACTGATTTTAAGAGACCTCTCTTTTCAGGGTCACTGAGTGCAATCCTATCTTCTATATCTGGGATTCTATCTTCACATTCTTTTATTCTGCTGCAAACACTTTCAATAGAGTTTTTAATCTCCTGGATATCTGTCTGAATCTGTTTTATGGATTCCATGTCTTTCCTCTGTTGGGCATTCATTGTTTCTATTTCTTTCTTATTCTGGGCCTTCATGGCTTCTATCATGGTCCTAAGCTTATCTATTTTTTTGTTGGTTTCTGTTCTAGAGTCTTGAATCATGACTTTCATTTTGCTCGCCATCTCTATGGTTATCTTGAAAATTATCTCTGTTTTGAATTTTTCTAGAGCCTGATTGATCTGTTTTGTTACTTCCTGTGCTATGAGTTCAGGGTGTCCTGATGGTTCACTATCAGACTTTCATCCTCATTTGCCCTACTGTTTGCCATTGATGAATTGGCAGTCTGTCATTGTCTTGCTTAAGTGTTTTCCCATTTTTATTTTTGTTGTTGTGTTGTTCTTGGTTTAATTTCTGGGTTATTACTTAAATCTTCCCTATATACTTGTGCTTTAGCTTTTGAGTCTCTAATGACTCATAGATATTCTCACTTTCTTAATCTCAGAGAATACAACTCATTAAATTAACCACAATCCTTTAGCCCAATTGATACAATCAGTAACACAATAGGATCAAGCACAGTTTAGAAATTGACCATTCATGGTAGTCATTAAAGCAAGAAGCAGCCCAAAATATGTTTGCAGTGAATAAATTCTTCAATATAGCATTTTTACCATTTAGGATAGGGGCTTAGACAGAGGTAGGATGAGAGGAGTAGATAAGAAAAAGAATTGGAGAAGGTTTTGAGGGAAGCCAGAGGACACATAATGACCATAGAACCTTTAGGAAACTGTTAAATTCAAAAGGGAAAGACAGAGTGCAAGAATAAGGACAAGAATATATCTCTTAACAGTAATAGGGGCTCACTTTCCTTTGCAACTATTGACCCTTGAGTAAGGTAAAATGACAGAAGAAAAGAACATAAAGAAAATAGAAAAAAATGATAAAAGAAGAAACCTGAGTTAGGGCAGGAGCAGGAACAGAAAGGGAGATGAGGGTAATGTGGTGAAGAAAGAGACTGAGTTGCAGAAAGAGGACAGAAAAAAGAAAGAATTTGCAGAATGGAATGAGGAAAAGAAAGAAAAAAATGAATTTGAAGGGTCTCTTTCAGACTATATCTCTGCTGTCATAATATACAATGTGCTCAGCCATGTCCAGAACAAAGTCCTTTGATCTCAACTAGCCTATGGCAGACCCCTGAGATTCAGACTTATTTCAGGCTGCAAGGCCCAAATTGAGTTCCCCGACCTCCTGCAGGGTTGAACTCCACACAGTTCTACTTCAGGTTCCCTCAGCCCTTTCTTTAAAGGTGTTCAAATTTGGGAGCTCAGAAAAATACCCTTCATGACCACCTATGCCTCTGTAGAGTGGATGCAAGGACTGGCACAATCAGGAGGTCTGAGGGGGGTGGGGGTGTTTCAGGAGCACCCGCAGCTACTTTCCTTGTGCTGGTGCTGATGGTGCTGCAGGTAGGGGAGGGAGCAGCTACCCAGTCCCTCTGACTGGGCCCAAGCAGGCTTCCTTACCTTGGCGCTGATGGCGGTGCAGCCATTCATTAATTTAAAAATAACATTATAAAAATTCCCATGTGGACCTGGTCATGGTGAAGCATGCCTCTAATTCCAGCATTCAGGAGGCTGAGACAAGAGGATCAGCATTAGTTCGAGGCCAGCCTATGCTACATTCCATGATTTCTCTAAATTTAGTCAAAGGATCCCCAGCTCTGCATATGGTAATGTCAGAGAAATGTATACAGTTCAAAGTAGCAAAAAAAAAAAAAAAAAAAGATAGGTTGCATCGTATAATATTCTTCATACATATTATTTATAAACCAATACAATCTAATATATGGTAATGGTACTATCTCCACAATTAATAATATATTGCTAAAAATTTTCATTTCACCAATTGTAGCAGATACCCAGCATTAACTGATGTTTTCTTCTTTTTGTACCAAAGCTGCATTATATGACATTATGTTTCTTCAAGTATAATTTGAGTACATTATCAAAAATAAATAATTTATACATGCAAAAGGATATTGCAATTAATATTTCTTATAAGAACTGCATTTTGCAGTTCCCTGTACCCACATTCTATCACATTTCTTTCTATAGTTGACTGCCTTTCTTCTTGATCTTCTATATTCATATCCAACTCAAAGCTACATTTACTGAATGTATTGGCACAAGATAACATTCATGTAACTCTAATGCATCTTCATCTGAAGAGTAATAGATAGGTCATGGTCTTTTCCTCTGATGAGATATAATTACAGATTCATCTGAGCAATCATCCATTTTCTCACCATGCACTAAACTAAAATCAAAGTGGATCAAAGATCTAAATATTAAAACAGAAACACTAAACCAGCCGGACATTGTTGTAGGAAAGATTTCATGAACAAAATCTCATTAGCACAGGAACTATCACAAAGAATCAACAACTGGGATCTCGTCTTATTAAAAAGCTTTTGCACAGCAAGAGAAACCACCAACAGAGTAAAGAGACCACTCACAATGTGAGAAAAAAATTTTAGCAGCTGTTCCTCAGACAAAGATCTACCATTTTCTGTTTGCCATTCTAGTGGGAAATTTCTACAAAATTAAAGTACTCTTAAAATTGAAAAGTGAATAGGTTATATACACACTTGTATATAAAGCATGTATTACTTACAAATGAAACTCCCATGCAAAAATGAGAACCATGAAAGAACAGAAAAGGAATAATAAAATAAAAGTTTAGCACTGAGCTTAATAATAATGTTGCTGTGAAATAACAATGATTGTTTTTGTTTTAGCATCTTATATTAACAAAAGAGCATACCCAGATTAGCAATATGATGTCATTCAATCAATTAAAATCATAGTCATCCACTATTGAGACATACAAATTAAATCTGAGCTGCCCGCAGCAAGCCATATAAGTTATGGCCCTGTTATGAAAATTTTAAGGTTGCAAATTTGTCCCCTTCCATTTCATTCCCAAACCCTATATTTTTAATAGTATAATCATAAAGCTTTATTAATATTTTGATAGTTAACTCCATTTATTGCTCAATTCTTCTCTATCATTAGCAGAGATATAGCTGTCATATTGAGTACATATTAGCTGTAAGTCAATATCTGAGTTCTCTTAATATTTACACTGTAATTGTCTAGGGTAAAGGGTGGTACAGGGCGTTAAACTCCGGACTTGTGCTTGCCAGGCAGGTGAGGCACCACTGAGCTATATCCCCGGCCCTCATAGAAGGTTCTTATGTTAATATCCAATTGGTCTTGGATGACATTACTGTAGCTGATGTGCTCAATATTGCCAGGTTCACATAATTGTTGCTATTTACCTGTGAACCAATGCTCAGATTGTTTCTGTGACATTAGCAATGCTAGAGTACATTCCCAGAGAACTCCATGTTGGGCTAATTACACTGCATTCTACTCCTTCAAATTAATCAAGATAGCCATATCTTGGGGCTGAGGCAAAGAACTATAGTCAGCCATGCCAAAAGTACAATCACTGAGGGCCAGGGATTTGGCTCAGTGGTGCCGATGCCTGCCTCAGAAGTGCAAGGTCCCGAGTTCAATCCCTGGTAACAAAAAAAAAAAAAAAAAAAAAAAAAAAAAAAAAAAAAAA
>NW_022900951.1:111631659-111657510 GCF_012274545.1 Fukomys damarensis | reverse complement strand
AATCACTGAAAAGCAACAAAGAGATCTATGTACTAACAACAAATTCCTTACAATATAAGCATCCACTAACCTTGGCACAAAACAAAACAACATAAGCACTAGGAGACAAAGCAGCAAAATGCCTCCCAAAGCTCCCAATTCCCTCAGTGCCTATCCAGCAGGTACCGAGGGGCAGAGTAGCATAAGTCACATACTCAAATTAGTTGAAAGGGTAGTAGAATAAGTTAGAAAGCAGATCGAAGAGGTACTCAGTGGGTCATAGAAGATAAAACTGAACAGATAATGGAAGGAATAACTAAAATGATCCAGGACCTTTCAGTAGACAATAATAAAAATCTATATGAGCTAAATAAATGATATAAAACATGAATGACCAGTTTAGCAAAAAAGTAGAATCCATAATAATGTTCCAATCAAAAATGTAGGAAATTAAAAATTATATTTACATTATAGGCAGCAGAAGAGATGAAAGTGAGGACAGAATTTCTGAACTAGAAGGCAATAATGCCTTCAAACACCAACTACTCAAAAATGCCTTAAAAGCCACAAGAGAAGATGAAAAATGGACCCACCGGTTATTATGTGATGAAAAGAAGACTAATCTAGTAGCATAACTAGGTACAAAGTCAGCACTCAAAAATCAATGACCTTCCTGTATATGAATAACAAACTCACTGAGAAATTAGGGAAACAACACCTTTCACAATAGCAACCCAAAAATGAAATATCTAGGAATCAGTCTAATGAAGGAAGTAAAAGACCTCTACATTGAAAACTACAGTACTCTGAAAAAGGAGATCAAAGAAGATATTAGAAAATGGAAAGATATCCCCTCCGCTTGAGTAGGAAGAACCAATATATTGAAAATGGCCATATTTCCAAAATTGTTATGCAGATTTAATGCAATCCTGATCAAAATTCTAACAGTATATCTCACAGAATTAGAGAAAGCAATCCTAAAATACACTTGCAACTAAAAGAGACCTAGAATATCAAAGGCAATTCTGGGAAACAAAGACAAGGCAGAGGGCATCATATTTCTGACTTGAAATTACAAAGCTTCTGTGATAAAAACAGCATGGTACTGGCAAAAAAAAAGCAGACCTGAGGATCAGTGGAACAGATTAGAAGAAGCAAAAACAACTCCAGATATACTCGGCCACCTTATCTTTGAGAAAGGACCCAAACACCCTCAGAGGAGGAAAGATAGCCTCTTTAATAAATGGTGCTGGAAGAACTGGCTTTCTACTTGCTGAAGATTAAAACTAGACCCATATCTTTTGCCACGGCCTAAACCAAAATAAAAATGAATCAAAGATATAAGTATTAAAACATAAAGCTAAATCTGCTGGAAGATAGAACAGATAGAACCCTCAAAGACAATGATGTAGGCAAAGTCTTTATGAACAAAACCCTGGTCACAGAAGCACTATCACAAAAAATCAACAACTGGGATCTCACCTTATTAAAAAAGCTTTTGCAGAGCAAGATAAACCATCAATATAGTGAATAAATAACCCACAGCATGATACATTTTTGCCATATGTTCATCAGACAAAAGACTACTATCAAGAATATATAAGGGCTGGGGATTTAGCTCAGTGGTTCGGTGGCCTGCCTTGCAAGCACCAAGGACCTGAGTTCAATCCCCGGTACAAAAAAAAAAAAAAAAAAGAATATATAAAGAACCCCAAAAAATCAGAGTCCCCCTACATTTAAAGACACAATCCAAAAATGGATACCAGAAATGAATAGACACTTTGCCAAGGAAGAAGTACAAATGGTAAATAAACATAAGAAAAATTGTTCAACCTTACTGATCATTTAAGAGATGCAAATTAACATAATGCTGAAATTCCCTCTCACTGCAGAAAGAAATGGCTGTTATGAAGAATTCAACCAATAATAAATGCTGGTAGTGCTACAGGAAAAAATCAACTCCTCTCCACTGTTGGTGGGAGTGTAGACTGGTGCAACCACTGTGGAAATCAGTGTGCAGATTTCTCAAAAATCTACAACTAGTAGTTCCATTCCACCCAGCTCTTCCCCTTTTTGGTATCTTCCCAAAGAATTAAAAGCATCATACCACAGCAATACAGGTACATCCATGTTCATAGCAGCACAGTTTGTAATAGTTAAAATTTGGAAACAGCCCTAATGCCCATCAACAGAAGAATCAATAAAGAAAATGTGCTTTTTGTTACAGGGGAGTGCTATTCTGCCATAAAGAAGGACGAGCTTAAGACATTTCTAGCTAAATAGATACACCTTGAGAACATACTCTCAAGTGAAATTAATTACTTATTTACCACACGGTTTCTCTGGTATGAGAAACTGAAAATGGAAATAAGGACTAAAATGTATAATAGATACTGGGAAATGGGAAAAATATTATTCAAATGAGAAAGGGAATAAGGGGGAGGAAAGGAAAGAGGACACAAAAAAGAGAATATAAAGAAAAATGGAAAGAAAGCTTTTGTAAATAAGGAGGGAAAGAGGGGTCAAAGGGAGGGGGAATAGGGAAAAAAAGAAGCAAGTTATATCATGTAGAGGTACAAATTCCCTATGATGAATGTTATCATTATGTATACCTAAAATGTACCAATAAATGTTTTGCCTTAAAAATAGGAGGACTGCAGGGGATTTAGCTCAGTGGTTCTGCCACCTTTCTCGCAAGTGCAAGGTCCTGAGTGCAATACCCAGGATAAAAAAAAAATCAATCAATTAATAAATAAAAAATAAATGAAGGAAGACTAATCTAAGTGTAACTGGAATACGTGAAAAATAAGAAGACAATATAAATGACATAAAAACTGTTCAGAAATAATGGCAGAAAAATCCCCAAATATAGGGAAAAAATAAACATACAGATAATTCAGGCATATAGAACCCCAATTAGCACGACCAAAAGAAAATCTCTTCATGCCACATTATACTCAAAGAGCTAGAATTCCATCACAGGGACAAAATCTTAAAAGCTGTTAAAGAAAAGCAGTGAATCATATATAAAAGTAAATCCAGCAGGAGCTGGGGATTTAGTTCAGTGGCACTGCACCTGCCTCACAAGCACAAGGTCCTGAGTTTGATCCTCGGTACCAAAAAAAAAAAAAAGTCCAACAGAATTACAGCAGAGTTTTCACCATAAAACTTTAAGGCCAGAAGGGCTTCAAGTGAAGTGTTTCAAGCCCTAAAAGATAAACGGTCCACCCTAGCATATGCATCTTGCAAAACTTTCCTTCAAAATTGATGGAGAAATATGATATTTCCATGATGAAGACCATCTCAAGAAATTCATGACCACCAAACCAACGTCACAAAAAAATTTCCAAGGATATCCTAAAAGTATGCAATAAAACCAACAATGCCAATAAGTAAAAAAGAATGAATATACCTGGCAGGATAAGCAGCTAAGCAAAGGAAAAAAAATAAGGAAGTTAGCAACAGGAAAATAATGCAATGACAGGAATAGTCAATACCTTTCAGTAATAACTCTCAATATGAATGGTCTCAATTCAACCATCAAAAGACACAAGCTGTCAAGATGGATCAAGAAACAAAACCCAATGAGATGTACTATAAAAGAAACACATTTAATTAAAAAAGAAATTCACATATTAAACATCCAAGTATGGAAAACAAAACACTTAGGAATTAACTTGACCAAGGAAGTGAAAGACATCTACAATGAAAACTACAGAACTCTGAAAAAGGAGATTTAAAAAATCAGAAAGTGGAAAGATATCCCGTTTCTGGACAAGCAGAACCAATATACTCAAGATGTCTATATTTCCAAAACTGATATACTGATTTAATTCAAACCCAATCAAAATACCAATAACATTTCTCACAAAACTAGAGACAACAATCTCAAAATTCGTATGGAACCAGAAGTAACTTATAATAGCAAAAGCAAATCTGAGCAACAAGGACAAGACAGGGGACATCACCAGCCCGGCTACATTACGCTACAAAGTTACAGTGATTAAAAACAACATGGAATTGGCAAAAAACAGATCTGTGAATCAATGGAACAGAATACAGGATGCAGAAACAACTCTAGGTACAATCAGCTACCTCATCTCTAGCAAAGGAACAAATGCTTTGGCTGGAGGAAAAACAGCCTTTAACAATGATGCTGGGAAAACTGACCATTCACATGCTGAAGATTAAACTTAGACCCATATCTCTCACCACACACTAAACTAAAATCAAAATGGATCAAAGGTCTAAATATTAATACAGAAATAGTTAATCTGGTGGAAGACAAAATCGGTGAAACATTGTAGACTCAGATGCAGGGAAGGACTTTCTGCACAGAAACCCAATGGCATAAGAAATAATACCAAAAATCAACAAGTGGGATCAAATCAAATTAAAAAGCTTCTGCATGGCAAGGGAAACAATAAACAGAGTTAAGAAAAAACTGTAGAATAGGGGAAAAATGCCATGTACTCCTCAGACAAAGGACTAATACATAATATATATATATATATTTACATATATATATAATAAAATTAGACTCCTCAAATTAAAAAACCCAATTACAAATGAACTTCTAAAATGCATAGACTTCTCTGTTGAAGAAGCACAAATGGATAATAAATACATGAACAAATGTTCAACATTGCTGGCCATTTGAGAAATGCAAATTAAAACAACACTGTGATTCCATCTCACCCAAGAAAGAATGGCCAGCATCAAAAAAATCAAACAATAACAAAAACTGCAAAGAAATTTCAGAAGCTGCAGGGAAAATGTAAACTTCTTATAGAAATCAGTGCAAAGGTTCCTCAAAAACCTAAAAATAAAAATTCCATTTGACCCAGTTAATTCCCTTTTAGGTATCTTCCCAAAAGAATTAAAGATGTCATATTACAGTGATACACACATGACCATGTTTATAGCAGCACAATACATATTAGCTAAATCTTGGGAGTGGCCTATATGCCAAATAACAGACGAATGGATAAAGAAAATATGGTATGTATATACAATTGAATACTACTCTGCCATGAAGAAGAATAAACTCGAGTCATTTGTAGGAAAATGGGTGCACCTTGAGACCATACTGTTAAGTGAAATAAATGAGATGCACAAGCTTAAATACTACATGGTTTCTGTCTTATGAGAAACACGATACATAAATAAAGCACAAAACAAAAGAGAAACAATAGGAAAAAGATTATTGTAATCCAGCATGGCCAAAGTACCAAGTACCTAAATGTGTACTTTGACATTATAATTGTCTTATGTGTTATATATGTTTTTGGCCTGTTAGTCTGGCCAAGAATCTGTGTTTTTGATAGTAATTTCATAAGGACTTATAAAATAAATAAATGAATCTCATGGTGGCAGAAGAAAAAATTTTTAAAGGTGGGTGGAGGGGAAGGAGAAATCAAAATGAATTGAGATGTGTTATGTACATGTACCAATTCCTCACAATGAACATAATCATTATGTACTGTAAAGGTGTACTAGTAAAAGTTTTTAAATGAAAGTACAAGTTTTATGAAAAGTTTAAGCATTTTTAAATGGCAGTTATAAAAGTCAATGTTGGGCTGGGGATTTAGTTCAGTGGTGCCACACCTGCCTCGCAAGCACAAGGTCCTGAGTGCAATCCCTGGTACCAAAAACAAAACAAAGCAAAGTCACTGTTGAAGAAAATTCCTTTTGATTGTGTATCTTAAAATATTGTGAAAATATTCTTTACTCTGAAAACAATGTCAGGAAAAAATATATGAATTCCTTACAAACCACTAGTTCTAGGTCCTAATTGCTGTTTCAGTAATGTCATCAAGAAAACATACTTATGGCCGGGGATGTAGCTCAGTGGTTCTGGTGCCTGTCTTGCAAGTGAAAGGACCCAAGTTCGATCCCTGGTACCACCAAAAAAAAAAAATTTACAATTTAACACTACAGTTATATGTTAAATAAGGATAGAATAAATTGCATAACATTAGTTTAAATAGTATAGTATATACATTTTAAACACACAGTTCTTTCATTTACTCTTTTGACAAATTAAATTATACACATAGGCCTTATAAGATTCTACATCCATTTGGAAATATTTTTCTTCTGGCTCTGAAAATACATCCTCATGACGTAATCAATAGTAAGTGTATCCAAATAAATTTAGTGTTTTGTGGCCTTAATAATTTACATCATTTAGTAAATCTTAAGATGTAATGAAGTGTCTCCATCTTCCCATTTATTTATATGGTCTGAAATCACAGTTCTGCATAGTGGACATGTTTTGTTTTGTTTTTGCTGGTAACCCCCAACGCACTGTACTCTTCACAAAATGTGTGCTGGCAGAAGGATAGAACAGGCTTCTGAAATTCAGCTTACATATCAATATCATCCATATCTGAACACTGTCTCTTGCTAACAGCCACTCCATAACTTGGTTGCTTAAAAAAAATATTTGTAAAGCTGTCTGAAAGTTCTCAAATGTTCAAAAGAGTCCAAAAGTCTTAGTAGGATGTAGAGAAAAGCCAGTAATATCCCAAAATTCAGTCTAGTTGTATTACCAAACTCCCCATAGCCTGTAATGTAAAGAAAACAAACTGATATGAAAACAAAAGTTCAATAATACTGGCATAATTCTTCTGAAAGCATTTACCAGTAACCCTTTGATTTAAAATGCATGATGAAAGAAAGTACCAATAAAATAAGGTGTTTTAAGCCATGAAGAGGAATTTCAGAATTAACCCTGTAATTCCAACAATCCAAAGTACTTCCGAAAAATGCAAATGGTCCAATATAGGATTCAAGAAAATTAAGGTGTAATAAAGTGACTGAGAATGAAACGTATAGTATAAAAGAACAAAAAATCCGGCTAAGAATAATAGTAACTAAGCATATTAAACCTTTAAGAACCTTTCTCTTAGAAAAACCTGACTCAAATGCATTTGTGTGCATACATAAAAGTTGTTAGCAGCAGGTATTTCAAGAGAAGCCCCTGTTATACGCTGCTTAAGAAGCTAGGCTCCCAGAATCGGAATATATGGCAGACCTTTTTTTGTTTTGTTTTGTTTTTGTTTTTCTGTACCAGGGATCAAACTTAGGACTTTGCACTTTTGAGGCAGGCATGGTGCCACTGAGCTAAATCCCCTGCCCAAGAAAGACCTTCTCGTAGACACTTGAAAAGATAGCAGAATTCTGAGAAGGAGCTACTTCTATGTTCTCCAGACTCAGTGGAGTCCGATCAAGCTAGTTTGATTTGCTTTGCTGTGGGAGTGACTCCGGAAATGACTGTACACAGCCACAAGTACAGCTAAGGTCACCTGGTCTTACATTTCTGGGAGTATGGATTTTCAACATTATCTTTCAAGTATGGAGTTTATCTGAATACTAACGCCTCCAGAATGAAGACCAGAACTTTCTCCTGACAATCTTGTATGGATACATTGGGAGGCAGAGGCATCTTCACCAATTGCGGTTCCTGGAGAACTATGATAGGGTCTCACTACCTGCTTCTGGCTGGCTTTGAAACCGCTGCGATCTTCTTCCCTCAGCCTCCCCAGTGCAGGGGTTACACCAGCGGCCCTCGAATAATTTTTCTTTGATCTAGATGTCTCTGTTTTCAGGCTGTGCCTCCTCTCAAGACCCAGAGTAGACAGCGCCTTAGGCGCCACAGCAGGAACAGCTGGAGCCCTGTTGCCACCGCACTCTCCAACAAACGGCAGCTCTGGTCAGCTGGCTGCAGCATGCACACCCCTGCACATCCTCACTTTTTGTGTTATGTTCTGGGGCCCATATTAGGAAGCATTTCAATAGCCCCGCCCCCAAGGGAGACCCCCACCCAAATGATAAAGAAAAACCCCAACAGATGCATGTTTGCCTGCAAGAACAGTGATGACCCGAAGCTAGCTACAACTCGCCTCACTTGTTTACACCCCCAAGGAAACTGATTCTCCAAAAAGCCCCAAGGCATCCGCTGTACCTTGCTGTATCTGGTATTGCTCTGCTAACCTCAACCTGTCCTGTTCACCAGCCTCAAACCCATCACCTGAGAGACCCCAAAATTTTTCACCCTTTGAGCTGACACCCCCTTCCCTACCTAAACCCTCCTACATAAAGTGCATGCACCCTCCTTTCTATGCCAACACTCTTGTTGCCCTTGGCTGACCTGCACCCAGGTCACAATAAACTCTTTGCCTCATTGTTTCAACTTTGTCTGCCTGGGTGTTCTCACTCATGCTCCAAGTCAAACCTTGCATGTTTCACTTTAAGTAGAGCTCGAATGTTTAAAAGAAAAAAAATTTACCATTTTGGTAGACCTCAAGGGATTAGGTTAATATTGAAATTAAGCGTTAACGAAATTTAACTTTGCAAAACTTTATTTTACTGAGGGGAATGTAGCTCAGGGGTGCCACACCTGCCTGGTAAGCACAACGTCCTGAGTTCAACTTCCGGTACCACAAACAAAACAAAACAAAACAAAACAAATCCACAATAATAACAAAACACTCTATTTTACTACAACTGTAAATGTTAATCTTTGAAAACAAATGTCATAATACTGGTTTGAGGGGTGGGGTGGCGTGCACTTGTAATCCTAGCACTAGGGAGGCTGAGGCAGGAAGATCTCCCCAACTTTGAGGTTAGCCGGAACTACACAGCAAACAAACAAACAAACAAACAAGGCCTGGGATTTGGCTCAGTGGCGCTGTTGCCTACCTTGCAAGCACAAGGTCCTGAGTTTGATCTCCAGTACCAGAAAAAAATGATTTTTAAAAAGTTTTATACCAATACTCAGGTGAATCAAACTTTCAGTTAGCTGTTGTTTCCTGCGTGCTCTTGATTGTTTGCTTTCTAGCATCCTCATGTTCACAATTATGTTCATGGAAGTATTTTCTCTGATCAGAAAATAAACTCGAAAAGTATTGAAAAAAATAAAGAGATGTGCTGTGATATCAAGTTGACAAGGGGCTGGGATTTGGTGGTTAGGATGGAGGGTCAACTTGATTAGCTCTGGGATCGGCCTAGGGGACTGGTAGAGCACACCTCTGGGTTTTAATGTGTGGGACATGAAGTTGTGGCCTTGATGTCTATGCATGGCCCCTGGCCTCTCCTTTCTGGTTCTGCTCCTCTGCTCTGTGTTCCAGGTGCCAGGAGCTAAGCAGTTTTGCTCTACCATTTGAAGCCTCCTGATTATATACTGATGCCACAAGCCAAATTAAAACTCCTCCTTTAAATTCTGGGTGTTGGCTATTGCGTCCCAGTAACAGGAAAGCTAACTAATACAGTACCCGAAGAGACATTTCCCAAAAAATTATACAATGGCAGTAGGTATATGAAAAAATGTTCAACAGCATTAATCATCAAAGAAATGCAAATTAAAGCCACTATGAGATATCACTTCCCATTCCTTGGAAGAGTTATCATCAAAAAGACAAGAGAAAAAATGTTATGGGTGTGGAAATAAAAGGAGTGTCATTCACATTGTACATATAAATCTAAATAGGTACACTTATTGTAGAAAAGAGGAAGTTCTTCAAAAAATTCCAAATAGAATTATATAAAATGCAGCAGTACCACTTCTATATATATCCAAATTATAGGCATATTAAACACATTGATTCTTTCAATCCATGAGCATGGAATATCTTTTCACTTATTAGTGTTTTCTTCAATTTCTTCATCGGTGTCTCATAGTTTTCAGTATACAGATCTTTTACCCCCTTGGTTAAATTTACAGCTAAGTGTTTTATTTCTTTTGTTGCTTTTAAAAATGTGGCTGATTTCTTAATTTCTTTTTAGATAATTTGCAGTATGCAGAAATGCATCTTATTTAAATTTATGTCCTACAATATCACTGAATTCTATTATTTCTTTTAAGAGGTTCTGTGGGACAACATATCATTTACCTACCCCACATGGCTGGAAAACCTGGGTAGAGCTCAACGTTCCTAAAGCACAAGCTTGTAAAGAGAGAGTGGGGAGAAAATACAACAGGGCCCAGGTGTGACTCACTGCTACTGTGCCAATACCTGGTGGATTTCAATAGTACATGCCCTGGAAAGAAAAATCAATCCAAACACCTCAACATGGAGGAAGTCAAGCTACTTGTACGTGCTATGATCCTATTCTTAAAAAGACCCTAAAGACCACCAAAAACCTTTTAGATCTTTTAAAATAAATTCAGCAAAGGAGTAGGATACACAGTCTACATCTAAAAAAATCAATAGCATTTTCATACACCAATAATGAACTACTGAGAAAAAAATCAAGTAAACAATTCCATTCCCAACCACTTGAAAGAAGAAAATAAAGCACCTACAAATCAACCTAGCCATGAAGGAGAATGACCTTTGTAAGGAAAATTGCAGAATACTGAATAAAGAATTTGAAGACATTGGAAGGCGGAAAATCTCCTATGTTCATGGATCAGCAGAATTAACATTGTTCAAATGACCATATTACTGAAACTCATTTACAGAAATGACACAATCCTCATTAAAATATTAATGACATTCTTCAAAGAACCGGAAAAGGCAATCCTACATTTAATATGGAAACACAAAAGACCCAGAATAGCCAAAGCATTCATAGTATAAAGCACAATGCTATAGGAATCACAACATACAATTTGAAAATATAATATAAACCATTAGTAAAAGAACAGCATGATACTGGCATAAAAATAGACAAGTAGGCCAATGAAATAGAAGAGAAGACAGAGAAACAAAAGCAGTAACTACAGCCATCTAATTCTTGACAAAGGGGCCAAAAACCTACATTGGAGAAGACATCTTCTTCAACAAATAATGCTGGAAAACCTGGATATCAATATGTAGATAATTGAAAATAGATCCCTATCTCTCACCCTGTACAAAAATCAATTCAACGTGGATCAAATTTTAGGTATACAACTTAAAACTTTGGAACTTTTGGAAGAAAACATAGGAGAAACAAAATCATAGGTACAGGCAGGGACTTCCTGAATAGGACTCCAACAGTACAACAAATAATAGTAAGAATTAACAAATAATACTACAACAAATTAAAAAGTTTCTGCACAGCAAAGGAGACAACCAACAGCATGAAGAGCAACCTAAAGGATGTGAGAAAATCTTTGCCAGCTATTCTTTATACTGCGGATTAATATCTAGAATTAATATATATGTCATAGATGTCTATATTTTTAAAACACCAAAAAGACAAAAAGAAATACCACAATCAACGAAAGGACAAAGCTTTCCTTTGCCATCCCCTCCCACCCCTAGTGCCAGCAGACCATGGGCTGAATACCCCCAAACCAGAAGCCACATTAAACTGGCAGGGGTGTTAGGTTTTTTTGTCTCAGCGCTGAGAAAGCTAATACCAAACACACATCTTAACACCTTACCTATTATTAATACCACAAGGAAAAACCATGCTTTCATTCCCCTCATGTTTTTCATGCTGACACCTGTTGAAAGGACAGGCCGTACTCTTGAAGCTCCCTTCATGACCTACTGCTTTCCAAATGCATTTTCAAAACCCTTTGTGATGTCCTAAATCTAGCGAGCACTTCCAGCACATTGCACAGAGAAATCCCTCCCCTTAGTCCTCACCTGGTGCCCCAACTCTGCTCTTACCTGGTTTTTTGGTCCCTCTCTTCCATCAGCTCATTCAGATGAACATCTCTTACAACTCTGTACCTGTTTTCTCTGCAGAAAAGAAAGAACACACAATTTTCATTCACAGTGGCCTACACTACAGCAGTACTCTCTCCTAATAAGTCTCCTTGCTCCATGCTTTGTCCCCCTAGAGTCTATTCACAACTAAGCAAACAGATGGACCCTTCAATGTCTCCAAGCCCTTCAGGGACTTCAGTTATCATGTACAGCCAAAGCCAAAGAACTTATAGTATGCTACAAGGCCCCACACCACCTAACACCCTATGACCTCCCTCTTCATATTTCCCACTATTCTATCTCTCACTTGCTCTGCTCCATCCACTTAGCTTTTCCTTGAAAACATAAGGTACATTCTTGCCTCAGAATCTCTTCATAGGCTGCTTCCTCTGTCTGGAGAGCTCCTCCTGTAGATAGATGCCTGGCTAAAACCAAGACCTCCTTCAGGACTTTGCTCATCTATTGCTATCTAATGATGCCTACCCTCATGACCTTTTGAAATGCAATACCTGCCCTACCCTATGGATCCCATTCATCATACTATATATTATTACTACGTCTATTATCTTTTGACATGTCAAATATTTTACTATCCTCATATTTTTTTTTATTGAGTTTATTGGTACATTTAGGGATACAGTACAGTTACATTCATTGTTGGGATCATGTACCTTTACATGGCAAGTCTTGATTCTCATTTTTTTCTCCTTACCTCTGCCCTCCCTTCACCCCCTCCTCCCCTCCCCATCTACAAACACTTTATTTTCATCTTTTCATTCTCTCACATTTTTTTCTTTTCCCTTTTTGTTCTTCCCCTACGTATCACACCTTCCCTACACCTTTAGCTCCTTTCCTCCCATTTCTAAATGTCAGTAATCTTATTAGAATCTTATGCATTGTTGCAGAATATTCACACCAGGGAAACTATTTGGTATTTACACATGTGGGACTTATTTATTTCACTTAGGAGTATATCTTCAATATGTATCCATTTTCCTATGAATGAATCTATTCTCTCGCTCTTTATGGCTGAGTAATATTCCATTTTATAGAAAAACCACAACTTCTTTATCCAGTTTCCAACGGATGGGCAAATAGGTTGTTTCCAAGATTTAGCTATTACAAACTGTGCCGCTATAAACATGGGTGCACATACTTCTCTGTGATATGATTCTTTTAGTTCTCTTGGAAAGATACCCAACAGAGGGATGGCTGGGTCAAATGGAACCTCCAGTCCAAGCTCTTTGAGGTATCTCCATATTGATTTCCATAGTGGTTGCACTAGTCTGCACTCCCACCAACAATGGAGGAGGGTTCCTTTCTCCCCACAACCCCGCCAACATTTGTTATTGTGTGATTTCTTGATAGCAGCCATTCTTTGTGGGGTGAGGTGGAATCTCAGTGTTGTTTTCATCTGCATCTCTCGAATGACCAGTGATGTGGAACATTTTTTCATATATTTTCTTGCTGCTTTCACTTCTTTGTATGAGAAATGTCTGTTCATTTCGGATGCCCATTTTTGGATCGGGTCTTTATATTTGGGGGGACTGATTGTTTTGAGTTCTTTATATATCCTTGATAATAGTCCTTTGTCTGAGGTACAGCTGGTAAAAATTTTTTCCCACATTGTAGATTGTCTCTTAGTTCTGCTAATGGTTTCTTTTGAAGTACAGAAGCTTTTTAGTAAGATGAGATCCCAGTTGTTGATTCTTTCTGCTAGTTCCCGTGCTACTGAGGATTTGTTCATAAAGTCTTTTCCTATACCAATGTCTTCCAGAGTTCTGCCTAACTTACTTTCCAGCAAGTTTAATGTTTCTGTTTTAATATTTAGATCTTTAATCCATTTGGATTTTAATTTAGTGCATGGCGAAAGATAAGGGTCTAATTTTAATCTGTGACAGGTTGATATCCAGTTTTTCCAACACCATTTATTAAAGAGGCTATCTTTCCTCCACTGAGGATGGTGAGCTCCTTTGTCGAAGATGAGGTAGCTGAGTACATCTGCATTTGTTTTTGTGTCTTCCAGTCTGTTCCATTGATCCTCAGGCCTATTTCTTTGCCAGTACCATGCTGATTTTATCACAGTGGCTTTGTAGTATAGTTTCAAATTGGGAATTGTTACACCTGGTGCCATGTGACTGTTGCCTATAATGGCTTTTGCTATTCTAGGTCTCTTGTGGTTCCAAATGAATTTTTGGATTCTTTTTTCTAGTTCTGTGAAATATAGTGTTGGAATTTCAATTGGCATTGCATTGAATGTATATAGCAGTTTCGGTAGTATGGCCATTTTCACTATGTTGATTCTTCCTACCCAGGAGCAGGGGATATCTTTCCATTTTTTTATATCCTCTTCGATTTCTTTTTTCAGAGTGCTGTAGTTTTCAGTGTAGAGATCTTTTGTTTCTTTTGTTAGATTGATTCCTAGATACTTCATTTTTTTGGATGCTATTGTAAAAGGAATTTTTTCCCTTATTTCTCTTTCTGTCTGTCTGTTATTTGTGTATAGAAAGGCTATTGATTTTTGGGTATTCACCTTGTATCCAGATACTTTACTGAATCTGTCAATTAAGTCTAGAAGTTTTTTGGTGGAGTTTTTTGGATCTTCAATGTAGAGTATCATATCATCAGCAAATAATGATAGTTTAACTTCTTCCTTTCCTATCTTTATTGCTTTAATTTCTTTCTCTTGTCTAATTGCTGTGGCTAATGTTTCCAGAACTATATTGAAGAGAAGTGGCGATAGTGGGCATCCTTGTCTTGTTCCTGATTTTAACATGAAGGTTTTCAGTTTTTGGCCATTCAATATGATGTTGGCTGATGGTTTTTCATAAATAGCCTTTATTAAATTGAGGTATAGACCATCTATTCCAATTTTTTGCAGGGTTTTTATCATGAATGGGTGTTGAATTTTATCAAATGCTTTTTCTGCATCTATTGAGAGGACTATCCTCATATTTTAATCCCTTCCCTTTTTGCTGCAAGAAAATTATCACTATGAGACTAGGATAATTGCCTATTCTATTTACTAACTCCACGTGCCCAGGCTTATAATTAGTACTCAAGAAATATTTACTAAGAGAATAAATAACTGTAATAATAATTGGGTTAGCAATGAAAAAGTGATAGCAATGCTTTTCAAAGAATTCTATGATAAATTACTACTAGGATACATAAAAGTAGTTCTAGTATAAAAGGCAGGTGCTGAGGAACCTGAAAATATTGTACTCACAGGCTACCCAACAGGGTCTTTGTTAAAGAGTAAACGCCAACCACCCACTGTGAGCTCTGTCCTCAAACTAAGCATTCTGGGATTTTTTTTTCTTTGTTTTTTTTTTTGTTGTTGTTTTTGTTTTGTTTTTGGTACCGAGGATTGAACTCGGGTCCTTCCGCTTGCAAGGCAGGCCACTGAACCACTGAGCTAAATCCCCGGCCCATTCTGGGATTTTTGTTAGCAGATTTCTATCACACCAAGCCTTCCAGGAGAACCCCAAAGAGCCCCCTCCCAAAAGTGTCTAAGAACTCACCAAGAACAACCCCAGAGCCGTTCTTTCTGGGACCTTCAAATGGAGGCTCTCAGCTTTGATGGGAGGAGCGACGGTTACCCGGCACACTGACTCCCATTGGCCAAAGGGCCACGTGACCACTTGCTGTATCCTCATTGGCTATACCTAGGAAGGCGGTGACCTTCATGTGAGGAATGTTAAAGGGGTCTTTGGAATTCCTGTGGTAACAGTTTGTCCCTTGGTGTCCAAGAGTCAGTTGCTAGAGGTTTGGTTGCACCTCACATCGTCTGAGGAAGCGAAATAGAATTTGGATTCCTGAGTGGTTGATATGATTTAAGGGTGTTGTGAGAGAGGAGGTCTCATTCCACTGCTTTTGTGTGAGAGGACTGTGGCACTGTCGTCGATGGCCATGGCAACGTAATGAGGTTTTCGATGAAGAAGGGATTTGGCTTTCTTCTGGAGGAGGGCAGACCCTAAAGAAGAGCAGTAGAAGCTACTACGGAACAAGGTACTCCTCAGTGTGGGCCCTTGACCTATAACGAAGCAAACGCCTCACGTGGGGGGGCATGTCTCACCCCTGAGAAGACAGGGCTGGCCAGTGGTGGTGTGGTGTGGGTGGTCACCGCCATTCGATGAAGAAGGGATTTGGCTTTCTTCTGGAGGAGGGCAGACCCTAAAGAAGAGCAGTAGAAGCTACTACGGAACAAGGTACTCCTCAGTGTGGGCCCTTGACCTATAACGAAGCAAACGCCTCACGTGGGGGGGCATGTCTCACCCCTGAGAAGACAGGGCTGGCCAGTGGTGGTGTGGTGTGGGTGGTCACCGCCATTTTGTGAATTCCACACCCCTCTCTCGCTTGTTGGTTCAAAGCTAGAAAGTGGGCAAAAACTCAGAAGTTGTGTTAGAGCTGGACGTGTGATCCCAGCACTGAGAGGAAGAGGCGGAAGGATCTCAGGTCCGGTTTGAACCCCACCTGAGCAATTTAGTAACTTAGCAAGAGACCTTTCCTTTAAAATAAAAAGTCTGGCAGGGGATTTAGCTTAGTGGCACTGCGCCTGCCTTGCAAGCGCAATATCATGAGTTCGATCACTGATACAAAAAAAAAGAAAAGATAAGATAAAATAATACACATACATGAATATATAATAGGGCTGTGTGAACTTCTGGTTTAATTCCCAAGTACAAGAAAGGGGGAAAAAAAAGACGACATAGAGCAGGATTTGTGTGCTGCACTGACTCTCATTTGCCCTTGCATGATGACTCCTCAGATTTCTAGAAAAAATGAAACACCTAATTTGAGGGCAGATTTGGTCATATATCCCAAACGAGGGTGCACTTGAAGCCAAATGGACAAGATACATGTCTATCAGCTGTGGGAGAGTTGAAGCCATATTTGGCTTGCTCAATTTGGTTCCTGTCCCTCTGCCTCAGGCCTGGCATGGAGCAGACACTCAGAGGACATGGGTGAAGGCCTATGGGTTCCAATGAAATGTGGGAAGGTTTTGGAGGTGGGTCGTGTCATGGCTCGACATTATATGAATTCTAACGTGTGTCTTGGTTTTCTGTGTGTGAAGCACTGGATTCAGGGCTCTATCCTTTAGCTAAATTCTACTAATTGATACTTTTGTCAGAACACTGTGAGAGTTTCTGTTTGCCAATATTGAAAGGGAAGGGAATAAAATCAGTCTGAAAGCTTTGCCAATTTTAGAAGTGAAAAGCACTTGAATTCCAAATTCATTTCCTAAGTCTTTAGGAGACCACAGCAACCTTTATTTTCTCAGAGCTATTTATATATATTAGGGACATTACAGTTGTATAAAAGAGCTGTCAAGGATTCAAAGCTCTATTAGGAAAACTAGTTTATGAAGATTTATAGTTTTTCACAGTTACATGATTTCATTTTGACTTTTTATGTTCTATAAATATCTCTTTGTCTATGTGACTTTTTGATTCTGGAGAATTCTGAGGCTTGTTTCAATTCATAAAATACACAAAAGTTCACTGGTTTTTCTTTTGAATATTTATTTATTTGCATGTAAACATTCAGTAAGCCTGGATTTGATTTATGTGTACAGACTGAAGGAAGGACCCATGTGTGGTTTTGCTAATTACTGCCCAGTTGTCCTGTTCCATATACTGGAAATCTACATTGCCGCTATTGTATGGAAGGGCCACGTGTGTCATACAAGTCTTTGAATCTGTTTGCGTTTCCCACCATGTTAGCTGTGTTTGCAAGGGAAAATAAATGCAACTGGCAGAGTGGGAATTTGACAGGAAACCTCAGCGAAGGTTGAGTCTGAAGTTCTCCTGTAGGCAAGTGTGAAGACAGTGCACAGAGAGGCCAGAGGGTGCGATGGATCATCAACTTGGATGCTGACAGAAATGTTGATGCATAGACAGGCAGGTGACTGGTGCTTCCTTGTTCGATGAAAGTGAGTCTGGGAGAAAGGACCACGAGGATGGTACTGACAGCTAAAGAGGCACCAATTGAGAAACAGGACTAGCAGCGGATTAGGATTTGCAAATGACATAGAAAAAGACTACAACTTTCCATCAGAAATCTCTGGACAAGGAGTATGACTCCTAGGGCTTTTTCTTACAGAAATAAATCAGGTCAGTAGGCAATATATTAGGAAGGATGCAAAATGAATGTCAGATATGGGGTTAACTCATCTTGACACATTCATTCATTGGGATGCCATCTTACCTTTTCATTGGTCTCTTGATTCTTGAAAATGTTAATATTTTTGTAATACTTCAGTACTCTATGTAATGTTAATTAAAAAACTGGAATATATGCATGGGTGGACAGAGAAAACAAGCAATAAACATCTGGAGCACAGTAAATAGCCAACAGTGTCGATGGTGGGCTCTAGGCTGTAGAATTATGGATTGTGGGTAATTGTTTCCTTCTTTCTGCTTGCACATCATTTCTTCTTATTCTATAATGAGTACGTAATTGTTTATGTAGTTAAGAAAGTGTTAAAATGAGGACCATTACTTCTGACAAGCCAAAATATGTGCATTGTCTCAGTCAGATAAATTTTTGTGTGTTTATTGCATAGTGTTCCATTATTATTATTTATTATTTTTATCAGTACATGTTTATAGTACATAATGATTACATTTATCATGGTAAGTTTTTACATGTACATAGCACATCTTAATTATTTTTTGTTCCCTTCTCCTCCCCTCCCTCCCTGCTCCCTCCAACTGCTGTTCCCTTTCCTATTTTCAAAGCTCTATTTTCACTTTTTCATTCTCTTCTTTTTAAAAAATTATTTTTCTCTTCTTTCCCTCCCCACTCCCTCCATCTCTTGTTTCCTATCCCATTTGCAAATGATATTCCTACTCCCTATTATCTTTAACTTTGTTCCTTACTTACACTTTAAGTATAAGTACTTATACTTTATAATAACCAGAACGTATAAGAGAAACCATTCAATATTTAAACTTCTTTGTCTGATTTATTTCACCTAATGTTATATTTTCAAGGTCATCCATTTACCTAAAAATGCCTCGACTTTATCCTTTTTATAGCAGAGTAGTAGTCCATTGTACAGAAATAACACTTTTTTTCTCCATTCATCTGTTTATTCTGCAAGTAGGCTGTTACCAAGATTTAGCTATTGTAAATTGTGCTGCCGTAAACATGGGAATGCACATATTACTGTAATATGAAGATTTTGACACTTTCAAGAAGAATCCTAGAAGTTGAATAGCTGGGTCAAATGGAATTTCTATTTTCACATTTTTGATGAATCTCTACACTGATTGTACGAGTTTACATTAGCACCAACAATGTGGAAGAGTTTTCTTTTTCTTTGCAGCCTCACCAACTTTTATTATTATTTAATTTCTTGATGATAACTATTAGTTTTGGAGTAAGATGGTATCTCAGTGGTGTTTTAATTTGCATTTCTCTGTGGCTAGCTATGTAGAACATATCTTCATGTATTTATTAGCCATTTGTACTTACTCATCTAGGAAGTGGCTGACTATTCATTTCAGTTGTCAATTTTTGATTAGTTCTTTTATTTAGGCAGATCTGATTTTTTATTTCTTAATATAGTCTAGATGTCATTCCTCTATCCAAAGAAGAGCTGGTAAAAACTTTTCCCATTCTGTAGGTTGTCTTCACTCTGTTGGTTGTTTCCTTTGCTGTGCGAAAGCTTTTTATTTGATTTGATCACCTTTGCTGATTTTTTATATTATTCGTTGTACTACTATGATTCTGTTCAGTAACTTCTTGAGTACACCTATGTCTTCAACAGTTTTATTCATTTTATTTTCCAGTTGATTTTTTTTGTTTTAATGTTTAGATCTTTGATTCATTTTGATTTAGTTTAGTACATGTGAGATATATGGGACTAAATTCAATCATCGACATATGAATGTTCAATTTTCCTAGCACCATTTATTAACCATTTACCAGTCCAGTTATTTAAATATGGGATGACAAAAAATTGCATATTTTTCATTAATTTTTATAAAATAACATAACAGGAAATATAAAAATGATAATTTTATCAAATGTAGTTAATAATTTTTCTGGGTGTGATATATCTTAAAACATTCAATATACAATGCAACATTACAATGTGGAAGAACTGATCTCCTTCCAAGTTCTTTTGCATTATTTTCTTTCTTTGAAAACCACACTTTGTACTATCATGTCAGCCTTTTCTTTTTTCCTATGGGTGGTATAATTTCCATAAAATATCTACTCACTACATGTAATGATGACTATGTCAATGGTAGATGTCCTGATTGGCATTTCATTGCCCCATAGTTTTCATTTATTTGGTCTCTCTTAGGCCTAGTGTAAATTGTAAATGACTCCTTAAACCCACTTGTTTTGAATAAATGACAAATGAGTTCCATATTGTTTGGTTCAGAAGATGCATGAATATTTTATAATAATATTTTTCCTTTGCTTTATGATTACAGGAGAGCTTCTTAGATGTTTGTCACCACCCATGGAATTATTATAGTCATTGAATTTTGGAATTTTTTTAGTTTTGTTTCTTCTTTCAAATTCTATCATTTCTGTATGATGAATAGTTGACAATAAGGAGACTTTTTTGTCTTTTCATTTCATAACACAGACCTTTTCTCTCATATGTTAACATTTCTCCCTTTTTCAAGTTTTTCTTTTTGAGAACTCTTGGCACTTCCTTCCTATTCATTTTCACTGCCCCAAATGTGTTCATTTTGTATTATAAAGGAATATTACTGAGATCTAGAGAAGTATAAAAACATACCTAAGGTATTTATGATACAAGTTTTTATGGATTGTAGCACAAAATTACAGGTTACTTTTGTGTTATAAAATAAACACAAATTAGTAAAAGATAATAACCAGAATATATTAGTATATGTCATTAGAAACAAACATCAAAGGCAAACAAAATGTTCTAAATAAAAAGGTATGCAAAAATAGTCAATATGGGCCAGGGATTTAGCTCAGTGTTTCCGCTGCCTGCCTCACAAGCACAAGAACTGGAGTTTGATCCCCAGTACCAAAAAAAAAAAAAATAAAGTCAATATAAAACAAATAAAAAGATGTAGGAGTATATCTTGTGCAAATAAGAATCAACTGGTTGAATGTTATATGTCCCAGCAAAGCTCAGGATAGTGCATTAACAAACATGCTACCTGAGTGATGCTTGGGGATAAATTGTTAAATGCTTAAAGAGGGTGTCTTTCCTCTAGTGTAGGTTGCTGGACCCTTTGTCTAAAGTCAAATAGTTGAATTGTCTGGGGTTGTTTCTGCTTCTGGTATTCTGCTCAATTGATCCACATTTGTGGGGGGGTGTTGTTATTGTTTTGTTTCCCATATCATACTGTTTTTAATCACTGCAGTTTTGTAATATAACTTCAAATCTCAGATTGTGATTCTTCTTGCTTTGTTGTTGTTACCTGGAATTGCTTTTGCTATTCTGGGTCACTTCTAATTCCTTATGAATTTGGTTTTTTCTCTAAATTTGTGGGAAATGCTGTTGGTATTTTTATTGGAATTGTGTTAAATCTCTATATCAGTTTTGGAAATATAGCCATTTTGACTGTATTGATTCTGCCTACCCAGGAACATGCAATATCTTTCCATTTTCTGTTGCCTTTTTCAGAGTGATTTAAGTTTTGTTTTCAAGTTCTATTATTTCTGTATTATGAATAGTTGACAATAAGGAGACTTTTTTGTCTTTTCATTTCATAACATGGACATTTTCTTTCTCATATGCTAACATTTTTGAGGTCTTTCACTTTGTTGGTTAGGTTAATCCCTAAGTAATTTGCTTCATGATGCTGAGCATGCTAATACTTTCTTAATTTCTTTCTCAGTGAGTTCATTATGAATGCTATTGATTTTTGTATGTTAATTTTGTATCTTACTATATTGAGGAATTGGGTTTACTAGTTCTAGGAGTCTTTTAAGTGCAGTTTTTTGTGTCTTGTAAGTAGAGGATCACATCATCTGCAAATAATGATACTTTGAATTCTTCCTTTCCTATTCATATCCCTTACATTTCTTTCTCTTGCCTGATTGCTCTGGCTAAATTTTCTAGTACAATACTGAACAGGAGTGGTGACAATGGACATCCTTGTCTAGTTTCTGATTTTAGAGGGAAAGTTTTCAGTTTTTCCCCATTTAATATGGTGTTGGTTGTTGGTTTGTCTTAAATGGCTTTTATCAGATTGAGATAAGGTCCTTTTATACCTATTTTCTGCATGGTTTTAATTGTGAATGCATATTGGATTTTATCAAAGAATTTTTCTGAGTCTATTGAGATGATCATATCATCTTTGTACTTGATTCTGTTTATATGATGGATTCCACTTATTGTGTTGCATATGATGAACCATCCTTACATCTCTGAGATAAAGCCTAGCTGGTCGTGGTATATGATCTTTTTGATGATTTGTTGCATTCTGTTTGCCAGTATCTTTTTTAACATTATTACATATATTTCATTAGAGAAATTGGGCAATAGTTATCTTTTTGGTTGGTTCCTTGTCTGGTTTTGGAATCAGGATAGTAGCAGTTTCCAGGAATGACTTTGGAAGTACTGCTTCCCTTAAATTTCACTAAAGAGTTTGAGAAATAATGGCACTAGATCTTCTCTAGCGATCTTGTGGAATTCAGTAGTGAATCCATCAGGTCTAGGCTTTTCTTAGTTGGCAGGTTTTTTTATTACTGCTTCTATTCCATTGTCTGTTATTAGATTATTTGAGTTTTTAAGTCACGTGAATTTCAAAAAAACTTATTTTTGTATTCTGAAAATAGTGCTAAAAAATCCATGCATTTTCCTAGCTTCTTGGATCTTCTACCATCTTAGATAATTAAATTTACATTGCAGTTGCCTACAGTTCTTTCCTAGAGGAAATAAAAGCAAAGCATATTTTAATTATGTTTAATTATGTACTTTACCAATGAATGTGCTACTCTAGGCACTTATTGTGCTATTATAACAAAACATTAAAAAATTGAAAGTTCAAAATTTGACAAGTGTCTTAATTTTTTTGGTAGATGACTCTTAAAATGAAAACAAAATCTAAAAATCAGATAACCATTTTGACAACTTGAATTAGGAACTTAAGTCTGTGAAAGACATTTAAGGAAAGTTATATGAATTGTAATATTTTTCTTATTCACTTTGGTTTTTAAATGAAAATTTTATTAAAATGACCTCAAAGGTAATTCTAAAGTCACAGAAGGCAAATATAAATATATTTTATAACTATTTAGACTTGAGTGTTTTTGAATAATTTGACCTTTTTATTAAAGCTCTTGACCACATTTTTGGCTATTAAATTTCTTTCAATTATAAACTGGGTCTCTGAGGGAGAGAACTTAACTGGGATAAACTGCTTTGACAACCTTAGAACACAGTGAAGTTCAGATAGAGGTAATTTTCTAAATATGGTTGACCTTTAACAGAACTGGTTATTTTCTTACCCATTCAGCTATGCAGCATGCTGCCAGGTCTCCACTTCAAGTTTTGCCAGAAATGAAAGCACATAAAAGTAAAAATAGGCTTGTTCATATTTAACTACATAAATGCTTATAAAATCTTATGGAAAACAAATGTATAGAGAGAAATTGCTTTTTTGTTTGCTCTGTCCACCAAAAAGTAACTAATTCTCTATAAAAAGAGAAAACTCAGCCAGAAAATGTCTGCTGTTTAAATTGTCAATCTTGAAGTGACAACAAGACAGTAAAACAACTACATATAATACAAGAAGACCCTCAAAATGAAAGCTGTGTTTCAAAATTTTGTGTTCATAGTAAGAAACTAAAATCTTGTCACTATATAACTCCCCATGGCTGGGCCGGGGATTGAGCCGCCTGCCTTGAAAGTGCAAGGTCCCGAGTTTGATCCCTGGTACCAAAAAAACAAAACAGAACAAACACAAATACTCCCCAAGGCTTTTGGCAGTAACATTTAAAAAAAATTTTTTTAGTCTTTTGGTCATTTGGAGTTGCAACTAAATGAAATTCCCATAAATGCAGTGAGCCTCAGGCTATAGCCTCCACCTAGACCCATGCCCCACAGATGGCCATCGATGGACAGCTCATGGGGTGAAGTGGCCTAGGAATATGTACCCTCTTACACCTAGTGCCTCAGTATCCCCTTGGCTCCCCAGCTCTCCCATGCAGTAGTTTTTTACTGACTGGAGAGGGGGGTGGCCTCCCCTAGGCCTCAACCATGCTACCCAGGTCACTAGGTATTGACAAGGGCTGGCCCTTCTGCAACACTGGATTCTCTTTTGCCCACCTAAAGCTGGGGGTGGAGAGCATCCAGTCAGGTCTGAGGTTCTGAGGCCAGCTATGACTGAGGAAGATGGAGCCTGGACTGAAGTTACAGTGAGGCCAAGACAAAGCCCTCCACTCAGCAATAGCCAGTATGGGGATACTGAGGAAGTGAGCACTGAGTTCCCTGAGACTCAGGGAACCAGTCACTCCCACCCTTCATTGAGAGAGGTGCTGAGTGCACCGGTGGAGCGAGTGTGAGGTAAGGTCACATCTGTCTCCCTGAGCTGACAGACCTTAGCCTCTGCTTCTTGCCAAGGGGCATTAAATGGCTGCATGCACACCTGACCAGGCCCTGGTGATGAGCCCTGTCAATAAAGCAAGATTTGGTAGAGGAGGGCGCCCTGTGGACCAGGCTGTTTACAGTCCAGAGACATGAGCCTTCATTGTGTGGGTCAGAAAATTCCCTCCACACTCCGGCATAAGGCACTTGTTTTCTTTTATCCTTGACTGGGACCTGCAGGTGGCAGGTCTCAGCTCATCAAGTGGCTCCAAAAGAAGCAACAGCACAGTCAGTGGAGAGTATACCACAGCTCAGGAGCAAGTGGGAAACCACGTGTGGCGCCACCTTTTGGTCAAGCCTTGCAGTCACATGTAAGGAGCATATTCCTTGGGCTTTAGGATTAGGAATAAGCAGCTTCATGTCCTGCACTGGCAAAGGCTGAGAAGAGCTGGGGCAATAGGATCCTGTGGGTACCTGCGGTAAGCAAACAGGGAAGAGAGGCCCGCAGTGAGCCACTCTATGTTCCTAGGGCTAGAAAGAAGGAACAGCCAAAGTGGAGTGATCCAGTCAAACCCTGGAGCTGGAGGAGGGGCCAAGGGTCAGTGATCCCTGGAGAACACACAAGGGTCTTAGCTGGCTCCCTGTCAGGCCAGTGTCCCTCAGTTAGCTTCCTGTCCACAGGCTAGATCTCCCCCAAGAGACCTCAGTGGGGAGGAGCAACCCTCAGAGTCATGAGATCTTCAGGCCTTGGGCCAACTTCCCTTTCGGAATGCAGCTTTTAATCCTTTCCGGAACATCTCCCATATTGCTCATGTGTCTTTGTGTTGCCCACTACTTTACTCCTTGGCCCTATGTGGTAGGGGTCCTTCCTATAAGGTTTCAGGAGAGACCAGAAGCTCTGCAGTGAAGTTGCATTGCAAAGGCCATGGAAGAAAACCCCGAGGGCTGCTTCTCTGGTAGCCATGAGTGAGGGTTTGAGTCACTCAGGGCAGGGCTGGCCAGGTGTGAGCCTGGAGCACACTTACAGGTGGGCCACAGTCCCTGGATCTCCAACAGTGAGTGGCCAGGTGCCGGGGCTAAGGTAAGGAGAAGCTTCCTAAGGAGCAAAAGCTCTACTCCTTCCTTGTTACTCCTGGGGAAGATGTTCACCTAACCTCCGAGGTACCCCAAACCCCCAAAGGGCTCAGTACCCTCTTGATTCCAAATTTAAATATCAATGATGCACATCCTCCAGTATACTTGAGAGTATATCTACATTGTTTATAATACATCATTGAATGTAAGTACTATGGAAACAGTTCTTTCACTATATTGTTAAGGGCATGATGACAGAAAAGGTCTGCACATATCCAAGTAAAAATGTGGTTTTCTCCCCAGTATTTTCAGTCCACCTCTGGTTGAACCTGAGGTGGTGGATTCAACCGCATGGATAGAATGGGCCAAGTGTAAGTTTACTGAGCATACCCTGTGCAGGTAGAGTGCTGTTTGCTCCTCCTTTGCCACACAGCAGGAAATTTTATGTACCTCGTATTCCATACAGAGTCACTGGGTGACAGTTCAGAAGCTTTGCGAGGTATGGGGCCAAGGGTGTCGATGGTGGCAGGCTGGATAGAAAAGGAGTCATGAGTATATCCTTTTCATGCTCCCAGGGAAGAAGAAAGGGACAGGGGCTGATGCGACTCTTTT
>NW_022900951.1:111575767-111631538 GCF_012274545.1 Fukomys damarensis | reverse complement strand
CACCACAAGGCAGCATGTCCAGAACTGCCACTTCCCCAGGGTTTGGGGGCTTTGGCACTGCCCCTTGTTTAGAGCAACCACTGTGCAAAGCCTCCTCAGGAAGGGCAGGCTGAGCAGAGGGCAATATGTGGAAGGGGGGAGCAAGTGCTTCCACTTGGAGATTCAGGACCCTGAGTGTGCTGTGGGTGGGTTTGGCAGGAGCCGGTGAGTTCCAGGCAAGTCACCAGTCTTCCTGACAGAAGCCTGAACAGCAGTCTCCCCATCATCCCTGGCTCCCTAGAGGAGCTTGGCCTAGTGCGTTCCCTTCTTTTCTCTCTCTTTTTGCATGCCCTGTACAGTACAGGAGCCACTAGCCATGGGTGGAACTTGAGCATTTGAAATGTGGCCAGTGCTAATTCAGACCTGTGTTGAATGGAAAACATCTGCCACATGCAGAAGACTTGGTATTATGGGAACGATAGGTGGATTATCTCAGCAGTAATTGTACTAATAATATGTTGAGATCCTGATGGTTGGGCTGTACTGAAATCAACATGACATCCTATTTAGTTGACCTGTTGTGTTTCTTCTCATGCACTGTTTCATGTGGCCACTGAAACATTTAAAAGTATATACATGGCTCTGGCTCCTCTTTTTTTTTTTTTGTACCAGGGATCAAACTTGGGACCTTGCACTTGTAAGGCAGGCAGTGGAACTCCTGAGCTAAATCCCTGGCCTGCAGGGCTTTCTTTGTACTGCTTGTTACTTCTGAGTGAGAAAATTCTAGCTGTATGTCCAGTGGGTCTGGAGAGGGACCAATTGGTTATGGTGTTTTCCCAAGTTTGACATGGCTGAAGTACTCTTCAAGGAACTGTCGCCATTTGGAATGGTATCACCACTACCAGCAATTAGCCCGGAGCCACCTGCACTGCTGTTAATTGGACAAGTCCAGGAGTCCCCAGTACCAGGACCCTGGAATCCACAGGCGGGCCCGCTGGAGCTGAACTGTGGTGAGGCTGACAAATCTCTAACCTTTCCGGACCCCGGTAAGTAGAGCATCTTCTCCCTGTTCTTTTGTTTCTGTGTGAGAGCTCAAGGTTGCTCAAGGTCAGGGGTTTGTTTGGCAACTCAGACACCACTGTGTAAGTGGGGCATTGACATAGAGAGGCAAAGGAGGAGGAGGAGAGCAGAGCAAAGAGGGAGAGAGATTAAGGAGGAGGAAGAAATATATCTCTGGGAACAGTTTCTCACTTTTGTGGGAATGGCATTTGGAAACGGTGAACATCATGACTCTGCTTTGAGGCCTTTGACTAAAAATGTTATGTGGGAAAAGAATGGGAGTTTGGATAATGTGGATGAGGCCTCATTTGTCCAGCAAATTCTGGTCCATATGGTTGTTTCTCCACATGGCCACAGTGGCTTTTTAAAAATCCTTTAGTAACATGCTCTCTTCAGATTCTTTAAGAGGATTCAGTCCCTTCCACAGCATAGGGGACATATCTGTTCCATGAAATCTCTACTGGAACAGTGTTTCTGAACAATGTCAGCATCACCTGGGCTGTGTTCAACAAGCTCCCCATGTGACTGCTGCCCACACGGAAGGTAGAGAAGCATGGCCTGAGACAGGTCAGGGGAAGTTCTAGGAGAAAGTAGTCCAGGTGCAGGAAGGCACTTTTGAAAGTGGGTTTCCAGAAGTGCCTCGTAAAGTGGAAGGAATGATGAGATAAGTGGATTAGAAATAAGGAGTATTTTTGGTGACGATTAGTGGCAGTCTGTCTTCTTTGTGTGTGTTTATGTGTGCATTTTGAGAAAAGGTCTTGATGTAGTTCAAGCTGGCCCTGATCTCACTGCGGGACAATTTAGATATGTATATAATGATCACATTCATCATAGGGAATTTGCACCTGTACAAATTCCTTTTATTCCTCACTTCCCTCCCCTCCCTTCAGCCTCTCTTCTCCTCCGTATTTACAAATATCTTTATATTTATTTATTTATTCATTTCTCTTTCATCTTGCTATTCTCATTCTTTTCCTTTTCTTCCTTTCCCCCTCCCTCCTTTTTCCATGTGAATAATTTCTTCTGATTTCACAATATCTTTTATTCATTTTGGCCATTTACACTTTCAGTAGCTATTCTCACTTTTCCTTTTCTTCCTTTCCCCCTCCCTCCTTTTTCCATGTGAATAATTTCTTCTGATTTCACAATATCTTTTATTCATTTTGGCCATTTACACTTTCAGTTTTTCACATTAGAGAGCCAATGTGATATTTCCTCATGTGTGTGCAATTTCACTTAAGAGTTCTGCCTCATGTCAGGCATGGTGGCACACACTTATGATCCCAGTATTCAGGAAGCTGAGGCAGGAGGATCACTGCAAATTCAAGGCTTGTCTGGGATACATATTGTGTTCAGGGGCAGCCTGAACTACAAAGTGAGACCCTGTCTCAAAGAACAACAAGAAGAAGAAAGTATTGCCTCAAGGTGCATCCACTTACCTAGAAATGTCTCAAGTTTATCATTGTTTATGGCTGAATAGTACTCCAGTATATATAAAAAGCACATTCTTTTTATCTATTCATTGTTTGATGAACATTTGAGTTGTTTCCAAAATTTAGCTATTATAAACTGTGCTGGTATAAATGTGGGTATACTTATATTGCTGCCTGAACTTGAGGCTGTTTGCAAACTTATGGTGACCTTCCTGCCTCCACCTTACTAGCGCTGGAATTACAGGCCTGAACCATCACCTGACTTTCATAATTTTTTTGGTACTAGATATTGAACTCAGGACCTTGCACTTGTGAGGCAGGCAGTGGAACCAATGAGCTAAATTCCTAGCCCTCATAATATTTTTTATTTAAACATTCACCCATATTTCTTATGCACAGTTCAATTATAACATTTCCCACATCTCACAATTTGGTAGATGGGAACTTTTTTGAAATAATAAGCTGAGCTTCAAAGAAAGGATAATCAAAAAGGTCAGAAATCACAGTATGTGGTTACAATATAAAGACACGATTCTCATTTTCTTAGCTGAAGGAGCTGCAAGTAGACTAGAAATAAATTGTAGGGAGTATTAAGGATAAAATATTAATGAAAGTGTTGGAAACTAAGAAAGCACAAGTTGCAAAGTTTGAAAAATGTACTAGATACGTAAGTCTATCAAATGGGAGAATGGGGAATAAATGTGGCCAGTGAAAGCAGCTGACTGGGAGGGAGAAGGAGCTGAGCTGAATGCTCGGCCGTCTGCGCAGAATTTGTGTCCAGCAATAGGAATTTGCCCACAGGAGGTATGAGCATGATTGTTTCTTCATCTGAGTTCAACCAGACCCTTGTACATACTAGCTTTTGCAATACTGCCAGAAGATCTACAGTTGGAACTAACAGAAATACTCATCTTAAAAAATGCAGAGCACAGCATGCTTTTATAAACATGGAGTTCACAAATTAGCACAATGAACCTGAAAATTTATTTTCCATGGAGAGTTAAAGTTGGGGGAGTTGGCTATTTTCCATTTAATTTTTTTCATTTTATTTTTTCCCATTTGCAATTAATGTCGTTTGCAGTCATCTTGGGGAATTGTTACATGTACATATTACAGCTTGCTTCTTTTTAAAATCCCTTTTCTTTTCCCTCCCCCTCCCAACCTCCTCCTCCAGTTCCCGTACCCCATTTTACATTCTTGATACAGTATTACTAATCTTCCCTCATGTTTTGGCAAATAATATTTACGTTAATTGTGGTAATTTGGTTCCTCTCCATGGATTATCTTTATTCTACTCATTTCCCCTTTACCTTCTCCTCACCCCTTGACCTTGTTCCCTCAGACCACTTCCCTATTGCAAGAGATCTATCCCCTTGTCCTCTTCCATTCATCTTTGTCATGTTCTGTTTGTACTTTGTCTCACTCAGATGAGAGATACCATACGTTATTTAAGCTTGTGTGCATGGTTTTTTAACTCAACATTATATTTTCCAAGTGCATCTATTTTCCTACAAGTTTGTCAAGTTTGCCATTCTTTATAGCTGAATAGTATTCCATTGTATATAGATACCACATTTTCTTTATCCAATTGTCTGCTGATGTGTATACAAGCTACTTCCAAGATTTAGCTGTTACGAATTGTGGTGCTATAAACATTGGTGTGCATGTATCGCTGTATTATGATAACTTAACCTCTTTGGGGAAGATACTTAGAAAGGGGATGGCTGGGTCATATGGAATTTCTAATGTCATTTCTTTCAGAAGTCTGCGTTCTGATTTCCATAATGGTTATACTAGTTTACATTCTCGCAAACCATAAAAGAGGGTTCCTTTTCACCACGGCCATGCCAGCATTTGTTATTGTTCGATTTTTTAATGATTGCCATTTTTTCCAGAGTGAGATGTAATTTTAGCATTGCATTACTTTGCTTTTATCTAAGGGCCAGAGATTTTGAACATTTTTTCATTTCATGTATTTATCATTTGTGTTTCTTCCTCTGCGAAGTATCTGTTCATTTCTCTTCCTAATTTCTTGACTGGGTTTTTAATTTTAGGTGTTTTTTTTTTTTTTTTTAGTTCTTTGTATATTCTAGATCTTGGCCCTCTGTCAGAGTAATAGCTGGCAGATTTTCTTCCCATTTTGTAGGTTGTCTCTTCACCCTACTGACTGATTCTTTTCCTGAACAGAAGCTCTTTAGTCTGATAGGATACCATTTGTTGATTCTTGCTGCTGTTTCTTGTGTGATAGAGATTCCGTTTAGAAAAGCCTTCCGCACACTTACATCTTCAAGGGTTTTACTTATTTTATCTCTCAGTAGGTTTAGTGTTTCTGTTGTAACATTTAGATCATTGAATCCATTTGGTTTTTGCTTTGGGTTTTTTTTTTTTTTTTGAGACAGGGTCTCACTATGTAGTTGAGACTGACCTAGAACTCACTATGTAGCCCATGCTGGTCTCAAACTCACAGCGATCCTCTTGCCTCAGCCCCCTGAGTGCTGGGATTACAGGCATGTGCCACTACTCCCTTCACATCATTGATCCATTTGATTTTAATTTAGTATATGTGAGAGATAAGGGTCTAGTTTCAATCTTCTGCAAGCAGATAACCAGTTTTTCCAGCACCACTTATTGAATAGGCTTTCTTCCAACGTATGTTTTTAGCCTCATTGACAATGATCAGTTGATGTGTCTGGGGAGGTTTCTCTATCCTTGGTTGTGTTCCATTGATTCACATATCTGTTTTTGTTCCAGTATCATGCTGTTTTTACCACTATTGCTTTGTATTATAGTTTGAAGTCAGGTATTGCTATGCCTTCTGCTTTGTTCTTGTTGTCCAAAACTGCTTTTGCTATTCTGGATCTCTTCTTGTTGAATATAAAATTTAGAATTGATTTCTCTACTTCTGTAAAGCATGCTGTTGAAATTTTGATTGGGACTGCATTGAATCTGTGTAACAGTTTGGGGAGTATGGCCATGTCAACAATATTGGTTCTGCCTATCCAGGAGCAGAGAGTATATTTCCATTTTCTGAGGTCCTCTTCAATTTCCTTCTTCAAAGTTTTGTAGTTTTTTGTAGAGGTCTTTAATTTCTGTGGTTAGGTTAATTCCTAGGTATTTCATTTTTCTTGAAGCTACTGTTTATGGTATTGTTTTGTAATTTCCTTCTCGTCAAGTTCATTATTGTACACAAATACTAATGATTTTTGTGTGCTGACTTTGTATCCTGCTACAGTTCTGAAGTTGGTTATTAATGCTGAGATTTTAGGTGGAAGTCTTTGGGTCTTCTGTGTAGAGTATCATGTCATATGCAAACAATGATAATTTGATATATTCTCTTTCTCCGTATATCCCTTTTATTTCTTTCTCTTGCCTGATTGCCCTGGCTGTTTCAATTACTATGTTGAGTAGACAAGATGAGAATGGACATTCTTGTCTTGTTCCTGATTTTAGGGAGAATGCTTTTAGTTTTCCCTATTTAATACAAGGTTGTATATTGGTTTGTCATTAACAGCCTTTCTCATATTCAGGTACAGTCATTCTATGCCTGTTTTCTTCAGGGTTTTCATCATGAAACAGTGCTGGATTTTGTCAAAGGTCTTTTCTGTGTCTATTGATATGATCATATGTTTTTATCTTGTGCCTGTTTATATGTTGAAGTATATATATTGACTTATATATGTTGACCCATCCTTGCATCTCTGGGATGAAACTTACTTGATCATAATGTATGATCTTTTTGATAATGTCTTGCATTCTGTATGCTACTGTCTTATTTGGGATGTTTGCATCTATATTTGTTAAAAAGACTAGGCTATAATTTTCTTTTTTATTTGAGTCTTTATCCAGTTTGGGAATCAGGGTCATATTGACTTCCATAAATGAATTTGGGAGTACTCCATCCCTTTTAATGTCTTTGAAGAGCTTGAGGAGTATTGGTGAAATAATATCCTTAAAGGTTTTGTAGAATTCAACAGTGAATCCGTCAAGTCCGGGGCCTGTTTTAGTTGGTAGAGTCTTTATTGTTGTGTCAATTTTTATTGCTGGTTATTGGATTTTTAAGCATATTTATATCTTCTTGGATTCATTTTGGTAGTTTGTATGTGTCTACAGATCTGTCTCTTCAAAATTTGATAATTTGTTGGAATATAATTTTTCAAAGTACTATCTTCTGGATTTCAACAGTGTCTGTTGTGATTTGAACATTTTCATTTCTAATTGCACTGAGTCTTTTCTCCCTCTTGGTGAGTCTGGTAAGGGATTCTCTATTTTATTCATTCTTTCAAAGAACCATCTCTTCAATCTGTTGATTTTTTTTTACTGTTTTTTAAGTCTCAATTTCATTATTTTCCGCTCTCATCTTTAATATCCACCCTTAATTTTGATTTGGGGATGGTTTGTTGTTGTTTCTCAAATACCTTAAGAATTCTCATAAGGTTATTTATTTTGCGCTTGCACTGGTTTCCTAAGGTGAGCATTGATTGTGATGAATTTTCCTCTAAGACCTGCTTTGATAGTGTTTCAGAAGTTTCATGGACTTATATGGTCATTGAGATTAAACTTCCAGAAATTTTTTAATTTCTTCTTTGATTTCTTCTGTGACCCATTGGTTATTCGGGTGTACGTTTTTTAATTTTCCAGGAGCGTTTGCCTTTTCCAAAATTTCTTCTGTCATTTATTTCTATTTTCATTGCACAGTGGTCTGTTAGTATGCATAAGGTAATTTTAGTTCTTTTATATTTATTTAAACTGGCTCTGTGGACAAGTATGTAATTTATTTTGGAGAAAGTACTATGTACTGCTGAAAAGAACATATGTATACTCTATTGTAGAGGGATGGAATACTCTGTATATATCTATTAAGTCCCTATGCTCAAGGATGTGAGCATATAGAGTGCAATTGCTGTGAACTTTTGCTTCATTTCCTTTTTTAATTCATCGATTTTTTCATCCCTTCTATGAACTTTTTATAGATTTCTGCTACCTGCTGTTTGTTTTCTTCTCAAAATGTGGCCCCTTGCTCTACCTTGGGGGAGTTAGGAGAATTTGGGGCCTTTTTATTTCCTTGCTTCCCCATGCTTCTATGTGTATCTGTGGCTTTGTTTTATATATATCCCCTTCTTTTTCCCCTACTCTTTTCTGGATGTACTACAAGTAGAGGACTAAAGAAGTGAGGGAACTTTGTGGCTTATATGGAGATTTGTAGTAGGATGCTACCTCTCCATGAACAATTTTCAGTTTTTTTATGTCCAATGCTAGCCTTCTGTTACTTAAGTAATTTTCACTCTGTCCCTATGCCTTGTCAACAAAATATATCTGGTTATAATGACATCCACATATTCAATCTTACAACACTTCTGTGTGATAGACATTGTAGTTAAACTTCTCCCTTTGTCTATCCTTTATGCACACTATGACGGTTTATCATTTGTGATTGTTCTACAGTGAAGTAGGTGAGGTAGGGTGAGGAGAATGGGAGCTGGTTGGATGAGGAGTATTAGACACTAACTACAGAGTTTCAAGGGGGGATAGGGGTAAATGAGAATAAAAGGTTGATGTGGGATCTAATTCTATTGCAGTACTTTTTGGTGAGTTAAAGGGTTAGTATTGATGCTTTTCAGAGGATATTTGTGGGGTCAAGGATGAGATATGTGAGAAATGAGGCTTACTTTCTGCTTTAAGAAACCTACATGATTGCCAGAACCTGCTCATAAGGGGGCAATAAACTAGGTAAGATATGGAAGAGGCAGAGGCTCAAGATGATGTTCGAGGGTTAATACTAGAGATGATAGGAGTGCCTGGGGTTGAGCTAAGTATGGGGAAATTGTAAAACTTGGGAAGAGTTTATATGTTTAAAAAAGAGTAAGGAAATGTGTGAATGGGACTGGGGGTGTACCTCAGTGGTGCTGTGCCTGCCCCGAAAGCTCAAGGCGCTGAGTTCGATTCCCAGTACAGAAAAAAAAGAAGAAATATGTTAATAGTACTGTTTCAGAGGTTTGAGAAGAAGACTAGATAGGGAGTTGAGGTAAGGGAGAGAACCTAAACACCTCCTAAATCATTGAGAGAGCAAATACACAAAAGTAACAACTTAATACACACAGGGAACAATAAAAGAACGTAAGTCCATGTTACTAAATAAATCAAGAAACATACAAAAATTTAAACCTATAGGATATCTGATGGGTACCCAGATTAAATATCCCAATGAGACATTGCATATGTGATTCTTAAGTAGCTTCATTTCCAGAGAGTCTCAGTGCTCACACCTCAGTATCTCCTCTGATCTTCCACTGCAATGCTAATGCTAACTCACACTCAGGACTTCCCACCACCAGGTTGTAGGCACCCTTGCAGAGTCTGATCTTATCCTAGTTCCTGGGTTCGGAACTCTTGCTGTCCTCCCTGAGTGTGATGGTGGAATTGACAGACAGATTCACTGCCAAGAAATTGTCCATGGAGTCAAGATTATTCCTATGCAGTTAAATCAGCTACATTGGTAACAGGCTAATCTGTTACAGTGGTGTCTATCAGGCCTAGTTGAGAAATAACATACAATGAGACCGTATTTTGGGTCTTCCTTTAACCTACAAAAGAAGTCTTCATTTATAGTAAAAGCATAATAAGAACCCAAGTATTGACCCTCACATAATATGTGCTAAATGTGATGGCTTTGTCTCCGCTAATGATGAAAAACAGCATTCAACAGTGATATTTATAGACTCAGTTATCTATCTAAAGCCCAGGTGGTTGGGGACTGGGAAATGCCTGAGGGGGGAAAGAGGAAAAACAGTTTTTTTAAAAGTCCTCTGCTATGTGGTATGGGAACCACGAAACAGGAAGGGGGCACAGGGTCCTAGTGATGGTAAAGGTAGCTTATATATTAAGTTGATGATAACATAAAATTGGGAGCAGAATTGGTAGTGAGAAATGAGGATGGGAAAAGATTCTATGACTGATATAAATATTAGAGAGAAAGTTAAGGGGAGATAAAAAGGGGAGAAGAAAGAAAAGAAATTTTGAGAAGGAATAAGAGTCAGGAGAAAGAAGTCAGGTGAAAAGATATGGATAAAAGTAGGAGGGATGTAAAGGGGCAAGGGAGAATTCCCTTACTTTCTATAAACAATATTGGGAGAGAAAGACAAGAGGAAGAGAAGCACACACACTCAGACACGCTCATAAACGAAAAACAAAGCGAAAATGATGGCATAAAATTAGAAGGGATAAACAAGAAGAGGAAAACAGTGGAAGGAGAAAAAATTAAAATTTTAAAAATTAAAAAATAGTACAATAACTTAAAAAAATAAAATAAAACATCCTGTTGCATTGGTTCTGTGGCTCTTTTCCTCAGCCTAGGATTAAGGAGTAGAGTTCAAGCCAGGATGTATCTCTGCTTACACTGGAAGTCTGTGGTGGCAGTCTGCGCCCAGAACAGTGCTGGGCGCAAACCTCTGCGCCCAGTGAGAACAGGTGCCAGTGTGAGCTTCCATTCCTGTGTAACTTGGGTTGAGCCTGGCCTCAGACCATAGGAGCTGAGTCCATGCTCATGAGTCCCAGCCGCTCAGCAGGAGTCCTCACAGCCTGTTTTCTGATTGCGGGGTGTCTCCCGTGGCTGTCTTTCACCCACCCACTCTGGGGACCTGACAGCATGAGCATGACCTGGAGCCAAGGGGCAGCTCTGGGACCCAGACTGCAGCACTGAGACTTCACTGTGACGGAGTCCCTGTCAGCTCCCCCTCCGTGATTGTGGTGGCAGGTGCTGTACAGGATTGCTTACCCACTGTTGATTGCAGAAGGGCTCTGGAAGCAGTAGTCCATGTACCCTTGGGTATTCCAACCACCGCGGGTCCTCTCAGTTCTAATGAGGGTCTCTGTTTCGGTAAGTGAAAATTTGTACTTTCATTTTGTCTCCCAGCTGGTGGCTAGCCAGCCACTCTCTGACAATACAGTTTGCAAGGGGTACCCTCATTCTTTTATTTCTTCTCTATTAATTAACTCTATTTTTGTCCATTCCTTCTTGGTTCCCGGGTAACATCCTGTTACTCTGATCATTCTCTAAACTTCTGTTTTTCAGACTCTAGACACTGACCTGGAGAAGCTGCATTGTTGGCCCTTGCTATTCTGACATTTTTTCCTATAACCCAATTTTTATTTTTTATTAGTACATATTTGTAATACACAGTGATCCAGTTCCTCATGAGGAGTTGGTATGTGCATGTAACATATCTCAGGTCTTTTTAAAATCCCCTTCTCCTCTCCTCCTTCTCCTCTCCCTCCATCTCTTGATTCCCTTTCCACTTGCAAATCTATATCCCTATTTGATAATCTAACTTATATTTTGCTCTATTTAAATCTTGGGTTTCTAATATACGAGAAACCATGCAATATTTATGCTTGTTTGTCTGATTTATTTCACTTAACATTATGGTCTCTAGGTGCATCCATTCTGCTAGAAAAGAAGCAAATTTATCTTTCCTTATGTCAATCAGTCCTCCACTGTTATCGCATTTTCTTTATCCATTCATCTACTGATGGGCACATAGTCTGCTTCCAAGATTTAACTTTGTGAATTGTGCTGCTATGAACATGTATTAATGTAATATGCCTTCAGCTCTTTCAAGAAGATATCTAGAAGATCCACGTCTGTTTTTTGTTGGTTGGTTGGTTGGTTGGTTGTTGTTTTGCCATTAACATACTCTTTTGGTCATTATAACTTTGTAGTATATCTGAAATCAGGGATTGTGATACTTCCTGCTTTCCTCTTGTTGTCCAGGATTACCTGTGCTCTTCTAGGTCTTTTCCTGGTTTCATGTGAATTTTAGGATTGTTTTCTCTAGTTCTGTGAAAAATGCTATTGGTATTTTGATTGGAATTGTATTAAATCTGTATATCAGTTTTGGAAGTATGCCCATTTTAACAATATTGATTCTGTCTATTCAGGAAAAGGGGAAATCTTTCCGTTTTCTGATGTCCTCTTTGATCTTCTTTTTCAACATATTGTATTTTTATTGCACACCTATTTCACTTCCTTACGATAATTTTTAATTATTTAATTTTTGATGCAACTTACTGTGGTAGCAATTTCCTAATTTCTTTCTTGCTGAGTGTATTATTGGTGTACAGGAACACTATTGGTTTTGTGTACTGATTTTGTATACCACTGTATTACTGAATTTGGTTACTAATTCTAAGAGTCTTTTGGTGGAATTTTTCAGTCTTCTATGTATAGGATAATGGCATCTGGAAATTATGCTAATTTGACTTCTTCCTTTCCTGTACATATCTTTTTATTTCAGTCTCTTGCACTTGCTAATGTTTCAATAACTATATCGAACAGAAAGACTGATATTGGACATCCTTGTCTTGTGTCTGATTTTAGAGGGAAAACTTCTGTTTTTTTTTCACATTTAATATGTTGCCACTAGGTTTATCATAAATGGCTTTATTGGATTGAGATGAAGTCCTTCTATATCTATTACCTTCAGTGTTTTTGTCATGAATTGATAATGGATTTTGTCAAAGGCCTTTTCTGTGTCTATTGAGATGATCATGTGCTTTTTGTTCTTGCTTCAGTTTATGTGAGGTATTGCATTTATTGATGTATGTAAGTTGAACTATCTTTGCATCCCTGGGATGAAGCCTACTTAATCATGATGTATGATCTTTTTGATGATTTGTTGCATTCAATTTGCCAGTACCTTGCTGGGGATTTTTGCATCTTTATTCATTAAAGAGATTCACTTGTAGTTCTCTTTTTTTGGTTGGATCTTCAATTCATTTTAGAATCAATATAATGCTACCTTCCAGGAATGATTTTGGGAGTACTGCTTCCCTTTCAGTTTTCTATCAGAGCACTTAAGGAGTACTGATGTGAGATCTTTCTGGAAGTTCTTGTAGAATTCATCAGTGAATCCATCTGGTCCTGTGCTTTCCTTTTTTATTACTGGTTTAATTTTATTGCTTGTTATTGGATTATTCAGGGTTTTTATATCTTCTTAGTATATCTTATATCTTATATATTTTGTTATTCATATTTATCTAGGAATATATCTGTTTTAGGTACTTTTCTTGTCACTGAGACAAAATACTCAACCCCTAAAAGTTAAGGAAGAAAGGTTTATTTGGCTCACAGTTTGTAGAGGCTTCATTTCATAGTTGGCTGGGTCCAAGGCAGGGTTGACATCACAGAAGAGAAACAGTCCATACTGTAGCAGGCAGAAGGCACCCAAGCAGAAGTAGCAGCAGCAACCTACTTCCACCCAGGCCATAAGCCTATTGATTGGTGCCACCCACACCCAGAGCGATACTTCCATTATCCAGAACTATGATAAACCTATTTAGTTATCACACATCCTTAATCCCAATATCACACACCGTCGATCCAGGCATCTCTAAAGAGCCTTGCCTATGAGAGCATGATGCTTTGGGAAGACATCTAGATACAAGCCACAACATTATTCTTTTCTTCTAGATTCACTGGTCTATCGGTGAACAGTTTATAAAGAATTTTATTTTTGCTAATAATCTTTTGGAGTTCAGTAGTGTCTGTTGTGATTTCACCTTTTTCATTTATAATTGCATTGAATTGGGTCTTTTCTTTCCTTTTTTAGATAAGATTGGATAGGGGTTTTTGTAGTTTGTTTATTGTTTAAAGAACCAGTTATTCATTACACTGATTCTTTGTACGGGATTTTAGTCTCTATTCCATTTTTTTTGCTCTGATCTTTATAGTTTCCTGTGTTGTACTAGCTTTGGGTTTGGATTTTTTTTTAAGACTTTGAGGTACACCGGTTATCTATTTGGACTCACTCTGTTTTTCCGCCCCTTTGGTTTTCTTTTTTTTTAATGTGAGCATTCACAGCTATAAATGTACATCTTAAGACTGTTTTCACTGTGTCCCATAACTTCTGGTATGTTGTACTGCAATTATTGTTTAGTTCTAGGAAGTGTCTTGTTCCTTCCTTGATTTCTTCTGTAACCTTTTGATTATTCAAGAGTCTATTGTTTAATTTCCAAGGGTGTGCGTAATTTCTGTGTTTTCTTTTGCCATTGATTACTATTGTCCTAATATGCACGGTATAATGTCGGTTCTTTGGCGTTTACTTAAGTTTGCTTTATTGGATATGGTCTACTTTGGAGAAAGTTCCAGGTGCTGCTGAGAAAAATGTGTCTCTTCTTGTTGTTGTTAGCTATAATGCTCTAAGATAGCTATTAAGTACATTTGTTTGGGGTTTTGTTCAATGCAGGGATTTCTTTGCTGATTTTTTGGTTAGATTTATCTTTTTGTAACAGTGGGGTTGAGGTCACTCACTATAGTTGTGTTGATGTCTATCTGATCTTTTATGTCCAGGAATGGGAACAAAGCAAGACCAAAATCCACCATGCTGGCTTCTCCAAACTTAGGGAATCTCCACTGAATTTTTGCCTTTATATTCATAGCTTTACATAATGCTCTCACAGGCACAGTGCCAGGCCTCCCAGGCTTTCTTCTGAAATCTGAGTGAAAGCCTTCCTGACCCACAATGCACCTAAAACCAGCTCCATGTGGATGACACCAGTGTTTGCCATCAACTACAGCAGTAGGTAGGGTTCCTTCTCTCTTGGATGTAAGAGTCAACTGCCTGGATTGTTGAGTTGTATGAACTCAGTTTTGAGAACCAAATTCTCTAGGCTGCCACCACTCTGGATCATGTTTCCCTGGAGCTCTCTTCTCAAAGCAAAGTCTTTCATGTTTGCAATTTTGAGGCTGCAAAGGGTAAGGTATTTTTTTTGGAAACAGTCTCAATATGCAGCTCAGACTGGCTTTGAACTCGCTATGTAGTCCAGGCTGGCCTCAAACACATGGCAATCCTCCTGCCTCAGCCTCCCAAGTGCTGAGATTACAGGTGCGAACCACCAGGCCTGGCTGTACTTGGCTTTCTAATGCTAATTTTTTTAGCAACCAAGTTCTCCTCTGATCCATCATTGCAAGCAGTAAATTCAACAGATTTTCCTTTCTAGCCAAACTAAAAACTTTTCCAATGGGTCATTCGCTCTTGATTCTTTTTTTTAAAGCAAAACATCTATTGGTACATTTCAGATATACATAATGATAACATTTATCATAGGGAATTTGCACCTGTACATCGTATATCCTGCCTCTTGATTCTTAAGATACAGTTAACTAAAGCCCCTAACAGTAGCCATGCCACAGCCTCAACATTACACTGCCTTGAAATTTCTTCCCAGATTAGTTAGTCCACTGCCCTTATTTTCATTCTTCCATAATATCTCTGGACATGAGCAAAATTCAGACAAATTTTCTGCCAAAGCATTAAAAATAAATTGGACTGCTGGTTTGGCATGGCCAGGAGACCAGGTACCAATTGAGTCTTTCTTCCCACCTGAAACCAACTGAGCCTAATTTTTACTGACTGCATTTCTAGAGCTTTTTGGTTTTCTGAGCTCTAACCAGAATTTCTCATCGAGGTATTCTTACAACATTCTAGGGTTGCTTCTTAAGCCTTGATCTCAAAACCTTTCCAAACACCTCCACAAACCCATTCCAAAGGTTTCTGAACCACATGGCCAGGGAGAGTCATAGCAACAGCTTCATTCCTTATACCAAAAGCTGTCTTAGTTACTTTGCTCATTGTTGATACAGAATATCTCACACCCACAAGTTAAAAGAGCAAAGGTTTATTTTGGTTCACTGTTTGTAGAGGTTTTGTTATCAGCTTGTTTCTAAAAACTGGCTTACCAACTAAACATTGCTGGGGTCTGGATTGCTCACATCTTCTTCTAGAGTTTCATTCCACATTCTTTTCACAAAGAATTAAACAAAACGAGACAAAAATGTGGCAAAGTTCATTCAATAAAGCAAAAATGAAGAGTGGGAGAGAAACTGGCTTTGCAGAGTGAGCTTGGACCAAGTAAATAGAAGGACAGAAAGCAAAGATAAAAGTTATGCAGTGTGGGCTATCATGGAAAGTTATGATAGCCCCACTCCTCATGACTACCTTGCATTTATACTGTCTAAATCTCAAGGAAACCCCACAAGAACTTCTACATTCGAGTCTTGAGAGGGGTGCTGAGATCCTATGCCTCAGGCGGACGTCAGGTCTAGGGCATCCTATTGAGAATCTGCTTGAGTTCTTGAGAGTTGTGCATGTGTCCAGGATCTTGTATTTAACAAGTTATGCCTACTTCCTCAGCCAGCTTTTGCCATGCCCTAATCTCCTGTCTCAGTTTCAGTCTATAGTCAGCTGGCTCCAAGGCAGGGTAGCATGGCAGAGGGTTATGGCAGAAGACAAAGAGCTCAGGGCATAGCAAGCAGGAAGCAGTGGGACTTCCTTCTTTTATTCCTTTGTATTCCATCCAGGCTATAAACCTATTGGTTTATGCCACCCACAACCAGAGTAGATCTTCCTTCTTCAGTAAATCCATTATCTGCACGCAGAACTATGCTAAATCAATCAGTAGACTAATACAGTATCATACATCCATGATTGAGTACCACATACACATGATCCAGTCACTCCCCAAAGCCCCACCTATGCACACATGAAGCTTTCGAGGGAGATCTAGATACAAGCCATAACACTGTTGTTGCCTTATGGTCCCTTTTGCTGATTCTCTTTCTTTCACTTCTGCTTAACTGCTCACCATACCATTGACCTTTTGGCATTGTTAACTTCATTTTCTAGGATATCCTTGAGAATTCTTTTGAGTGCTGGTTGGTGGTCATGAATTTTTTTATCATCTTTATCATAAAGAGTGCTCTTTATCATATCTTCATCAATTTTCAAAGATAGTGTATCAGGATATACGAGTCTGGGTTGTGAGTTATTTAGAGTTATGGCTGTAACACTTCACTCAGAGCTCTCCTGGCCTTTAATATTTGCATTGTGAAGACTGCTATAATTCTAGTTCATTTTGCTTCATAGTGATTTGTTGCTATTCTCTAATAGCTTTTAAGTTTCTGTCCCTGTGTTGAACTTCTGGGATTTTGACCTTGGTGTGTTGTACAGAGGCTCTTTTTTATTGTGACTATTTGGGGTTCTGTATGCCTTAACTATCTGTATGTTTAATTTTTTCCTATATTTGCAAACTTTTCTGTTATTATTTCAGTAAACAGGATTTATGCCATTTGTGTTGCTTATGATTTTTCACTAATTCCAATTAATCTTAGATTAGTCTTTCTTTGCACATGAAGTACAGTTCAATCCATTTTCCATGTTCTTTTGCTGTTTTTGAGGTATCTTTGGATCACTGGTCTTCAGTAGCAGCTGTCTTTCCACTTCTGACTTTCTGTCCTTACACTGGAAACTTCTAACGCTCATATTTTTGGTAGAATTTTTATGTCCTGCATTTCTGTTTGGAACTTGTCTTAACTACTTTTCTTGTTGCTGAGACAAAAACTTGACACCCAAAGTTACAGGAAGCAAGGTTATTTGGCTCACAATCTGTAGAGGTTTCTGAATCTCAAGCTTAACTAATCAACCCCTTCCCAAAATAGCAGCTGATTAAGCACTCTCTGACATTATGACCACATGTCCTTCCAAACCCTTGTGCTCACATATTTTCCCACCACAACTTCTTAGAGGTCTAGTTTCTGCTTACCTTCAACTGCTTTGCATCTCGTCACATGGTTTGATCATTGACTTGTGATAGGAGTCATATCTATCCTGGACACTTTAGCATGTAGAATTACTGCTGAGACTAGTGAAAACCTGTTCAGTAAGTGTTGCATTCACTCAAAATTAGCAGTGGCATTTTGTTCATGGTAAAAGAATAGAGGATGGGAACTGAGGCCAGAAAAGGAGGGGTGGGCCAAGGGGTGTAGCTACTGGCTTTAACTTGCATGGGTTGTATGGAATACAAATTGGTGAGTGTAAAGAGAAGGTGTGCGGTTATCTAGAAAGTAGCGGCTACATGCATTAAGTTCTCTGTGCTCCCCTTTTCCCATCATTGCTGTTTCCCTTTGATCTGTGGCTTCCAGGCTTATTTGAGCTGTTCCTCATTTACTCTGATATTGCCCTGAGTTTTGAAATCCAAGTATAAAGAAATCTGTGAATTAAAGTGGCACATTACTTGAAATGTTTCATTTTTCTGAATCTGAAACACATGATCTTTCCCTCATGAAACTGCAAACTAAGCTATGTCACTACCTCTGAAATTTAAATTTCCCTTTGGAATCACGCTAGCCAAACCAGTTTTGTTTGTACCATCTTAATAATGCTACTGAAAAACCCCTTTCTAAGCCACATTCTATTGCAGAACAGGACATTTGACTGGCATTGAGGAGACAGAGAAAGGGGCACAGATGAGAGGAGGCTAATCATGAAGGAGGGTATTCATACACTGGGGGAGAGCCAGTGGGAGACATTTTATATAGTTGTTGCTAGATTGAGATTCTGAAGCACAGTTTGGTATTTGTTTGGGTTATTTTTCAGAGGACCTCCTGTAGATGTCAACTGAAACAAACACACAGTGATAGTTTGAACTGGATACCGACCAATTCACTTCAGCAATCCTTTTCATCTGAGTAGTTCTCATGGGCATTATTGTAATAAGCAATTTCCCAACACTCAGCTTTGCATCTTCCTCTGTCTCTGTCCTTCAGCAATGAATAAAAGAGTGTTTCTCAGCTTGCTTATGCCAATGTTTTAAGAAGATTTACTTTGAATTTTGACTCAACTGAATAATTCTATTCTGAAAATACACATGAAACTGTTTTCAGTTCATTGACTTTACCCTGAGTTTGAATTCCCTCTCCCCAGCTTAGAGAATAGCCTTGGATTGAACAAAGTGCACTCTTTCCTTCACTTGGCTTTTGTTCTTGATAAACAAACAAACAAACAAAAGAACAAGAAGCAACACCATTTGATAGGGACTCCAAAGGAAGAAAACCTGACTGGGAAGGAAGCATACAGAGAGGGGCATGTCCAAGAAAGCAGCCTGAACTCTGGCAAACCTTTCTGTGCTCACTTCAACTCTCTTCCTCCCATCTTCCCTATGGCCAGGACGCGCAATACCACAGCCTGACTGGAGCTGTCCACTGGAGTGTGGACTGGACCTGTACACAGAGGAAGTGTGGGATTCCACGAGCTTGGAACAATCATCTGACTCCAACAGAGGTAGGTGATGGTTTGCAGAGTGCCCAGGAAGAAGGCAGAGAAAAATGCAGCCCACCTCAAGGAAAAGGGTGTGGGAAGGTACTGGGGTGTCCCCACATCTCCCTAGGCTTGGGGTACAACGATTCTTATTTCCACTGCCTCTGCTTTCCCAGATACACAATGAAAATTATAATTTTTATTTCTTCTCCTGGGTTTAGAGGGAAAAGGAAGCAAATATATCAGAGCAGAAAAACTGGAGAGACTGAGTACAATTTTTCCTTCTTTAGACAGGAATACCCTGCATGGTCATAACTTACCGAACGACTGTGAACATCTGGAGGTTCCACAGAAAACATCCTCAGAAGAGCTACCCAGTGTTGGTACAGAGTCTGTGACTATCCAGATGCCCTATCTAGTATGGGCATCCCCAAGTTCAAACAAGTTGCCTCTGAAACCTAGGGACAACCAGCAAAAGCCTAACACAACAAATTCTTGTTACCCTCAGTATGGGCAACAGTTTGTCAGTAACAAACTACTTCCTTGTAACCCTCAAACAGGAGAGCTAGGTTACAATTGTCACATATGTGGGAAAGGGTTCCTTCACTGGGCAGACCTTGATGCACACCAGTATAGTCACACAAACGAGAGACCCTTCCAGTTCGCCCAGTGCAGCATGCAATTCACTCAGCTGTCTCACCTTATAGAGCATGAGAGAAAACATCTTCAAATACAATCCTATCAATGCCCTGTGTGTAGGCAGAACTTTACACTTTTGTCCAGCCTGACAGAGCACAGGAAAATTCACAGTGAGGGAAAGAAGCATCAGTGCCTGACCTGTGGAAACTTCTTTAATCGGAGGTCATCTCTCCTGCAGCACCAGAGAACACACACTGGAGAGAGACCATATATCTGTGAATATTGTCAGAAAAGCTATAGGTACAGGTCAAACCTGATGATACATAGAAGAAACCACACAGGGGAGAAGCCGTACAAGTGTAGCCTCTGTTCCAAAGGCTTCATAAAAAAAACAGAACTTACTTCCCACCAAGCTGCTCACTTTCGGGAAGAATTTCTTGGTAATAATACATCCAGGGAAAAGGATACTACAGGAAGTGAGAAATCATAAGAGCCTGCTCTGCAGGAGTGCACTGTCCTTCAAGGGCAGTTTCACTTGCTCTCATTTCCATCAAGAGCTTTTGCAATTTGGCTACATGTAAAACCCACCCGCCAAGACATATAAACTCTAGAGTACTCACCTACTAGTGCCACTGTTCTTGATTTCATTTTCTCGGCTGGCCTTGGCAAAACTTGTTTAAGCATTGCAGTGAAAGTTCTTTTTGTCACCAGCCAGGCAGCCACAATGTAGGGACAATTGAGAGCCATATAAATGGAGACATACATAGACATTCCCAATTGCTCTGTCGCTATGCATCATTTTCACCAATAAAGACCTGGCCTGTGACGGAAATGCACCGGCTCACCTTGCTTCAGTCTCATGAGCTCCTTTGAGCAACACGGAAATGCTTCCTGAACATTAGTGACCACAAAGTTGCTTGACCCCTGCCCCAGCACCCAACAGCACCACCTGCTTCTGTGTGGTTGTGGCTCTTTACTTGGGCATCATTTCACCTTTTTTAACGGGGTCCACTTTTGACATGCAGACAATTTAAGAGACAGAAGGTCAACTCACAGGTACCAAGAAGAACAGCAGAAGGTATCCATCACATACGTACTGTGACCCTTAAATGAAATACATTAGCATGTGGGCCGGCTTCCAATATATAGTCGCACAGTGTAACTTGTTTTCTTTGTTGATAGAAATGAAAGCATATGACAGTGAGTTTTACTTTATGTCTAGTTTTGGTCACCCTCCATCAATTTGAGGTAATTTTCTTATTGATGAGCTTATTGTCCCTCATGTTTTGTTTTATTATCACCGTTGGCGTTTTCGTTCTTGTTGACTCAAAGAGTTGGACCATGCTGATATTGTCCTCTCCATTTTTGTTTGTATGGTATTTTGATTAATAAACGAGTTTCATTCTATTTCTGCTTTGTATTCATTTAGTTTTCCTTGAAGGCTTATTTTCGGTGGCCCAAGGAAAGTAAGCATTCAATCTGTGGGGCATGTGTAGAGGGACTCTCACTTGTTGCCGAGTCATTAGCAGGGACGCTGGTGCTAACGCTGGGCTAGTGGCATGGAGTGCATTGCCTTGCTCCACGTGCTGAATGCCTGCATTTTTCTCTGGTACTGGTGGTTGAATCCATAGCCTTCACACTGAACTACATCTCCGGTCTTTTTATTTTTTGTTTTCAAACAGGGTCTCTCCAGGTCAGGGCTAAGTTGCCGGGCTGGCCTCAAACTTTGGGGATATGAGGTCCTAGATCACAATTAAAATAGGACCGGACATTTAGCTCTGTGCTGCCACCATCTGCCTTACAAGTGCAAAAACGAGTTTCATTCTATTTCTGCTTTGTATTCATTTAGTTTTCCTTGAAGGCTTATTTTCGGTGGCCCAAGGAAAGTAAGCATTCAATCTGTGGGGCATGTGTAGAGGGACTCTCACTTGTTGCCGAGTCATTAGCAGGGACGCTGGTGCTAACGCTGGGCTAGTGGCATGGAGTGCATTGCCTTGCTCCACGTGCTGAATGCCTGCATTTTTCTCTGGTACTGGTGGTTGAATCCATAGCCTTCACACTGAACTACATCTCCGGTCTTTTTATTTTTTGTTTTCAAACAGGGTCTCTCCAGGTCAGGGCTAAGTTGCCGGGCTGGCCTCAAACTTTGGGGATATGAGGTCCTAGATCACAATTAAAATAGGACCGGACATTTAGCTCTGTGCTGCCACCATCTGCCTTACAAGTGCAAGGTCCCAAATTCAAACCCTGGTACCAAAAAACAAAAAAAAAAAGGGTGGATTTAGCTCAGTGGTTTCAGTGGCACTATGCCTGCCTTACAGGCTCAAGGTCCTGAGTTCGATCCCTGGTACAAAAAGAAATACAAAAACACAACAATTAAAATGGCCTCCAAATAAAGTCTTCTCCATAATAGGCTGGAGCATAGAACATGGAGCTAACCATTAAACATTTAAGTGCTTTTTATATATTTATGCATATTCGATTTTCATTTATCCCTACATGAATGTTAATCTTAAGAATAGCCAATATTCAGTCTGGGGATGTAGCTCAGTGGCGCAGTGCTAATCAGGGTGCAAAAAAAAGAAAAATTTAGATGGCAGCTGTCTGCCCTGAGAATGGCTTCCTGAGTCTCATCGTCACTGCCCTTTACACAATTAGTTCTTTCTTCATCTCTTCCTAATTAGATTCCCTTCTGAGGAAAAAGAGAATGTGTAAAGCAGGCAGTGAAATACACGTGGCCATCCTGTTGTCTATGGTAGGAGGGGTGCTCCTTCACTGTCACATCTAGCAAGACTGTTCTGTCCACTCTGGAACTTCCGGGACAGTATTCTCAGGAGGGATCCCCAATATACAAAAGAATCCTCTAGTGTATCAAGGTGTAAAGGAAAAGTATATGCTGTATGTGATTCTTCCCACCACTTTTCAGTGGAGTGATGCTATTCTTACCATTGAGATGTGTTCCGGCCTTTATCAACTAAAGGTCCTTTACATGTCTTCGTTGATTCCAAGAGTCTACCTGTTAAATTAAAATTCCTTTAGAACTGTTGCATTTGGCAACAGAGACTATGGGCAGAGAATGCTACCCTTTCCTGAAGATAGGACAAATCAGGTAAGCCAGATTGGGTTCCATCCTGTAAAAAGGAAATTTAAGTAACTGTGCCGAGGTTGGGTGTTGCTGCTTCTACAATCTACAGGATAACTGCCAACTACATAGAAAGAGTCATAGGCTCAGGACCCAATATCAAGACTCCAGTTGTCATTTATGACCTTCGGTTACCACTCTTTATGGCATGAGACCCAGGGAGGGCAGTGCTTGTGTTTGACCATAGGCAACTGATGACCATCACAGATGGTTCAGAGATTTCAGGGGGTATAAAAGAAAGTTCTGAATGCTGATACAGTAAAATTATCTTTTGGGAGCAGTTATAGGAGTGTCAGTTGTTTTGCCATTTTGCAGATTCTAAGGCCTTGCATTGGAAGCAGCGCTACACTAGGTGAGTTTATTTGAAAATATCAGCACAAATGGCATACATATATTTTTAAGGTGAGGAATATATTACCTCCCAAATCCCCAAATTACTACAAAATGGAGAGGTTTTTTTGTTTGTTTGTTTTTGTTTTGTTTTTTTCCAGTACCAGAGATTAAACTCAGGACTTTGTGCTTGCGTGGCAGGCGCAGTGTCATTGAGCTAAATCCACAGCTAAATGATAGAGTTATTTTAATGCTGTGGGTGCTTACAGGTTTAGTCTACATTGTATCACACTCAAGAAGGAAGATGTGACTACAGAGGAATAAGTTTAAGTGGTAAGAATCAGAAGCCAGTGAATGTGGGCAGTAAAGAGACACTAGAAAAGTGAAGGGAATGGATTTTTCCCTAGACCCAATAAAACCCACGTTAGATTTTTGACTGTCATAAATTTAAGATGGTACATTTGTGTAATTGTAAGCTACTAAGTTTGTGGTAATTTGTTACAGCAGCCATAGAATATTAATACCAAAGCTTTAATGAGTGGGCCTTTGACATTAAGGTTTAGGATATTGGCATATGGTGCCATTGATTTTTCCAAATTTAACAGGTAAAATTGTGCTGTTAAATGGAATACAGTGGGGATAATCACCACTTCTCTATGTAAGTAGGATATAATGAACTTCAATACTAAAATCTCTTGTTTTAATTTATAATAGGCTGCCCTATTACAACTTATGGGGAGACTTCATAGAGTCTTTGTATCATATGATTGTAAGTGCCAAAGACTTAATTTTAAAAAATTCATTGTGTCAGATCCTCCACGCCCACTATTGATATTTTAGGGCAATGTGTATTATGACTATGAAACATTGAGACAAAGCAATTGTTTTCTTTAGTATAAGGCATACTTCCACATTCTCTTTAGTGTTTGATAACTGCCCTAAAACTTCAGGAAGTACTTTGTTTAAAATTAGTGAAATTCCTCAGATACATTTATACTTTGAGTGCCAATACTGACTGAGATGGTTAAGTTTCTCTAATTGATGCATCTTAGCAGATGTTAAGCTTAATTAAGAATTTGGAGCTACAAAATCCAATCAGCAACCTATTACCTTTGTCTTGCGTATATTATTTTAATACATGCTGAATTTCCCATAGGGTCAACTTTTGGCCCTCTCTTTCTGCTATGTTTTATTTGTTTCTTCTCCTTGTATCCAGGTTTTTAAAGGGACACTATATATACCTCAGAGAGTCCACTCTATTCTGTACATATTTACTGATTTCTTCTTTCACATAGTCTCAAACTATTATCATCAAAGTTAGGGGCCAGACCCTAACTCTGAAGTCAGCTTTGAATTAATGAACTATTTTCTTATTCCAGGAGAGCCCCATGAAGAAGTATTTTCCTTACAACCTTGAAGATCAGGAAGTCTGTGGTAACAGGGTTATGGGCAGTAGCAACAGCATTATAACCCTACTGGGCTTTTAGGAATGTTTTAGAAATGTAAAGTCAGCAAGCCACATGGTAACTGCTCTTCGCCAAAGGAGTGACTATCTGATGGACACATGCTGCACAGGGCCTTTTTTTCCCCATTGAGATCCATAGAATTTGGGCTAGTGCTGAATGTGATACACAAATGGTGCTTTGAAGAGAGTCATTTCCCTGAGCCTAGTGCCAGTCATGGCTTATGCTAAAATGGTGAAACAATGTAAAGTTCAACCCAGACAGATGACACAGATACATTTGCAATGAGACACATGATCGAGGCTCATTTAGAGGAGGTCTCTAATCCCAGAATTCTACTCTCAACAGCTAATTATAGAAATTTCCAAATTATGCTTCTTATAGGATGTTTGGTAAGATTCATCGAATGAAGAATACAACAGCACAACTGAAGTTGCTGTCCAGGAACAGGACAATTGCTGTCTAAAATTGCTTTCCAGGAGACGGTAGCTCAAAGTAAATCCTTTCCATAGGCAGCTGAGCCACTGAGGGAGCCAAACCAGGAGACGAAAGACACCGTGATGGCAGCCATTGACTAGACAACCTGCTCACTGTGCCAATATCTGGTAAAACTCCACAGAGGTGCAGTAGATACCTTCCAACCCCAAATTTGCTTTGAATCATGAAACTGATGATGCCACACATGCACCAAAAGGGTATGAACACGTTTATTACTCACAAACAGGCTTTTGGGGGAGAGTAAGGCAGAATAAGACAGTTGACAGCAGATGTCAAACTCTGGGATGGGTGTTATTATGATCCCAATTTACAGATGAAAAATGAGGTGTACAGATGTCAACACAACATGCTTATCCATAGCTTATAAATGTCAGCAATGGGATTTGGACATGCGTTCACCTTATGTTAGTGATTGCTTTCTTAACTCAGGCCAGGTAAAGTAGGAAGCATCTGAACTAATGACAGATTGATTTCCCAAGCAAGGAAGAACACCTTTATTAAATCTGAAGTTCTATTAATTAATGTGGTACCAGTTATGGGTTCTGTACAATTATTCTTCAAAATGTTGCCCCTAGGATGTTAACACTTCTTTCAATTGAACATGAAGCTCACATTTTCATCAGTGCCTCTTACTGTATTAATAAAAATGTATTTTCTTATCTGAGGACACATACTACTATGTCCTACCACCAGCACTGTATTCAGAGGCTGAAGGTCAGTATGTCATATCTGTAGGGTATAAGATCTCATAATTTGAGGTAAGGCATGGTTGCAAGGGTAGTTGTCTAAGCAGTCTGGGAATACAGAAAATGCCAAGTTGCCCTAGCTGAGGTCTTAACAGCAGATGCTGGCAGAATTTTAAGGAAAACAAACGGAACATCCTGTTTTGAGTGAACACAAGCCGTCATAGAGCTGAGGAGCTGCCTATCAGCTATGGTGTAGAGACTAGCTTGAGGATAAGAAGCCTTCCTTTTCTGACACCATTCAGTGTCACCAGCTTTGCCTTACCCCAAGACCTCCTCTTCATAAGTGGGAGAAAGGAGGAAACAACCCCACAGATAAGACAAAATTTCAAGGAAATGAACATACAATGGAAACTGCTTAGATCAGAGAGGTTGGCTGAGATAACCACAGTAAAAAAGGCTAAGATCATCTAAGTAATCACTGCATGTCAGCCACTGTTCCTGAGTACTTCAATAACACCACCCTCAATAACACCATCCCATTAGATCATCACAAACACCCAAGGGTTAAAAGGTGCTTGGTAACAGTTTTAAAAAGGGGGAACCTGAGGATCACAGAGGTTTAGGAACATGACTTAAGTCACACAGAGCTGGAAGTAGAAATTAAACCCTTTCTCTCGAGCATGTTTTCCTAGTCACTTTTGTTAGTACCCTTTCTCAGACACAGCTTTCATGATCAAGAATTGGTCGGTGTCAGCTTCCAGTTTAACGGAAGCATGAATATGGTCAATGGAAGAAACATTTTACATGGAATAGTTTAACTTCCAATCCTTATTTTGGGGGGAAGGAAAGGAGAAAATCTATAGTTTTTTTTTGTTGTTGTTTTGTTTTGTTTTTGTACCATAGTGGGAAGGGTCACTCTCTGCCTCAAGGCACCTAAGGTTCCATTCCCCCAGGTCAAGTCAGAGAGAGAGTAGGGCAGCCACTGAAAGGAGGGAGGGCAGGAGGATCAATCCTCCCTTGTTCTGTTTCCACTTCTACTCCTGCTGCACAGGACAAACCAAGTCCTGACTCATTTGCCTTAGGGTTCCTCCTGCCTTGGTTTCCTTTGATCTGTCTGGATATTCACAACTCTCCTCGGATGAGTCTACCTTTCTGTGGGGCTTGACCAATGTTATCTGTCCAATGCCTGTACAACCAAGCTAAATATTCAGAAGGACCCGCCTTCATTTCTGAAGGCTCTGGAAGAGAGGCGCACAATTTCTATACCTCCTTGGACTTCCTGGGGAAATAGGAGAATAAGAACAAGAAGCAGAATTGAAACAAGGAAAAGGTGGGCTCTCTTTCCAATCCCTCTTTTCAAAGGCTGCCCTACTCACCCTCACTTCACACCAAGTTAGGATTAGTTTAAAGAACAGGTCAGGAAGGGGATCCCCAATTTTTGTGGAAGGGCCTGCGTTCTGGGTGATAATGATATGCAAACCTGCACTGGAATAACAGAACTGGGGTGTCATGTACATGCTCATGCCACCCATGTGCTCTGTGTACTTACATATGTATGTGTGCACTGCCTCTTAGCACCAGGGTCTCCATTGCTGAAATATATTCTTCTTAATCTCATATTTACCCCAGGTCAACAGTTGATAGGAAAGATGTGACTCAGAGAACACTGGGGGCTTAGAACACAACTTTTTACCTTCCCTGTACTCTTGACCCTCCCAATAATGTCAGCTCCTTCCACATCTTGAATTTTTTCCTCTAGCCTTTGGTTCCACAGCAAGTCTAGAAACCCTCTCACCCCAATTTCTGTAAACATCCACTTTCTTTTAAAAAATGTCATCGTGAGGCATGGACATGAATGAGCAGATGCCCTTATGGTGTGGAAAGGGCAGGAGGGCAGAATGGATACAGCAGCAGTGGGCTGGAGTTTTAAAATAGGCTATGGGAAAAGTAGGCAGCCCTGAGTTTTTATAGGAATTTCATATTTCTGAGAAAGTTTCAGATATTTTAATCACAATAAGAACATTGAATATCCTCTTTCCTATTCCAGTGCTCCCTCAGAAACAGCTCCCAGATCTCTCTCTCTCTCTCTCTCTCTCTCTGCAAATCAGCATTTTTACTAGAAACACAGGTGCCTGTATATGAGTATCAAACAATCCTATAAACATTGTTTCTAGTAGGTGATAATTAAAAACAATCTAAATCTTCATCAACTGTCAAATGGATATACAGAATAAATGTTATTTCAAAAGAAACAAGACAGGCAGGCATGGTGGTGCACATGTGTAATCCCAGCCTTGGAGAAGCTGAGACAGGATGATTGCTAAGACTTTAAAGCTAGCCTGAGCTACGTCGTAAGACCTTGTCATAAAAGAAGGGGGGGGGAGAGGAGAGGAGAGAAAGAACTCAAACATACAATATATTGTTTAGAAATCGATTTGTAAATGAAACACTAAAGATAAATGTGATAGTTAATCATTACTGTCAACTTCATTGGCTTGAGAGGCACTTAGATTAGTAAAGCATACTTCATGCAGTCATAGGCAGGGCTTTTTCAGAAGAGGCTGGATCTAGAGTAGGTGACCCTGGAATTGATTCATGGTGCAGTGCTAGGCTTAAAGGCACTAAGATTGAGTGTGAGTGCCACCTGCCTTAAGCAGTCTGGATAAAATAAAAGGGGCAGAAAGACAGTGCTAAGATCCCTTGTTGCTTTTTCTGTCTGTCATGAACTTTCTCTTCTGTGATGTCCCTCTGCCATGCTGCCCCGACTTGGAGCGAGCTGGCTATGGACTGAAACCTCTACAAAACCGTGAGCCAAAATAAACCTCCCTTCCTCTAACTTGTGGGTGTCAGGTATTTTGTCCTAGCAATGAGAAAATAAGACACCATCCAAAGAAATACAACTTGCCAGTAACCTTGCAACCCTATACATGGCACCTTTTTATCAAAATATTCATCTCTCTCAGAAAGATAATCACTATCCTGAATTTCATGGTAACCAGTGACTTGACTTTTTCTCCCCAACTAAGTTTGCATTCTTAAATACTAAACTTGTATTTTGTTCATTTAGAAACAAAACTTCTTGGGCTGGGAATTTAGTTCAGTGGTTCCGCTGCCTGCCTCATAAGCACAAGGACCCGAGTTTGATACCCAGTACCAAAAAAAAAAAAAAAAAAAAAAAAAAAAAAAGGAAAGAAAGAAAAAGAAAACAAAACTTTCTTGCTATCATGTTGGCATCTCCTTAAAAGCCATATGTTGGAACCTACTCTCCAATGTGATAGTATTAAAAAGTGGAGTTTGGGGGAAGTAATTAAATCATGAGGGTCCACTTTCACGAAGGGGATTAGTGCCCTTTTGAAAACAGACTCAAGTGAGCACTGTACCCTTTCTGCTATGGGAAGGCACAAGTCGTCACTGTTTATGAAGCAGAGACTGAGTCCTCCCCAGACACTAAATCTCTTAGCATCTTGATATTTGACTACTCAGTCTCCAGAACTGCCCCCAACACATTTCTGTTGTTTGTAAATCACCCGATTAAGATGTTTTATTTTGGTATAACAGCTTGAATTGATTAAGGCAGTACCATACTATATGTAGGAAATTGTCCAAAAGAAAATGCAATGAAATCTCTAGCCATGCCTGAAGAGTATGGCTCTTGGACAGAGACTTATGTGGGATTTTTCAGGCAGACCTCATGGCAGTGGAGAAACTTTCCACCCCACACCAGACAATGCATAGCCAGTACATTTGTCTCTCCAAAGGGAGTTGCAGCCATGGACTCAGGCACTGCCCTGGCCAGCCATCTTTTTACCTCTATCTGGATTCCTGGCCTTAGCACATCCTAAGTTCCTTTTCTGAAGGCCTTCAGCCAAGATTTTCCTCTTCCCTCCTAACCAGTGGTAGTTAACTGATGTCCTAGCTTCAAACACTATAGACTGGTCTCACCAGTTTCCACATTTATGTAATTTCTAAAATTATTATTAAATTAATTATTAAAATTCAAAATTTGATTTTGAAACCACTTGGAAATTTTGTGGAGGTTGGAACTTTCTGGCAGATTCGTAATTTCAAGTTACAATTCAGCAGGTTAGAAATGTGAATTTCTTTAAACCTCTATAACTGAGTTTAAATCACTCATGAATGTCTATTTCTACTGATGGAAGAAATTACCAAATCTTACCACTTGAAGGTGACTCATTTCCTTCTGTTTTAAAATGTAATCTCTTTGGAGCAATTAAATTTTTATTTTGTTCTTCACTTCAATTGTATAGCTCCAAAGTCCAGTAGCATTACTGAGGTTGCTCTGTCCCTTCATGTGTTCTCTCCTACCCTATCTCCTTCCCCTTTCTCCCATTTGCTCTTGATTTTTTCCTCTCTCATCCCCCTGCTTCCACTCACGGTCTGCTCCCTTGCTTTTATTCTTTCCCTTATCATCTTCTTCCTCTTCCTCTCTCCCCACCCAATCCTTATTTCGTTCTCCTTGCTCTTCTGTTCTGATTCTTACTCCTCTTTCTACTTATCCTCCTTTTGCTACTGATGGTTGCAACAAGGAGGATGGGCTTGCACCCTTGGTTCTCTCTTCTCCCTCCACCTTTAGAAATTTGTCATTTCCCATTGCATCTTTGGTAGATGAAATTGATTTTCCCTGGCCCTTGGCACACAGAAACATCTGATGCTGGTGTCCGTGGTTGTTGCAATGACTTAGAATTGGAAGAGTCATATGCTCCCCGCCCTTGTCTTCCAAGTCCCAACTTTTGTTTTATTGACCAATCTTCACATTGCCTTACAGAGTCTCTTTCTTGGCCTGAGGGTGGAATTCATCTGTACTATAAATGAGCCATGGGAAATAGGAACCCAAGGGCACCACTTCAAGACCTCTCCCATTGTGTACCAGGCAGTACATATTGACTCCTTCCTTAGCTCTTCCATGCACAGCTCAAAAAGAGCCCTACGCCTTTGTAGGGGGCAGAAATCGGTTCTTATTTCCTATCCTTATGTAAAAAGTGATGGGTTCAGAGAAAATGGGGTTAAAAATTTAAAATCCTATTGATGTGCTATGCCAAAAAGAGAAACAAGATCCTCACTCCATTTCCAGCAAGCCTTGACTTAAACACAAGGCCAGCACCAAGAAATTATGCTCTTAACTTCTCCCTATATTTAATACTCATTGAAAGAGCTGTACTCAACTTTAGGCACCTCAGCAGTTGAAAAATGATATACAGAATGTGAAGATAAACCCAAAGAAAAAGAGAATTTTCAAAACTATAAATTTTTTAATAGTTGTGATTTATTTTATGTACTTGACACATGAGAACAGACTGAAATAATACTTTTCTTGCCCATGTGTGCTTAGCAATAGCACACATAGCAATCATACCATGCATATGTCTTGTTCTATGTTGTTTCTCATTTTCTCATAATAATTTTCCTACATATATATAGGAAAGTTGAAAATCAGACAATGAACACCTTCCACCACAACCCCAAAATTAGCTTTTAGTCATAATTTATGTGTCATTTTAATTTCTGCTTAATAACTCATCAAGTTGATTTGTCTTAATTTTATTTTTTTTTAATTTTTTTTATTTTTGGTACAGGGGATTGAACTTGGGTCCTTGCGCTTGCAAGGCAGGCCACCGAACCACTGAGCTAAATCCCCAGCCCTGATTTGTCATAATTTTAAAGATCCCCCTTTTCTGGAAATATTCTTTGGTTCCACATTTCTAAAACTATAATTAATGATTGATGACAATCTTTAAGTATACTTCTTTCCTAAATTTTTTAAGATCTGTGACAGCTGATAAGCTGGAATGTTCATGCCAGTGTCCCCAAAATTTCCATCATTGGGGAATGGCATATGGATGTTAATAGAGAATAGAAAGTATAAAAGAATCCATATAATAAGTACCTTGCCATTGCAAAGAACCAAAATTACCTTAAAGCAGTCATGGACTGTGTGGGGGAGTGGGGGGGTCATTAGATTCTATTGGTTCTGCCTTAGGAATTCCCAGGTTCAACCTCTTCCCATAAGCTGTGGCATCTGTGACTTGAGTCAGAGGCTACTGGACCACCTGCAAGACAGAAACTGCTCCTAGTCATAGGGATATTAGATCAAGGGATGTCCCATATAGAGGAAGGCTTGGTGGCCAAACTCAAGAGTTTATGTCAGGAAAGTAAGGGACAGCATCCCAACAGAAATTGTATAGTTTTCATCTCTGGCTAGAAGAGAAAGTCTTAACAATGAATCCATATTTCTATGACTCTCCTGTACCATGTCCCTAGGGCAGGATCCTCTTGCTAGGATCCTGAAGCTGTCTACCCTTCCTGGGAAATGGACTTGTGTCCTCTAAGTTTTCTCCCTGGCCCAGAATCACCAAAAACAGTGCTATAGAAGACTCATTGAGGAAAGAGGCAAGATCACGTACATCTTGGCCTGTGCTTCATGGATTATTCTTTCCTTATGATTAGGTCAGTGCCCTAGACTTAACATGTCTATGGAGAACTTGCAGTCACTATGCAATTGCCTGTATACTATGGCTATGTTTATGTCTATGGTTTGGAATAGTGCTGCTTGCATTCATATCCCAGCCATTTCTCCTACCATATGTGCAACTTTTGGTTTACTGCCTAAAATGACATCAAATACACAATTCTCCGGTTTTATCCTTCTAAGTAGCTGGGAATATATATGGGAGCCACCCCACCTGGCCTAACATCTTTTTCTTTTTTTTACCTTCGTTAAACTGAACCCACCACCTTCTACATAATAGGCAAGTCCTCTACAACTCAAGTAAACCCTCAGAACCTGTAGCAATGGAACTTTGGGTGATAGTTCATCTCCATGTCTTTATCTGTTAAATAAGAATATAAATAAGGACTACCTCATTGGGCTGCTGTAGAGGGAGTTGGTGCCAAGCACATACCAAGTACTCATGGACCATTGTTGTGATTTTACTATTAACATTATTCATGTTTTAAATTAAATTTTACCTTTTCCTGAGGATTTTGTACCATCACAAACTATATCTGCATTTTAAAATTTATTGTCTATTTACCATTTATACTACATAATTTGCATTAGATAACATACTACCTGATTGCTTCTTCCACAGGTTTATATTTTCTTCTATGGTAATGATTTTAAGCTCATTAATATATCAATTTTTGACCAGATTCTTCATAAATGTTTATATCTGTGTATATATGTAATGTTTTGTCTCTGCTCTCTAAACTTGCCACCAGTTTTTCAATGGACAGCTTAGTAGCTGTGCACAGGATGACTGCAGTGGCACTTGTGTGAATAATTGGGGGCACAGAGAGTTAGGGACCACGGTACTTCTCATAATGCTGCCACCAGGAGAGACAGTGGAAACACTGGCTGAAAAAGAGGAGACTAAAAGAACACTTGGAGAAGAGAGAGCAAGATCCATTCTTATTGCAAAAAGATTGAAGTTGTGATGAGATTCTGCAAAGAAGATGAAGGGTAGTTGAGTGGAAATACAAGGATTCAAGGGTGGAAGTAATAGCTAGAGGTAAGGATCTGGAAGCCCTGGCACAAGACTCACTGTGGGTGTCACTGCAGCGGCTGGATCTGCTGAGGGCAGCAAATGGGCTGAGGAGAGAGCCAGGCTGGGTCCCTAAGAAGGCCCAAATGTACAAGGTGTCCTCAGTGGTTGGCAGTGAGAAAGAGACACCGGGAAGGAGTCAGGGCTGTATCTAAGGCCCAGCAAGTCATGGCTCTGCGTGTGTGTGCCTGCAGTGATACTGTTGCTGTCATCGCTCTGGCTCTCAAACCTGTCCCCTCCTAAACCTATGGGCCTCTCTGTGCCACAAATACCTACATCCTCACAAATACACATCCTACCATATGAGTCAGAGAGGTCCCCAGTACATCCACAGTGTAAACCTGACTAGACCATTCATCAAATGTCAGAGGAAGTGTCCTCAGTAACAGCTCCTACTCCCCTCCAAAACCCTTAGATCATCCAGATATTTCATACAAGTCTGAGGTTCATTCCCCTCCTGAGCCTCTCTGTGCTTTCTGCTTCTTTGCCTCCCTGTGCCCTCAGAACCCACCCTTGCTTGTTCTTGCCCTGTATGGTGCTTGTCTGTCACGTCAGCTCCTGTTGAGTGATGAGGCTCAAGGTAAGACTCATGAATCACGAGACATGGAGCCACTGCTGTCCTCCCTGCCCAGCCCACTCACCCTACCACACACACTGTTAAATGATAGCCTGGGATATTTGACTAGAGAACACATCATGGCTGGCCTGGATGCACAGAACCAGCTGTGTCTACCCCTGTACAGTGAGACTTCATTCTCAGGATGTTCCTGGACATTTCCAGTGCTTCCCTTCTCTGAGTCGGCCCTTGCTGCACCCTTAGGCTCACGGTCATCACTGCATACAGTGCCTAAAGGACCAACACTGAAAGTCATGAGAAGGTCCTTAACCACTAGCATGAGCTTATCCTTGAATATTTGCAGGCTTTGACCTTCGTGACTTGGAGACTGGGATCATAAAAGAATTTTTAAAAGAATCACTGCAGGGGAAGGATCTTAGCCACCTTTTCTGCCGATTGGCAGCCACCTTCTCACTAGCTCTCTCTGAGCTGGTGTCACCCTTAGAGAAATGGAAAAAGTACAAGGGGAGAGGGCAGCTGAGGTGTTTGAAGGGGTCTGTGGCTGGGGTGATCAGAGATTCTTATCCTTCACTGTAGTAAGGGAGCTCTCTCCCATGCACACACAGCCTGGGAATCGTGTGCACGTACATTTGCATGCACGTGCACCAAAACCATAATCTCTGAATGTGAAAGAGTCCAATGTCTGAAATAAGTCCCCTACCATCTTCACATTTCCCTCAGGGCAGTGAGCCTGAGGGAAGAACACACATCTTGGCCCACTAATAAGCCTGCTCTAAAAGCAAGCAATTCTCTGTATCCCTGCAGACTTCCCAGATCCCTTGTTCTTGTGGAAAACACATACCCTGGCCATCAGTTCATTCATTCTTGCTGATCTTGGGTTGGAAAGACCTGTGAGAAGCACCCCATACCTGCTCTCAAATCTCATCAAGTGTTTCTGTCTTCCTCCATGTTTGGGTGACCATGCATAGTGGGTGCCCATAGCTCACAGCTAAATGGGCAATTTATTCCTTGACATAAAATGACACAATTATAGGAATTAAGTTCCAGCTTCCAATGAAGAGGTGCTCTGAACTCCCAGGAAGAGCCTGAGACTTCTCAACTCTGGATTCTCTGGACTAAATGGCAACAATGGAGTTGCTGACTCCTGCAGCCAAGTCCTTTATGACATCCTAGGGAGAGACCTGGCTCAACCATTGAGCATAGCACCTTTCCAGGCAGAAAGACCACAAAATTCTTACTCTCTTCTCCTTGGAGAAAGTTGTTGAAATCTGCATTGGAAAGGTTCCTTAAGCAGCTGAACACTAATCAAAAAATTCCCATGATAGGATTCTTGGGACCATTTTCTAATTAAAAATTGCAATTGGCAAAAGTCAAAAGGTACTAGGATATATAGATCAAAACATACATTTCAGTTCACTGAGTGGTTTGGAAACTGTGAAGGTTGATCTGTTTAGGGGACAGAAAATGGCACAAAGATTCTGACAATGATTTCTGTATTCTGGGGGTTTTGCTTATTTTAATTTAAGACAATTCTTTTTATTTATAATAAAAAAGAATATAAGTTTTTATTTAATAGGCACATGTTATATATATTCTTACTAGACGAATGATAGATAGATAATAATATTTGGGCCATTTCCCATGTGCTTCCCTCCCCTTCCCTTCTCTCTCCTCTACTCTTCCCCTGTTCCCCTTCCCCATCTCCAAGAAGTCTGTCTCCCTGTTTCCGACCATCTCTCTGTTTTATTCTCTTTAATATGCCACTGGCAGTCTTTACGGAGGTGAGCTTCAAGAACTGGGAGATTTCTGCTACAATCATGCATTCTTTAACATCTTGTTTATTAGCAAAAATCAGCAATCCCACATTCCTTATGTCCTCATGGGCTAAAGTTTTGTAGAGTTCTTCTCTAGGTACAGAAATCCTGTCCGTACTTTCCACAATTACAAACTTCGTATTAGTATAGTAAGTGTTCCAAGAAGAGCAAAGAGATTCTTGACCACCAATATTCCACCTCAGGAAACATGTATCATTAATCACGATCTCTTCTACATTACTTCCTATTGTAGGGGATGTATGTATGACTTCATTCATAGAAAACTGGTAAGGGATGGTAGTTTTCCCTGCGTTATCCAATCCAACAATGATAATGTTGTGTTCCTCATGATTGAAGAGTCACTATATCCTGGTGAAGAGAATTCCCATTCTCAGGCAGCGCAAAGCCCCTCCAGCCACCCTGACTGCCAGGCCTACCTGGTTCAGGCTGAGGGTGGGAGGGACATGCTGGAGCCTCTACCTCTGCTGCTACTGTTCCTGGCTGGCCTCTGGCTGCTTCCAGAAACCAGAGGGAGGACCCCTTCTTTGCTGCCGCATCCATGGCAAGGTACTCACCTGGCTCAGGACATCTGCCCATTGTCTTTAATGAGCCTCACAGGCCACCATCCTCCCCCAGCTCCTCTCTGTGGCAGCAATGACTACCACATCTCTCAACTGTACTAAAACCAAATCAAAATGCATCAAACACCTAGATATAAAAACAGAAACACTGAAACTGCTGGAAGATAAAGTAAGGCAAACATTGGAAGACCCAGGCATAAGCAAGGACTTCCTAAACAGAACTCTGGTAGCACAAGAAATAAAACAAAAACTCTACAAATGAGATTAAATTAAATTAAAAATATGCACAGTAAAAATCAACTATGAACAGAGTGAAGGAACAACCTCCAGAATAGGAAAAAAAATTGACAGCTATTTTTCTGATAGAGGCTTAATATCTAGAATATATGATGAATTCAAGCTGATTATACCCCCAAAATGAGAGATCCTATCAAAAATGCACAAATTATATTAATAGATACTTCTCAAAAGAAGCAAAAATGGCTAATAATTACATATGAAAAATTTTCAATATCTTTAGCCATTATAGAAATGCAAATAAAAATGATTTCTGTATTTTGATTCTGCCTTTCCTTATGGGTCTCTTTACGTGTAAGAGGCAGCTTATAGCCATTAGGCATGACTCTGCCTGATGGGCTTTACTCACTGTAGAAGCCTCCTGTTCTTAATATAAGGACAGTTGGAAATGACAGCGGATTATATTATCCCTGAAATAAGTCCTTTAACATGGCAGGTCAGTTAGTGGTATGTACGCCAGCTTTTTCCTGCTATGCCTGGGATGAATCCAAGGTGAGTGAATTCTACATAGGCATCTCCTGTGAATACACTCCACCTGTCCACTGTGGTAACTTGTGAGATCACTCCCTCCCAACTGACTGCTTCATACCCCTACCAGTGCTGCTTGGCCTTCTCTTTCAAGCCAACAGTTTGTAAACACAGGATTGTAGCAGGGTCTACTTCTAAGAACCTACACTTGGACACCACGTGCCTCAATGCACCCTCACACTAGAGTGTGTGGCTGGAAGTAGATTCAGATGCTCAAGGTCATTCAGTACCAACACTTCAGAGATAGGCTTTTCACCATTCTTTTTATCCTGTACCTTTCTACCTGGTCATCCTCTATTTCCTGTTTTTCTCTGTTGATGAAGTATGTCTGCAATACAGAGATGTACAGTTAGCTGCAATAGAAATACCTGTATACATATCTCTCAGCTAAGGAAATCTAACTTGAAGCAAAAAGACTCTATATGTATCAGAAGTAAGTGGTATTGTAAATTGGATTTTGCGATTACTATATCTACATACTATTACACAGAAAAGTAGCAGCGAAAACCAAATAATTTTGCCCCATAATCCTCTCAATGCCCCAGCCATCTCCAATCAGCTGGGTCCTTTCTTCTTCTGTCCTCATGAACAATCTGAACTTCTCTGCTCACTGTCTCTGGTGACCTCTGCATTCCACCCAGTGAGTGTTAAGTAATTTCCTTGTCTTATTCAAGGTGATCATCGCAGCTCTCATCTCCCAATGTCATGATTTCTCACCTCCTTCATCTGAGACAAAGCCCAAGCTGAACAGAGTGAGCTGTGGTCAGATCCTTCCACATAAATGCAGCCAGGATCTACTCCTCTGCTTCCCTAACCATCTGTCCCCCAAGGTTTAATGAACACGGAGAGGGACAAAAGGCACATCAGGAGAAGTTTCCCTCATCTGGGTGGAGTTTAGTAGCCATTTAAACACAATTTCTTTCCTCTGGAAGGCTACCACCATGACTGGTTTGGAGAAAGCACCATTGGTTGTCTAATACCTGAAGCCCCTAAAGTACGGCCTCCATGCAGCTATCTTGCTGGAGTTCCCACCCAGTATCCTCCACTCCTACTTTCTTTCTTTTTCTTTTCTTTTCTTTTCTTTTCTTTTCTTTTCTTTTTTTTTTTTTTTTTTTTTTTTTTTTTTTTTTTTTTTTTTTTGTGTTTTTTTTTTTTTTTTTTTTTTGTTATTGGGTCCTTGCGCTTGCAAGGCCAGCCACCAAACCGCTTAGCTAAATCCCCGACCCCCTACTTTCCATTTTTTTGCAGTTCAACATCCTACCCACTGTCTTTGGCTAACTTCAAGAGAGAGAAACAAGACCCCTATGACCTCCTTGAAGTCCCATTCCCTAGATATGTGGAGGTGGAGAGCATGACCACATGTACACTCAGCTGACCTCAAGCTGCTCTGAACACAACCCCTCTTGACTCTGAATTCCCCACACTCTGCAACATTAGTATATACCCTTTCATTGGTAAGTGGCCAGAGCTCACATGCCTGTGGCCCTTTGGTGGCATGCAAATGGGACAGGAGTACAGAGGCTATGTGAACAAGAACCACTTCAAACTAAAAGAAGGAAAACAACTTTCATTTTAAAGTTCTTTCGGGCAAAGGTTTTGTTGATCCACATCATTTCCCTGGATTTCTCATCATCCCCAATGAATACGGGTGAATGACTCTGATGGTGTTTTGGCAAAGGCCATCTCTACCCTGGTGTTGTTTGAGAAAATCCTTAGCTACTCTGCCAGGTGCACATCACATCTATGCCTTCCCAGTTTTTTCCCAATGAAAATGCTCAGCATGGTGTTGGAGGCCAAGTTGACTTTCAAGTATTTATATGCTTTCTTCCTGAGCCTCGGCTGGCATGTGGTGGGACTGACTTCAGAGCGGCCTTTGTCCATAACTGCTGGCTCTACAAATGGCTGCAGGAAGGAAACACAACAGAGAATGCCTGTCAAACTTGCTGGGATCTGGAATTACCTGTAGCACTGGACACAGCCTAGATGCCCATCAACAGCTGAATGGCTAAAGATAATGTGTTATGTATTCACAATGGAATATTATTCAGCCATAAAAAATAATTCTATTGTGTCATTCTTGAAAATGGATAGACCTTAAGACTATAATGTTAAGTAAAATAAGAGAAACACAGAAAGTTAAATGTGATACTGTTTCTCTTCTATAAAAAATCCAAAATATAAATATATCAATAAGTAAAATAGGAAAGATGGTAAGAAACAAAAGGTCAGACTTTTCAGAGATAGGGTAAAGGGATAAAAACAGGGAGAGGGAAGGTGGGAGGAAAAAAGGATCAAAATGATCTAGATATGTTACATACATAAACCAGGTCCCCTCAGTAGAATATGGTAATTTACACTAATAATAAAAACTAATACTAAGTGGGCCCAGAAGCCCCTCTGCACTTCAGGCACATACACAGTCATAAGAGTCAACTTTCAGGTAGCCTTGTGATCACAACACAGGTGTCAGAGTGTCCTTGCAAGGTTCTGTGTGGGATAGAAGGAAATAGATGACTGAACCTTCCTTGCATTCACAAGGAAGCACATGATCTAGGTCATATTTACAAGATTCAGCCTCACTTTCTTCAGTTATTACATGAGACTAAGTGGAGTGGCTAGTGTGGGGGAGAGCCGTGTATCCCCGTGTTATGGCTTGTGTCTAGATGTGCCCCCAAATTCTCATGTTGTAATAGGTGGGGCTTTTTCACAGGTGGCTGGATCTAGAGTGTGTGATGCTGGGATTAGGGCATGTGATTACAAAATTAGTCCACTTATTGGTTCAGCATAGTTCTGGGTGTCCTACCACAACTGTAGGTAGCCTAAATAGAATATAAAGGAACAGAAAGAAGCTTGCTCCCCTCTGCCTGCCATGGAATATTTCTCCTCTGTGATGCCCCTCTGCCATGCTACCCTGCCTTGGAGCCAGCCAACTATGGACTGAAACCTCTACTAACTGTAAGCCAAATAAACCTTTCCTCCTTTAATTTTGGGTGTCAAGAATTTTGTCTCAGCAACAAGAAAAGTAACTAAGGCACCCCATAATAGTTATTTCAGTTCTCCTGGAGGAAAGCACTCTGAAAATAAAAAGGTTTGGGGTAGGGCTCAGTGGTTGAGCACTTGCCCAGCATGTATGGAGACCTGAGTTTGATTTCCCAGGATTGCAAAAATAAAACAAAAACTAAACAAAACAATACACAGCTTTGTCCTCACCTTTGGCCCTCTGATAGCCTGCAAGAATCCTATTCTACCTCTGGGATAACACGCATCTGGGGAACACTTCAATCTTGTTTTTTGTTTTTTGGGGTTTTTTTGTGGGGGAGGTTTGAGGCAGGGTCTCACTATGTAGTTGAGACTAACCTAGAACTCACTATGTAGCCCAGGCTGGTCTTGAACTCACAGGATCCTCCTGCCTCAGCCTCCCGAGTGCTAGGATTACAGGGGTGTGTCACCACACCCAGCTTTTTTTGTTTTTGTTTTTGTTTTTGTTTTGTTTGGGGGGGGGTTGGCACACTTTAATCTTAACTATATAGTTGTTCTAGGTCAGAGACTCCTAAAGTACTATAGCTTCCAAGGTATGATAACCAATATTTCTGCAATTAAACTCACAATTTATGTAAACTGTGTAAAATAAAATTAGTAACTACAGGGTCATGACCAAGGTTGGATCCATAGATTGAGACCTAATTATGGCACTTTACCTAGGACTAAGTTCCTGATTGGAACTGGAGGGCAAAACTGCTGAGAACTCATCAGGGGACCTGTGGAGATGAGATGGATGCTGTAAACTCCTCACATAGAATGTCTAAGGGGGAGATTTTTCACACACCAGGGAAAACCTCTAAGGACAGGTAACTGATCTTCCTGTCCAGGGGAAAGTTATAACACAGTTCCATGCCAGGGTAAGATCTGTTTACTCTCATGGCACTTTCCACTCATCTTATTTAGCCCTGAACCAGGAGAAGTAGGGTGGCCATTGTTATTAAAGACTGCGGTTCCAAGGTTCCAAGGGCAATTGTGCATCACTGTGACTCTCTTGGGGCTCAACCAATCAGAATCTAGGTCTCAGAGTACCAGAGTGAGACACAGAGACAGAGGGCACTGACTCTCACTCCTTATCATCTCTTCAACTTCTCTTCCAGAACAAGCACAGTAGTCTCAGAGGTAAAACCCCCTGACATAATGCAGCATCTATTGGTGTCACTGTCCACCTCATCCAGCTGAGAAATCCAAACCCTGCTGAGTACCGGGGCAGGTTAGGGTCATCCATTTGTTTGAATTGGTAGACATTCATGAAGTGGGTAGGACCTCAGGATGTAGACACAGGCTTTCTCACTTCCAATCTCAGCTCTATGTCACCTTGGGAAATTTACTACCAGGCCTGGGGCCCAAACATTGACAACACAATGAGTACTTGCCCCTGGCCTTGGCACCACATCAGATTCAAACAAATTACTGCCCAAGGTTTTTTGGGGTGAGTCCTGGAAAGTTGTGGCAGTGGAGCTGGCAGACTAGTACAGACTTGTATGTGGGTGTGTGGGAGGATTCTTAAGCTATGACAGGCTCCATCTTCTTTTGCTATTGTCTAGCTCTGGGAACTCAAAACAGATCCTGCACCTCATGGCTTCCTGCTTTGTTTTCATTCCTCCGTGGTACCTGTAGCCCTTGACATTTGCTTTTGGGAATCTTGAATAGACCAGTTAGCAATTAGTTTCTGGCACTCAGTCCCTTCATTGGTAAGAGGTGTATAGCAGTTTTTCTTTAACTTTGACTTTGACAGATGCAGGAAGCCATGCAGAGAAGTCTGTGCCTTGTCCAAACTTGGAATAAAGGGGAACATAGCCAGGAGAGCAAGTAGTCACCATATAACACAATGGGTCCATTTGTGAGTCTCTCAGTAAGAAAAATTGGTGAGAACACACACGTTTAGTAATTGAAAAGGTGTCAGAGAAACAGAAGAGAGGTTTTGTACACAGAGCCATGTATGGGGCACAGTGGAAGAAATTAAAACATTGGCATTGTAAATGAGATCATACCCCAAAGCACATCCTGTGATTACTGCTGAGTATGCACGCATGTGTGTGTGATGACAAGGTGGCAATGAAGAGGCCTCTGGTTCCATCTGATTATCTGGGTTTCCTCATCCATTATTTCAGGATTTCTCAGTGTTGCTGTCTTCCTGAGGCCATGAATGTAGCCTACCAGTCATCAGTTATGTATGAAAGTCAATCAAAGGCCAGTCCCAGCACATCAGATGTAGACATGGAGGAAGAATCAAACAAAGAGCTAAGACCTCTTAGTCCCAGCACATCAGATGTAAACATGGAGGAAGAATCAAAGAGCTAAGACCTCTTAGTCCCAGCACATCAGATGTAAACATGGAGGAAGAATCAAACAAAGAGCTAAGACCTCTTAGTCCCAGCACATCAGATGTAAACATGGAGGAAGAATCAAACAAAGAGCTAAGACCTCTTAGTCCCAGCACATCAGATGTAAACATGGAGGAAGAATCAAACAAAGAGCTAAGACCTCTTAGTCCCAGCACATCAGATGTAAACATGGAGGAAGAATCAAACAAAGAGCTAAGACCTCTTAGTCCCAGCACATCAGATGTAAACATGGAGGAAGAATCAAACAAAGAGCTAAGACCTCTTAGTCCCAGCACATCAGATGTAAACATGGAGGAAGAATCAAACAAAGAGCTAAGACCTCTTAGTCCCAGCACATCAGATGTAAACATGGAGGAAGAATCAAACAAAGAGCTAAGACCTCTTAGTCCCAGCACATCAGATGTAAACATGGAGGAAGAATCAAACAAAGAGCTAAGACCTCTTAGTCCCAGCACATCAGATGTAAACATGGAGGAAGAATCAAACAAAGAGCTAAGACCTCTTAGTCCCAGCACATCAGATGTAAACATGGAGGAAGAATCAAACAAAGAGCTAAGACCTCTTAGTCCCAGCACATCAGATGTAAACATGGAGGAAGAATCAAACAAAGAGCTAAGACCTCTTAGTCCCAGCACATCAGATGTAAACAAGGAGGAGAACTCAAGCAATGGAGTAAAACCCCACAGGGTTTATAGTAACATCTTGCTCTACTTAATCAGTGGAAAGCTGGGAAGACCTAGAAATGATGTGGATCTGTCCCAGTGGGAGTGGATGATAATGTGAGAAACTCCAGGGGGAATGGGAATTTGCAAAAAGTCATGTGATTTACTTACTTATGTCTATTTAAATTGCAAAAAGATTAGAACAACTCCTCAAATGTTTTAACCATTAAAAATCTTCTTCAGCTCTTTGGGTTAAAGTGTATTTTCTGACACAGCATTCTTGGTTCACACTGTACAGGGAATACTATCCATCCAAATATTCCATGTAGAAGCTCTCAAACTCAAGGGTGATCATGATCTCATGACCCAAGCTACATATCACATCATTTTGTGGTTAATCTGAGAAATAAGTGTGTATGTCCAGCTCCTACAGAGGACTTGGCTGTTCAGTACAAAAGTCCCTTGGCCTTGCCATTTTTGAGAAGCACCCATCATGTTCTACTCTAAAACCTATTTGCTTGCACTGGTGAACAGACATCGTTGAAGAGCAGGCCATGGGATCAGTGGGGGTTTAAGATACCTTTTAATATCCCACAAAGGCTACAGAGACTTCCACATATGATGTCTCTGCTTTTTATCCCCAAAAAGGTACATTGCAAGGTCACTTTTGCCATGTTGAACAAACCTCTTCAGGCTACAGCCATTTGAGAGAATTCATATTGGCCCTCCCTGAAGCCAACCACAAGGCAAGAAGACCTGTGAGATGGTTCCAATCCTAAAAAGCTCTGTCCTGCCAGGGATGTAGCTCAGTGGCTGGTGCCTCACCTGCCTGGCAAATGCAAGGTCCTAAGTTCAATCCCCAGTACCAAGTGCTGTGGCTTGTGTCTAGATGTTCCCCCAAAACCTTATGTGCTCAAAGGTGGGGCTTTTTGGAGGTGGCTGGATCTAGGGTGTGTGATACTTGGATTGAGGGTATATAGTAACTAAATTGGTTTAGTACAGCTCTGGGTGTAGATAATGGAAAATTCACTCTGGGTGTGGGTGGCACCAATCAATAGGTTTGCATCCTGGTTGGAATATGAAGGGAGAGATGGAAGGCAGACTGCTGCTGCTTGTTGCTTGCTGCCTCCCACCTGCTCTGCTATGGACTGTTACTCCTCTGCCCTACCCCTCTACCATACCACCCTGCCTTTGAACTAGCCGACTATGGACTGAAACCTCTACAAATCATGGGCCAAAATCAACCTTTCCTCCTTTAACTTGTAGGTGTTGGGGATTTTGTCTCAGCAATGAGAAAGTAATTAAGACAACAATGGGAGAGACAGAGCAAGCCAAATACTCACTCTGAGAAACTGTTAATTGTAATTGTACCAAAAAATGGACGTGAAGAAACTAGAGGTAAAGCTGACAAGAAGAATTAGGGAGCCAAGAGGTGGGAGTAGTGAAGGATGTACAAGCCTAAGTGATGAATGAGATGGCATGGTCCCTGAAAATATTCTAAGTATCAATCTTGTCCTTTAAGGTGAGATACAAAATAAGCTTTCAGTAGCCCTTCCTCTTTATCCAACTTCTGAATCTTCAGGCTACATGTAGAGAGCATTTCTCCACCTCCTTGTCGCTCCTTCTGCCTCTACAGCTCTACATTCTCTTTCTCCCATTAGTTTGGTTTCTTCCTGATCCTTACTGTGTAAAAATTTAAACCTTCTATGTCTTCTCCACCCTCCTTTCTGTTCCTGTGCCTTTTTACGCCCATGCTCTGGTAAAGCAGTGCCAAAATACAGCCCCAGTTTGTCCTCAGAAGTGCAGGTGAGGCTATGAGACAGAGAGAGAAGAGGCATCTGAAGACACTTGGGCCCATTTTCCCTTTCTGGCCACACACTACCAAACCTCAGTGACAAAGAACAGGGAGAGCCAATGGTAAAGAAGCAGCAAGAGTATGAGAAGGAGACAAACCAGAAGAGCAGAGATCCAGAGAAGTAGCACCCTACATTCCATGCCCACTCAAGCACAGAGCATTTAGCATCGTGTGTGACATGAAACAGCTAGGGGAAATGGTCAAATGATCTCATTGAGGTAAAAGCAGTCAGCTCAATGAGAGGAGCTAAAGTAATAAAGTACAAGGAGTAGGCCATAGCTATATAAAGAGATCTGCCGTAGCATGGCAGAAGTTTCCTGTGGAAACTTCCTGTGTCACACTCTGCTGCACCATCTGAGTAACTGGTGGAAATGGCTTCACTTCCAGTGGTGAATTTTCCACAATATGAGCATGTAGGTGGTGTCCTCATCCTCCAGGCACTAGGCATTCACTTATTGGCTTATTCCACAAAGTGTGGCTACCTTCCATGTGCCAGGTGCTAGGGTTGTGGCTTTGAACACAAAAGAAAAATTTCCCAATGCCTTCATGAAATGGGGCTTTTGTTAAGACTCCTGCAAGGCTTCCTCACCCATGGCTTAGTAACTCCTTGGACAAAAGGGCAAGTGAGGGCTGTGGCAGCTCTGGGTCCTAGTAAAAGTCAACATCATAAAGCAGTCTCATACCCTGTTGGTATCACAAAGGAGGCCACCAGTGGATGTGAGGACTGTATTGGTCATGGAGTCCTTCACCTCCCATTAATTCTCTGGTGTGGCTGATGTGGAAGTGTGTTCTCTTGAGGGTAACAGCACATGATCACAACATTTAGGAGTGACTCAGTCATAGCCACTGTTTCCAGATGTCTTCCTTAGACTTGGGGTTACTTCAGCACCTGGGGTGCCAAATTTGTGGGGATGCATAGATTTCTTTCATCTTTTTATGAAGCAAACTCTTTCGTTTCCTAGGGAAGGCCAAGCAGAATCATATTTTGAGCATCTTTCCTCAGGAATATGTTGCCTCTGAGGCTCTTTCCATAATTTAAAAGGTGGGGCCCTTGTTCATCTTAATTGTTAAGGCTTAACACTGTTCCCCCTAAGTGGCACAAGGATGTAAGGAGCAATGAATTGCAGGTTGAGTCACAAAGGGTTTTTCTCAAGTAGAAAAGAAATTGCATGATAGTTCACTAACCTGCTACTATGGGTCCCCAAGGCTCTAGTTTCCTGAGGTAGAGAATTTCACTGGGATACTGGGAGTAGGGTATGGATTTGCTGATATTACATGCTGTCAGCTCTTTTTTGGACATATGCCTTGAACAGAAGGAAAGAAGACAATGATCTTCATAAAAAATGACAAACTATGGTCTATGGCCCAAATCTGGCCTACTCTGTTTTATTTTTTAAAAGCTTAGAGACATAATCTATGCAAAATGCAATCACTCATAAAAGTGTACTATGCAGCAATCACTAACCAATTTTACAAAATATTTGTTCTCTTTTTTTTTAAAAAAAAGTATCCATTAGCTGTAATTTCCTATTTGTATAGCCTGTTTTATAAATCAATTTTATTGCAACTTGGCTATATCCTTCATGTCCTTGTTGTCCAGGCCTGCTTTAACACCACAATGGTAAAGATAAGTATTTACAGAATAAAGTACATGGCTCCAAAATTAATCTACCCTCATTCATACCACTTGTGAACATAGTGTTCCATGTATATGCCTCTCCTCCCAGGGATTTTCTAGAGTGGTATATGGGTTGTTGGGTCAAGTATGCACATTGGAGCAGTGACAAGTAGGCTATTAATTTTCTCTGGAGAATAATCTAAGTCAGTTTTATCTGAAAACACACACAATCCAGGCCAAAACACATGTCTCAGGGCCACTTAAGGAGGGCCCCAATTCTGTATATCATCCTTGTCTTAGTTATTTTCTTTGTTGCTGGGATACAATACCCTAAACCCATGAAATAAAGGAGGAACAGTTTATTTTGGCTTGCAATTTGTGTAAGTTTCAGTCCATCGTCGGCTGGCTCTAAGGCAGGGCAGAAGGGCAAGCAGAGGAGAAGCAGCTCATGGCATAGCAGTGAGAAACAGAGAGATCAAGGGAGGAGGGAGGGAGATAAATCCTTCTAGGCCATGCCCCCAGTAGCCTGCCTCCTCCAATGGGGCTTCACCTCTCAACATCGCATATAGCTATAAATGCATCAATGAACTAATCCACTAATGAGTACCATGCACCCATGATCCCAATCACTTCCCCAAAGCTCCAGCTATAAACCCATGAGGCTTTGAGGAGACCAACTAGATATAAATGATAACAGTCCCTAAACACACTGTGGGTTCGGAAACTTTCAGCTTAGATCCACTAGATCTCAGAGAGGCTCATTTGGATCCCAGCGTGGGACACAAAGCAGCAAAATATGTTCAGGAGATAGGACCTACAATGCCTACTTGGATTCAGAGAGCAAAGTTGACTACAAAATGCTAGCCATAAAGAAGAGACCCCTGGTGGTGGTGATCAGTGGCTTCACATCCTGTTACAGGGCCAACTGCTAGGGTCATAGGCACAGTGTTTATAGCTACTTTAGTAAGAAAGTATGAATAACTCTCACTGGAAGGTAGGGGATCCTCACTACCCAGCACAGTACCTGCTGTCTATAAGTTCTCTGTTTCTGGGTCTGGCTTTCACTATGAGAGACAGGTTTCTGATTAGTTAAGACTCCTTTAGAAATCATAGGAAATCAACCTAAACTGGATGAAGGGGAAATATGGAATTTCCTGACACATAATTAAATAATCAGTTTGTGGTTAGTTTCAGTGGGCTCTTACATGCCCTTGCCATACCTCCATCACTGTGTGTGTGTGTGTGTGTTTATTGACACTATGATTTGTTCCAGATAGATCTTGTATAATCCCTATCTCAGCCTTGAAATCAGTCATTTTATCTATCAGGCTCTAGGATAATGAAAGGAATATGTGCATTGGCTTGATGGCCATAGAAGTCTCTAAGAATTGAGCTTAGGATGCTGATGCCCATTCCTCCTGGGAGATGGACATAGTCACATTCCCTAAGCTTTGAAGCTTTCTTATTAGAACAATCAAGAACAATTCAATAGAAGAGTCATAAGAGAAAGGGGCAAGAACGGAGCTGCTGAGACCGTGTTGCTGGGGAGAAGGACAGCAGGCCTATGGTGAGTAGAGAGGACACATGCAGGGATACATGTTGATGAGAAAGAAAGGACCATCTTCAAGTAATGAAGAGGGACTTGTAAGAGGATTGCTCTGGGAGGAGGAAGGCACTAGGGCAGTGATGGTGAACCTGTTAGAGCTTTTATAATAACAAACAGCTCGCTGCAGCACATGTGCCATAGGTCACCACCACTGTGCTAAGGGAACAAAGGAAATTTCCACATCATCGGGAAGCCTTATAATCTCTGTGATTTCATGGAACCCTCATAAAGAAAGAAAATATTGCATGGAGCAGGTAGTGCATAGAGCAGAAGGTGATAAAGATCACCATGATGGCTCCTGTCATCCTGGAGATTATTACAACATACATCCGTTCCCTCCAAAACCAGAACCTGCTAATTAAAACTAAATATGCTAGAAAATAAAAGCAGTTGAGGCATCAAAATATCCCAAATGATGGGAGCACAGTAAAAGATCACTAGCAGATTCCCCCGCCACACACACACACACACACGCTGGGGATGGAATGTGGGGCCTTGCCCAAGCTAGGGAACTTCTCAGTCACTAAGCCACATTCCCAGCCCAGCAGATTTTTCTTTCTACAATACAATGTCTGAAGTTCCCAGTCATTCAGCCAGCCCTCCAACCACATAGGAAATGGCCCTGGGCCTTCTATGCTTCTATGTCTGAGGCTTCCTTCCCCATACAGACACACTTTGTGAATGGCAGAATTAGCAGTGGAGAGCTCACCACAATACTGTGCTTGGTCTAGGAACTGTCTCCATCATTAGGTCTAAGACTGATCACTCCCAACCAGGGCATCTTGTTGCTGGAAAGTAAAACACAATGAATCAGGTTTAAAATGCCAGGCTTGGGAATTGCTCCCCATCTGATAGTAGAATCTTGCCTCAAGAAGCTCCCAACATTGTAACATTCTTCTTAACAGGAGTCCGCAGAAACTTTTCTCCTACATGAAGGCTCAAAGTAGCCAAGCCTGGGGAAGCACCTTTCACTCCCTCAAGCATCAGCAACAAAGGCATGTGTTAAGACAATCCTAACAACATAGTACCATACAATCTCTGAAGAATTAGACCATCATTAAATTACAGCCCACAAAAGTAAGCCAGAATCTACATGTCAAACCGAAAGAGCAGCACAATTCATAATAGCTAAATCTTGAAAACAACCTCTATGTCCATCAACAGATGAGTGGATAAAGAAAATGTGGTATTTACACACAATGGAGTACTACTCTGTCATAAAGAAAGATAAGCTGGAGTCATTTGTAGGAAAATGGATGCACTTTGAGACCATAATGTTAAGTGAAATAAATCAGACACACGAGTTCATGGTTTCTCTTATATGAGAAGCCCAAAGTAGGAATAAACTAAAGAGCAAAATAAAAGATAGAAAACAGGAAGTAGGAAAATAGCTCTTTGTCAAATGAGAAGGGGATCAAGAGATGGAGGTAGGGACAGAAAGGAGATGAAAAAGGAATGATGATGTGTTATGGACATTTACTAACTCCACACAAGGAATACAAACAATGTGTACTACAAATATGTACTAATAAAAATAAGGTAAAAGCAAAATAAAGGCAAACAAAAATATAATACAAAGTTTAAAAAGGACCCAATATCTCCTAACATACTGCCCCAAATTCTAAGATATAATAAAGATCTCTATCGCATCAAATCAGGAAATTTTAATGAGAAAAGGAAATCAACCTGGCCCTAACACTGAGATGAATTAGGTATCACACTTATCTGACAAAGATTTTAAAACAGTTATCATGAAAATAATTGAAGAAAGGAATTATATATTCTCATGAAATAAAAGAAAAAGATCTCAGAAAATAAACACAAGTTAGAGAGAACCACATGAGAATTACAGCACTAAAATCTAGGAACAGGAAAAAAAAAACCTTACAGAATGCAGTCAACAGTGCTGTGGAGATAACAGAGGACTGCATCAGTGAACTTGAGGCACATCATTAGAATTTACCCAATCTGAAAAACAGAGAGAAAATAGACTAAAGGAATAACAGAGACTCAGGATCTGTGGGGTGATTATATCTATACCATCAAAGTCCCAGAAGAGAAGACAAAGGGGTTCAAATGGGATCTAAAGAAAGGGGAAGACTTCTTATATTTTGTGAAAGACAAATCTACAGATTCAAAAAGCTGAATGAACTTCAGATAAGATAAAAACTAAGAAATCTATGCCAAGATATGTCAAAGTCAAATTTTTTTTTTTTTTTACCGGGAATCAAACTCAGGACCTTGAGCTTGCATAGGCAGTGGCGCCACTGAGCTAAATCCCTGGGCCTCAAATTCAAACTTTTAAAAAATTAGGCCAAAATTCTTGAAAGTAGCCAGAGAGAAGAGACACATGTCCTATAGGACAATGCCAATTCAAATGAAAGTAGATTTCTCATCTAAAACCATGGAGCAAAGAAGAAAGAGGCATGGATTTTTCAAGCCCTGGAAGTAAAGAACTGTCAACCTCAAATTTTATACCTGGAAAAATTGTTAGTGCAGAACGAAGGGTAAGTAATGACAACTCAGATTAAAAAAACTAAAACAATTTGTCAGTCACAGAAATAACTTTAAAGAATGGCTAAATGTAGTTCTTCAGTGTAAAATAGATGACAAAAGAAAGAGTCCTGGGGCATCATAAAGGGATGAAAAACAATGGAAAAAGCAGATATACAGATACATAAAACGGGCCACCCTCATCATAAGTTTTCTAGATCATATGTGATGACTGAAAGAAGAATTATAGCAACAACTGATACACAAGACAATATTTAAAAGCAGAGAGTCTAAAGGGACCTGAATGGAGTTCCTATACTTCATGAAGTGGAAAAAATGTTAATAAAAATAGATTGTGATAACTCACTGTATTAGTAAAAATTTTCCAGGGAAAATATCTTACTGGTTCTCTTTCTCTGGAGAACCACAGACAACACCAACTTTGTTATCAAGAGTAATTCTACAGGGTAAAATCTTAAGGATGTATTTTCTGAAATTCTGCTCAGGCCAACTGCGTGCACCTCTCAGTCTGGCCCCTCCATGCTAAGTTCAGAGGGTGAGCAGAACAGGTTCCAGTCACCTATGCAGGGCTAAGAGAAATTTCACAAGCTCTAGGGAGTTATAAGAATGATCCTGATGGTACATACAAGCTTTCAACAGTCATCTCTCTTTTCAAATTCACTTGAGAGAACATGTTTCTCTTCAATGAGACCCTCAGCTCAAGGAAAAAAAAAGTCATGAAAGCTGCAGTGAGAGTAAGAAATGTCTATTATGAGTGCCACAAAAATACAATAAGTAAAATAGATGACAATGAAGACCCTCCATATGTCCCTATAGGGGAAGAGACCTCTCTGTCTGCCAGGTTCTACTGACATTATCAAACATCCTTTAGGGAAAAGGCCTATTCACATTTTCTCTATCATTAAAAAATGGATAAGGGGAGCAAGGGTCAAGCCAGTGAATATTAAACTGGGACAAATTTACCAAGAAAAAGAATAACTTCGATCCGTATTTTTTAAAAGGCTCAGACATGCTATGACCAAACGCACTCTATTAGATCCTAACAGTGTAAAGGGTGAAGTCCTCCTCAAAGACAAATGTATCACCCAGTCTGCTTCTGATATCCACCACAAACTCTTAAAGCTGACAGCTAAACCCAACAAAGATTAGTTGAGCTAGATAATTATCTCTGGAAGGCTACAAAAGTTTTTTCCAATAGAGACAAAAAGTTCAGCATGGAAAAAAGGAGAGGCAAATTAATTGCTGCTCTTTAGGGCTGCCCAAATAATGAAACCATAATCAAATGTACTGCCTACTAGCCTACCTGCTTATTCTGATAGAGAAATATTACATACATTCCATGAGTCAGGAATGGGCCCTTAATTCTACCCCTGAGGGCCACCTCTTTCCTCCAAAGGGCTTGGCATGCAACGTAAGAGTATCCATGATACTTGCCATTTAAGACAAAAAAAAAACACCCTTACTTTAGTTACCAAGTCCTTCCTGGAGGAAGGACTAAATGAGGTAACACACTGGTGGTTAGAGGATGTAAAGTGTGTCTAAAGGCCAATCCTCAGAATGCCCAAAGAATACCACCAAGCATATATTATTGAGGCAGTTATCCAGGGGAAGACTGGCAGATTGATTTCACCCACATGCCAGGAGGCTGACACAGTCAGCTCCTATTAGTTCTGGTTGACACTTATATGAGTTGGTAAAAGCCTTTCCTACCCAAACTAAAAAGGCCCTAGCAATGGGCCTGCCTTTCACTAAAACAATTACCCAGATAGCCTCAGAGGCTTTGGGCATTAGGCATCAGCTTCACTGTGTATGGTGATCCCAATAATCAAGACAAGTAAATTGGGCTAATGGGATACTCAAGAGATGCTTGCTCAAGCTGGCACAAGAATATAAGGTCCCTTAAAAACAGCTCCTATCTGGCCCTTTTACAGGACAAAAATATTCCCAGATTTTAGGGACTGTCTTACATTAAACTTCTATATGGGAGACTTTCTGAAAAATGAACTCCTAATTGATGAGGAAACTGAGAAAGCCTTGAGGCAAGTGAGGTACTTAGCCCAGTTCCAGTAAATTCTGTCATCCTTGACACAAATGAACTGCAGGCCTACTCCCTCTAGCATGCCTGCCTTCTGCCCTGGGACCCTGGTACTGGTCTAGGCTCTAGACACACAAGACCTAAGCAGACTCCAATGGAAAGTTACCTACACAGTGATCCTTTCCACTGCTACTGTAGCTAAGATGACAGGAAATGACTCCTAGATTCATCACTCCAGAATAAAGCTTCAGACTGCCTCCAGGAGCTGTAACAACATGCCTCAAGATCATCCCAACACCACATTCAAAAACCACCTACACCTGTGAACTTGTGGAGGACCTTAAGTTCCTGTTCAAAAGACAAAACAAAAATAAGTGATGCCAAAATCTGTTTACTGTGGGTTTAGGTGATGTCTATTTTCTTACTCCAATTTCAAAATGTCTTACACATTCTATGTCAAGAGGTTCAATTTTATTCTATAACCATCAGGTAGAACCTCAGTGAGGCCACAGATGATTTCTGGCTTCAGGGCTCTTTTTCTGACTTCACTTCAATACAAATAGAATTATTTTGCTTCCACGCTATCATCCTATGTCCTCTAACTGAGGAAGAGAAAGATATTAATCATTAATAAAGAGGATCCTAAATAACTTCTATTTCTACTATGTGTTTTACTGAGGATTTTACTTATAATCCTGTTTTGGCTCCAATTCAGTTGTTTTCTACCTGGGAGATGGGTCATTTCTTATGCCCACCTTATTTGGATCCATCTTCTGTCCATTTTCAATGGGACAGAGATACCCACTAAGACCAATTGGATGACATAGCAATTCACTCATCCAGATGGCAGGGGCTTTGACCTTAGGGTATCTTAACTGCTAGCTCTATTTTTCAGACCCCTAGATGGTCATTGACCCCCTTGGATTATAGTCAAACCAGTCCATCAGCCACAAAGCCTCTTAATTGCCTCAACAGGTGTCCCCATGAGAGACATGGTAGAAAGCATTGATGAATTTGACTAGATATGGTGCACAGATGTAAGGCCAAATTTCTACACACCCCAAGATATACTTACTAGATTGTGCTACACACTCCACCAAAAAAAGGTGGGAAAAAGAAATTAAGAAAAACAATTCATCTGATAACAATTTTAGCACTGGCCCTCAAAAAAGGCCCATTCAGGTTATACCCCAAATCTACCTCCTACCAATCTCACAAACAGAGCTCCAGCTCTCCTAGGTGCCCCCCCATACTTGTTCTATGAGACATGCCTGATCCAAGATAAATTTCAATCTTGGGAGATACAATGCTTAGATCCCTATAAATGTGAGGAAAGTTGGGGAGTTGTTCAACTAAGCCCCAATTCTGATGTTGTAACTGCCTTTAATCACTCTGACCTAAAGCAATTAAAATGGGTTTATATACAAGACACTGATATCTCTCTGTGTCTACAGAAATGAGAGCCTGTTACCCTCACTGTTTTAAGAACTGCAGCCCTCCTAGCTACACTGAGAGGAATTACCTATAGAGTACTTGCCAATTAAGCTCAAATAACCAACCTTACTGCTAATATGACTGAGACAGACCAAGCAAGACTCTGAGAGCAATTTCAGGGATCTCAAGGTTTCTCTCAATTCACTTGCATGGTCCTGATTTCAATTCCTGGTACAAGAAAAACAAAACAAAACAAAGAATGGTATTAGAACTATGTAAAATTCAAGACTGGATGTCTACACATCATAGGGGCATCTGTGCAGTACTAAAAAATATCTTGCTACACATACATTAACACCTGTAGACAGGTAGAAACCTGGACTCAAGTTATCTTTCAAAAAGCCAAAAGGTTACATGACTAAGAGATTATAGAATCTCTAGCCTCACGGGTCTTATACCAAGTTAAGAGATGGCTTCCTTCCATACCCACTTGATCATTGCCCTTGTTTGAGCCCTTTGGTAGTATCTTTGTTACTTTTCTCAGTGTTGGAACAAAATAACTGACACCCAAAGTTAAAGGGGGAATGGTTTATTTAGCTCACAGCTTGTAGAGGTTTCAGTCCATAATCAGAGGGCTCCAAGGCAGGGTGGAGAAGTAGTTCATGGTGGGAAGAAGGTAGCAAAAGCAACAAGTGACCTTAACATCATCTTTCTTAGGGCAGGTAGCACTCACACCCTTAATCCTAGTGCCCTTGACCCTAGCATTGCAGCATGAATCAATCCCAGTGTCACATACTTTTGAAAAAGCCTCACCTATGACCACAGGAGGATTTGGGGGGATATCTAGACACAAGCCATAACAGGTAATCATATTTTTGTTGTGCTTACTTGGGCCATGTATTTCCAACATTCTCTCTTGCTTTATTACAGCAAAAACAATTGCCACAAACTTCACATGATCCTTCAAAGACCCTCAGACAAAAACTTCCTCTTTTTTGAGGCTCAATAGGCCAACCTCCCTACTAAAGACTTCCATCTGCTGCCACCCCAAATATAACAGTGTCCAGCTCAAAAAGCCAGATTGGTCATTGTGCATTTCCCCCAACAGCAGTTGGATGGACATCTGAGAGGGAGGAAATGTATCGAAAAGTAGCATCAAGGCAGGGAAAAGATAGGCTTTATTAAAAATCAATCAGGAAACAAATAAAAGCAGTTTCTGCCTCTATGGATAAATTCTACTGTTAGAGTTATTAGAAAGATAAAGGAGGGAGGGAGGAGGGGACAGAGAAGAGGGGGGGTGAGATTGAGAGAGGTACTAGGTAACATGATTACCATACAAATTTATCAGGAAGTGTTAAAATAACATGAGGAAGCCAAAAACACAATAGACCAAGAAAACCAGCCCCTCTCACCCACCTGATAAAATGCAAAGAAGATAAGAGGCAGCCACTTAAGGACTTTTAGCATGTAAGATAGGCATGCATATACACACATATACACTTCTACACATATACACATGTATGAATGTTCTTACTTTAACATCACTATATTATTGCACCAGATACACAAATCTACATGTCCCTTTACTTAATCATTAAGTCAAAGCTAGATGCCTATAAAGCTCCCTACCCTGCAAGCCCTGCTTCTCTATCACAAAGGCACAGGAAAACTCAAACAGCGCCCCCCAAAAATATATATATATACACACACACAGATATACCTAGGTTAGGATCAAAGACAGCCAAGAGAGCCAATCAGATGGCTACAATGTCTAAGTGCCCACATGGGGAATGGGAAAATCACTAGTCTTAAATAAAAGGAGCCAGGAATAAGAGCTCAGGTGTATTCAGCTCTGATGACCTCTACTTCCCAAGGTAGATGTCCATGTTCTTTCCTTTCCATCTTTTCCCCCAAAAATAAACTGTCTCCTTTTGTTTTAAACTGTGCCTCTTTTAATTCATTACTGAAGCTGAGAATTTATTTT
>NW_022900951.1:111560833-111575589 GCF_012274545.1 Fukomys damarensis | reverse complement strand
TATATATATATATACGTGTGTGTGCATGTATGTATATATGTATGTATATATGTGTGTGTGCAAATTATCAGCACTAAATATTCCTAATCAAATACTTATAAAAGTAAGAATTTGAGTGACCATAAATTGTATACTTTCAAACATTTTAGAAAAACTAAAGACTATAGTGAAGTTGCTTAGTTGGTCCTAACTAGAATAGAGCAAACAGGAAAAGAAAAGGATGAGCCTAGAAATTCACATTCTCAGCTCAAACTCTACAAAAATGACCAGGAATCTTTAAAATTATTAAACTACAGGGGTAACTGCTTAACTGACTGTGCTTTTCCAGGTGTAGTTAGCATAGTGAATTCCATACTTTATTGACTCTCTACCCATTTGTTTAGACCATCTCAGATGCATGACCTAAATCACGATTTTAGGCAAATACATAGTTTTTCATACAGAGCTAAAGACCTTATCCTAAAAATAGACCGCTTAGTTTTTACTTCTTATGAAGGTACATATGGGAAGATCCTTCTAAAGCTGAGGACACTGAAAATACTGCTGAATCTTTTCTGCCACTAGAAATCCCTATCTGAGATTAACCCTGGTTTGTCTGAAAATACTATATTAGCCTTTCCTGAGGCAGTTTACTTGCAAAGCACTGCTGATTCTCCTACGAATTTACCACACTCCTAACACCCATCTTTGTTTCTACACGAGAATAAGTTTTTAGGCAGGCCCCAAAAGGTGAAGTGGAATGAGGAGGTATTCCTACAGATCAAAGATCCAATTTATACAGACAGACATAGATCTAGAGAAAAATTGTGTGGGTATGGATATCAGGGATGTTGAATAATGCAGGAGGGACATAAAGTTTTATCAAGTTGTATGTACTGATATAGGCCCACCAAGGAGAGATTCTGGATTTATTGATACAGCTCAAGGGGTTAGAAATGGCTCTAATAGTTTGGTTTGATTAAAACATGGACCAAAAGGTAGCCTGCCTAAATGGAGTTCAAATGCCTGAACTGCCTTGGTAAATGGTATCCAAAGGCTTAGGGAGACTGGAATATTAAAGTAGAGTTGTTACATCAGATCTGTTCAACTACCCTGGAGGATCTGAATATCACAACTTTAATGACTATGAGATATAAATATGTGATTGTAATAGGAGCCACCAGCAACCTTGAAGATCTTAGTGACTGATGTTCTCTGAAGTCAGACATTCCACTGAAAACTACTGCCACTGAACCTTAAATACAATGGAGATAGATGGATTACCAAAGTGGTAGGGGCCAAGTGAGGACACTTAATGGACAAACTAGGTGAATTTACTGTTAAGGGCAGCTATAAGAATAGTTTCATTTACAGAGACTTGTGGCATGGATTAGTTGATCATGGCATTTCTTGAAGAGAAATAAATGGGCAGTCTTCTAGGTCCTGTATAAGCTGACAAGTTCTAGATAGAGTCCACAAAAGACTAACTTGAATCTCCAAAAAAGAAAGGCACAGCTTCTCAGTCAATTCCCAGATTTGAGTTAGTACTTAAAACCTCTTGAATGAAGAGGTGACTTGGTCTTTTCAAGAAAAGACCCTACTACACTGCAAAAAATTTATACTGCTATTTATGCCAGCTTTCCCCAAAGGGACCAATGGACTTTGACTGGGTGAATGTGCATTAAAGAAAATGAAGTAATTAGACATGTCAGGGAGTTTTGGCCACTGATTATAAAATAACATTAAATCCAGGAGATTTAAGTCATTACTGTAGTCTACCAGTCAGATTACAGACATCAGATGATAATGGACTTTTAGCTCAGGTCCTTCTCACAGTGGGTTGATAAGGCCTCTGAAGGTTCAGAGTTCAGAATTCAGGTTCCTATCTTCACTTCCCCAGTTCCAGAATGTAAAATTGGAAAAACATACTCATCAGCTGGTAGAATCCCTGACCAGTGGAATGTGGACTATAGTGGTGAGAATACCTGAATGGAAGCCACTAGAACAATATTTACCTAGGAAAGCAGCCAATGAAAAGCAATGCCACATTCCTGAAATGATTAGAGATTAATATCATGATCAAGTATTTCAAACAGGTTGTGATTCCAATTGTAGCTGATATTTCAGATGTAATTTCGGCGACTGAGCAAATAAACATATCCACTAAAACCTGGTAAGAAACTATTTGTAAAATGCTTTATTCTTGATTACTGTTAGTAAAGACTTCTAGAAACAGTTTGCTTTCAAGTGGCAAGCCTAGTAATATGCTCTCACTGTGCTACCCTCAAGTATATCAATGTTCCTACTCCAGACATAATGTATTTTTTTCATTTTTAAACTTTTAATCTATTTTTGATCATCTTACTTATTAGCCCATTTTTATAGTACACACTGTCTACATCCTTGTGTGGAGCTGGTACCTGTATATAGCACATCTTAATTCCTGTTTTCATCTCCTCTCTCTTCCTTTTTTTCAATCTCTTGATCCTTTTGCCCTTTGAGAAAGATCTATTTTCCTAATTCCCTATGTCCCATTATCTTTTTTTTTCTTTACTTATAATTTAAGTTTTTCACATAAGAGAAACCATGTGATATTTAAGGGTGTATGTCTGATTTATTTCATTTAACATTATGGCTTCTGTATGCATCTTATCATAATGTATTTTACAGAGATCGTGATCATCTTTCTCTTTCACAAGATAACACACTAGTCTATTTCATTGACAATATGCTAATTAGACCTATTGAAGAAGTAGCAACTACTCTATACTGCTTTTCTCAGTATTTATAATCTTCAGTTGGAAGCCCAGTGAATTTTATGCTGCTTCATTACGGAAACTAGGTAAAGAGAAAAAGGAGCATCTCTATTTCAACTACATGTCACTCTACAATGATGTAAAAGCTTAAAGCTTTATTTAAAAATGGATTCGACTAAGAAATGTCCCCCTCAATCACGAAACCCAAACCCGAGGTCTTTCTCCCCTGGTTTAGGAATTCTCTCTTCTCAGTAGGTGTGTTTTTTCTTGCTGGTGTCAGTGAGGCAATTCTTGTGAAGTGCCTCTCTCACTTCCTACTTGCCCAGAGAGCTGATCTTCAGCCCTTATTTTTAGGACTGGATGGTCTCTTTGGAAGCTGTGGACTGACAACTAATGCAGCCTGGGTCAGAGCTTCAATCAGTATTCAGAGTATTCACTGGAAAGTCAGTGATTTCCATGCTGCTCCTGAGGTAGAGCCTCTTCCAAAGGCAGATCTTTTCCCAGAATTTGTGACCTCAGTACCAACCTGACGGCATTCATTATCATCACAGGATCTACCAGAAAGGGACCACACCACAAGAATCTGAGGGCACTCTTTCAACATGATCCAGTCTTCCTTTAGACCCCACAAGAGAAAGGAATGTTTCAAACTGGAAGTGTCTTCCATTCCATGTTCATGGACGAACATGTGCATATGTGATTGTGTTTGCAGAGTGTGGAGAGAGGGCTCAGGATAGCACACACCTTTCCCCCCAGATCTTCAGGTATGCTCCCGCCCCCTTCCTCCAGATACTCCTGTTCCTCACTATCAGATAAGCTAACTTGGGTGCCCTGGAGGAATTGATCTCAAAGTCTCAGTGAAAACTAGTTTTCCAAATTCATGATTAACCGAGACCTCCTACTCTGCAGTGGAGATGAGACTGAGGACCATAACAGCAGGTGACAGTTTAAGTACTGTGTACCAGCAGTGTGATCACCATGCACTTTTCTTGCCATTGAATATTCAAAACAACCCTCCAAAGATATTTGACCACTGCCATTTTGCCAGCAGTTGTGAAAATTCACAGAGCTAGGAGTGAGCAGAGCCAGGATTTGAAACTCATCATGCTACTAAATCCAAGCTGACACTGCTATTGCTACAACACCGCCTGTGGAAACCAAAAGCAACAGCACACTATTCACTGTACTGCACTTGCTGGTGGTGGTGGAGTAGCTTGGCGGGGAAATGTTCTAGACTAAAGCAGGACGCCTTCTGAAGGAATGTGGTGGGGGCATCTCAGAACAAAGGAAGACAACACAGCATAATTAGTTTCTATGTCCACAAGTGTAGTTCTACCATGGCTCTGTAACATAGATTGTAACCAATCAGGTGATAGTTTGTTAGTGTGTTATAAGAGAGACAAAGACACAAGAATTCTATAAAAGGCAAAACTCTGCCATGCTCAGGAATGTGAATCAGAGATAGCTCAGGGAAATAAACACTACTTCCTGGAAAGAGCCTCAGTGTTCTCTCTATGCAAAAATGCTGCTACATTTCTGGGGGTTCACCAAGGAGGCAGAGATGGTATTTCAACTCCCTTGTCACTGGAGTGCCAACCTTGGGATAATAGGAGAGATGTCCTCACCTGGCACCACAGACCACTTGATCTGTAAGAGACTGGCCCCTCCCAGCACACCAGGGCAGGATGAGGGCCCCTAGATGCACAAAGGAAACCAGTGAGCCTCAGGAACTAGCTTAGGGAGCACCACCCATCGGACTGGTAAGAATCTGGGTTCACTTTGGTATACCTGCCCCAAACAGGCAGAAGGGAAGCCTGATCATGTCCCAGGGTTGCCCAAGTAAGTTTCATCAAAACCAAAACTGCAACTCCAAGGTCTGGGCACTGGGCGGCAGGGTAGAGTCATTTTTTTGCGTGTGAATGAGATAGACAGTGAGAAGGTTCAGACCTGATCCACCAAAAGGGCCTCAGTGAATTAAGAGTCTCAATCCATGGTTCTAAAGTGACCTCAAATGGCTTATGGTGGCATCAGACCTCTTCGGGAATCTGAGCCAGACCAGAGATTACCGAGCCTGCCAATGCTAGGAGGTGCCTAAAATATCACTGTGAGGAGAGCTGCTGGAGACATGAAGCACGTGCATATCCCCTCCAAATCAGCCCCTCCCTTCCCCCCTTTTACTCTCTTGTGTATGAAAGTTGTCCACTAGGGGGAGGAGATGGGTAAAAAGCAGAATAAATTGACTCTCCTAGAGTGTATGTTAAATTTTTAAAAAAGGGATATTCAAGTGACTGTGGTGGTAAGCTAACTCCTAGAAAACTCTGGACATTCTGTAAAATCTGGTTGGCCATCATTTGGGGTGGGCTGTTCCTCTGAGGGCTCACTTGATAAGGAACTAGCTAACTGAGTGTTCAAGGTTGTTATAGGGGATCTGGGCCACTGTGACCAATTTCCTTAAATTGACTGTTAGCAAGACTTGGTACTGTCCCGGCCTCCTTGGCTAAAAGTCTGCAGTGAAGAAAACTGCGGGATGATGATGCCTGGGGTAATAGCCACCCCCACATGTCAGCCAAAGTCAAATAAACAGATTCTGTGTAGAGAGCCAGAAGAAGTCCCACCTCCATATGCTCTACTGTATCCACCACTGCCACCACCACCTGCTACCCTCACCACATAGGCCCTACCAGAGCAGGTCAGCCCCCTCCCTAGAGGTTGCCTCTTCCTCAGTGTCATCCGAGGTCTCCCTGGAAATCCCTCCAATGGTGACCTCCCTGTGCCACCTGTTCCAACCCCTCACACACCTGTGGGTGCCCGTCAAGAAGACCCCTCTGGCAGCCCAACCCTTCAGCACCACCAAGGTGCTATGCATATGCCACTCTGCGAGACATAGAGACCCATTTACTATAACCAACAGGGGCAAATCCAGAAGCAAACAAGTGTTAGTGTACCAACCCTTCACCACCACCGACCTCCTTAATTGGGAGAAAGAATCACATCCCTTCATATACAGAGAAATCCCAGGTAATGACTGACTTGATGCAGTGCATTAACCAGACTCACTGCTCACATGGTCTGATCACTGACAGCTCCTTCTGACTCTATTCAATATGAGGTGTGTCACCAGGTTACTCAGGCCACCCTGCAATTCTTGGAAGAAAATGGCCCAGCCAGAACATTGGACCCCCAGGTGTACACCCATGACTGCTTCCCAGGAGAAGATCCCCAGTGGGACCTGAATGCAGAAGGGGGACTCACTCTGATCAAATGGTACCAAGAGGCACTCCTAAATGGTTTAAAGGCCAGGGGAAAAGAAGGGCCATGAACATGAACAAGACCTCAGAGATACTGCAGGGGCCAGAAAAAAAAAGCCAGTTCTATGAGAGACCATGTGAAGTGCTCTGTCTATATACCTCCTTTGACCCAGAAGTAGCTTAGAACCAATGGATTATAAATGTGGCATTTGTCAGCCAAGTTCTGGGAAATATTCACTGCAAACTACTGAAGCTGGAGCATTTTGCTAGAATGAATACCAGCCAACTGTTAGAGGTCACCACAAAGGTGTTTGTCAACTGAGACCAGGAGGCCAAATGGGAAGAGGGTTGTAAGATGATTTTTTAAAAGGCAAATTTGCTGACAGCCACCCTGATGGAATGATCAGGATACCCCCACAAGGACATGTCCGGGGGCAAAGGGCAAAGCCAACAAGGAGGACAATGGGAAAGCTGACAGAAGGGGTCACCCTGCCTGGGGATGAAGCCAAATTAGAATCAATGTGCCCACTGTCAGAGGTATGGACACTAGCAGAATAAATGCTCCTACCAGTTGGGAAAATCCCTCCCGCCAAAAAAGGGGACAGAGGTCAAGTAATCCAGGGCCAATACCAGTGAGCTCACAGGCCATGCCACATGGGGCACCAGAGGGTGATTTGTTTGGACTGACCACCATGAGAAAATATACAGAAGACTAGGACAGACTGGGCTCTATTTTATTAGGACCCCAAGAGCCTGTGTCCTGAATAAATGTGGGGGGGCTGGCCCATTAACTTCATGGTGGACCCTGGGGTAGATTATTCTGTGGTGAACCAATTCTTGGGCCCCCTTTTGCAGAGGCAGGCCACTATCACGGGGACCATGACAACTGAACATGTCTCCCTTTCCTGCTGCGCCAAAGATGAATTTTAGGCAGCCATAAAGTCATTCACAAATTCTTACACCTCTCCAACTCTCCTGTAGCTTTGATGAGTCAAGATCTGTTAAGAAAGCTACAAGTCCAAATAACTTTCAACACCTACAGACAGAATGCTCTGACTCTGAGGAAACCAGAAGCAAAATTCACGACTCTTACAATTCCCCAAAGAGAAGAATGGTGCCTCTACAGTCTCATAGAGAGGCCACAACAGGTACCTCAGTTTCCCCTCAGAATCCCTGGGGTATGGGCTGAAGTTAATTCACCCAGATTAACCCACAACACACCTCCAGTGATTGTAGAACTAAAGCTAGGGGCAGAGCCAATTTACCAAAAGCAATATTTCTTCCCTCAAAGGGCAGTGATTGGGATCTAAAAACACTTGTAGAGGCTTCTAAATTATGGGATCCATTGACCTTGCCAGTTACCTTAGAACATACCTCTCCTGACAGCCCAGAAGCCAGGGGCAGATGACTATCAGCCAGTTTAAGGTTTGCGAGCAGTAAACCAAACACCCTACACCCAGTTGTCCCAAACCTCTACACTCTCTTGGGTCTCATCCTCACCAAAGCTGCCTTCTTCACATGCCTAGACCTCAGGGATGCCTTCTTCTGCATCCATCTGGCCCCACGGAACCAGGAATTTTTTTTATTTTCCAGTAGAAAAACCAAGGAAAGGCTACCCCAAGGGTTCAAAAATTCCCTATCTTTGGCATGACACTGGCTATTGATCTAAAAACCTTCCCAGCAGACCAACATGGTTGTGTTTTGCTTCAGTCCATAGATGAGTGGCTGCTGGCCAGAAGGTCTCAGGAGAATTACACAGAAAGAACTTGACAGCTCTTTGCTCTACTGTGGGAGGCTGGCTCAAGGAAAAAGGCCTAAATTTGCCAAGAGAAGGTCAAATACCTCAGTTTCCACTTGTCGCAGGACAGCTCCAGGGTCAGAGAGAAAGCCAGCAGTTTGCTCAATCCCAGTTCAGATGAGCTGACAGCAGGTCAGAGAATTCCTTGGGATAACAGGTTTCTATAAAATCTAGATACCTAATTCTTGATCCTGGCAAAATCAATTTATAAAGCCATGGCATGGGGTAGGGGGACAAAAACCCCTGCTGTAGCCAAAAGGACAGCAAAAGCCTTTAAAAAGATAAACAGGTTCTTACCAATGCACTGGGCCTGGGACTTCCAGATATGATTAAACCTTTCTTGTACATCCATGAGCCTTCTGGCACAGTAGTGAGTGTTTTAAACCAAGAGTTGGGGGTCACAACATCAGACAGTAGCATACCTCTCCAAGCACCTCAACTCTGTGGCTCAGAGCTGGCCACCTTACTTGTAAGCACTTGGAGCTACAGCCCTCTTGGTGGCAGAGGCTGACAAACTGACTGTGGGACAAGAATTAACAATCCAAGTGCTACACTCAATACTGAAATTAATAAAATACAAGGAGCAATGCTGATTAATTAACACCCACAGTCATATGGGTGATGGTCATATATTAGAAGTTATGTAAAAACCCATACACTCGCCTAAAAGTAGTACAGACCCTAAACCTGGCAACCCCACTACCTGTCGGGTCAGGTCACCCTGACTATGACTGCACTGAGGTCATAGATGAGGTGTTCCCCAAATTGAGGAACTAGCCCCTCAAGGACCCTGACAGTGAACAGTTCACGGATGGTAACAGCTTTATAAAAGACAGAGAATGCCTTCCAGGGTATTCTGTGGTAACCCCAAATTCTGTCATCACTGAGGCAAAGTCTCTGCCAAAAGAGACCTCAGCACAAAAGGCTAAACTTATGGTGCCTAACCCTTACGCTTCAATTGGCAGCAGGGATACATGTTAATATATACACAGACTCTAGGTATGCTTTCACCACTCTGCATATACATGGGGCTCTCTCTATATATATATATTTTTTAAAGAGTCTAATAAACTCAACCCCCAAAAAGACAAAATATGGCAGAAAAACCCTTAGACTCTTAGATTCTGTATAGGCCCCTAAAAGAGTGACAGTCATGCACTGTCAGGGACCTCAAAGGGACACCAATTAGCTGTTCAGGAAGACCATAAAGTAGACTGAGAAGCAAAGCTCACAGGCTCCAGGGAATGACAGAATCAACAGCTATAGCCACTTCATTGTTCTCTACTCTATTGGAAGAATGGTACCCTAAGCACTCACAACATGAGGGTACTTGGTTTGAGAATGAGGATAGAAGGTACCTGCCAGGCAGATAGTAGACATTTAAAAGCAGCCAGGTAGCAATCTTTGAGGCCCTGGCTCCAGCTTTTGTCAAGAAGTTTCATCAGGACACCCATATGGGCCGGACAGCTCTCTAGAACATCAAAGGTCTACATCCCACAGCTCTCCAGCATAGCCTGGGTAGTGTGTGAGCAATGTGAAACACGTGCCCACAAGAAGTGGCATCAGGGACCCATGGCTGCTCCTTGGGTACAAAATGTTGGGAGAGCCTCATTTAAAAATGTGATTGTAGACTTCACGGAACTTCTCTGAGTCTGTGTCTACAAGTACTTGTTAGTCTTTGTGTACACCTTCCCAGGCTGGGGAGAAACCCCTCCCCACCCACATGGAATACCATCTAGATGGCAATTTCTTTTGAGAGAAATCATTCCCTGTTTTACATTTCCCATTACCATAGGGTAAGACAACAGGCTGGCATTTGTCACAGAGGTGATGCAGCTGGTGGCCAAAAGACTAGATTGCTTAAAAATCACGGCATACCATCCCCAAAGCTTAAAAAAAAAAGTAACAAATGAATCAGACTCAGGAGATTCACTCACACTGGAACCAATTCTTGCCAGTAGTTCTGCTAAAGGTTAGATCTAGTCCCACTAAACAGATGGGGGTTTCCCCCTGTTAAAATTCTCTATAGGTGGCCCCCTCCCCTTATTAAGAGTATAAGGGGGGACTCAGAAGAGCTTAAAAATCTCACCCTGAGACAACAGATGCAGGTGTTAGGCTCAACCTAAGCCACTCTACTCTAATGGGTTAAGAAATGATGGCCTGTGAGTCTGACTACAGATGCTCACTCTTTTCAACCAAGAGATGCCGTGTGGGTAAAAGAGTAAAATATCCAACACCCAAACACCTCTAGAGGGGTCCATACACTGTTATCCTATCCACCCCCATCACAGTAAAGGTAGCTGAGATAGTCCCCTGGATTCACCACAGCAGAGTAAAGCCAGCTTCTCAGAACTGAGAGTGTGTCCCCGACTTACCAGTGCTATGTAAGCTGATAATTCGAAAAAAGCTGACCTCAACCCCACAGACATCATCAGGAGTAGGCAGCCCTGCGCTAGTCACTCCAGAGGCTGACGAGTCTACGCACAGCAAAAGCCTGAAAATGCCACCAACTGGTGACACAAATAGACTGCATCGTTTTTTGTGTCCAGCCTGTTATGCACTGCCATCTCTTGTTCTTAACCATACCTGGATATCCAGCTCTGGTTTTTACCAGAGCCCTTGTGGAGACCACCCCAGCTGACTAGAAATATGGCAAGAGGTATCTGCTAGCCTCTCACCTTGCTCTTGTGGTGAGGTGTATTGCTAGTATTGGCTTTTTTTTAACTAGGGTCCCCATTATTAGACCTGAGCTCCCCATTGTGCGACTCATGTATTCACATAATGATGTCAGCCCAGAGAGTCACTCAGACCTTACTATACCATATCCACTTCTCATGCCAAGAAAAAGTTCTGGGGACTTTTGGACACAATAACCCACCACCTATTCTATCTGCAAACAGGAGAGTCAATGCACTTTCGACTTGAAGTACTCCCCAACTGAGAAATGGTTAGAGGCCCAACACTCCCGGGGGGGGCAATTAATTAATCAGCAAAACCCAGATTATTAATTCCCCCTGCCAGTATCAGTGCTCTTTGATGTATGTGTAGCTATTAACAGAAACCCTTCATTAGCCCAAAATTGTAGAGGTCTACCACGAAAACAAAAATATAGGCTCAATGGCAAATATATGTATAAACAGGCCTCACCCTAATCCACATGTTATGGTGAATTCTAGCCTTACTTCCCCTATTAGAGCTATGTCTCATGGGCCACTTCAAAGGGTAAAGATAAGGTGGTACTCCTCCAAAAGGGGACTGCCACCTCCAGCTGTAAATTGGGAGTCTATAACACCATTAATTTTACTACCTTAAATCCAAAAAACCCAAAATAAAAAATGGTCTCAAGATTATATAGCACTGACCCAGAAACTATATTACTGTCTCACTCTGAGCCTCGACTCATGAGGTCTTCCATTCCTTTCGTAAGGAAATAAAAAGTTGCCCCCCTCATTCCAGTCACAACAAAAAACTTGCTTGTAGCCCTGGCAGAGACTATAGCCCAGATCCTAAAAGTCTCTTCTTGCTATATATGTGAGAAAAACCAACATGCGAGATCAATGGCCATGAGAGCCTAGAAAACGAGATCTCCACAAACTACAATAAAACAGGGTACCCTGGTCCTACCAAAGGAATTTGGCTCCTCGAAACCTCAATTATTAAAAAAAAACTGCCAGGCCAAGTATTTAGCTCAATGGCACCACACCTGCCTCTAAAACACAAGGTCCTGAGTTCAATCCCTGGTACTGCAAAACACACAAACGAACCCCCCCAAATAAAAAAAAACTGCCTTGCCCGATAGAAAATAAGGTTCACCATCCCTTTTAAAAGCCTAATGTGTCTAGGCCACAGATTTATAACCCAGCCACCAGAAAAACACAATGGTAGGGTGACCCCATATCAGCTTGAGCTCAATCTTCACCCATTGTCCAACTTCTCTCATCTCTGGGGGGCCTGAGATGTTGACAGAGACCTCCAATAGCAGGCCCCAGGTGGTCTATATTAAACATGCAAAAGAACAGCCGATACTGTACTCCCCACAAACTAGTAAGGGTCTTGTGTGTTAGAGATAATCAATCCATCCATCTTTCTTCCTACTCCCTCTCACTAAAACATCTAAGAGACCAGATAAATGATGTTAGAGAGACCTCAAAAAAAAGACATGCCCTACAAATTGATAATTAAAAAGATGATAAACAGCCTCCCAAGTGTACAGTCCAATATTATGGAAGATGGGTCCTAGGGCTACCACACCCCCATTAACATGTTAATAATACACACATACCACATAGTCAGACTACAAGCAGTTGTAAAAACTATAACTAATAAAACTGCCAAAGCCCTTATTAGTGAAATGACAAACCAAAATGCACAATGCTGTCTATGAAAACTGCTTGGCCTTAGATTACTTGCTTATTCCCCCCAAAAAAAAATTATAAAAAGTTTAACCTGAGCAACTGCTGCCTACAAATAGATAATGAAAATTCAAACCTGATAAAAAAGATTGCTCATGTCCCAGTCCAGACCTGAAAAGGCTAAAACCCCAGAGAGTTGTTTAAAAGATGGTTTTGGGGGCCCAGGATTTAGCTCAGTGGTTCTGCCACCTGCCTTGCAAGCACAAGGACCTGAGTTCGATCCCCGGTACCAAAAAAAAAAAAAAAAAAAAAGATGCTTTTTTACCTTAAAGAGATTCAAAACCTTCAAAAGTGTTGTGCTCTTAATTTTAAAAACTTGTCTAATCCCACCCTGTCTAGTTCCCCTAGTTATATGGTCTGTCATTGAGGCATTGGTCAAATAACAGACAAAATCAGCCATGCAAGTGATGATGCTATAACTTTAAACCAAGATGATGCTCTTTGACTGGAAATAGGTGATCTGAGCATCAAAGGGGGAAATGTGGCAAGAGCCGCTCCCAAAGAAATTCAGTGGGGGCTTTCTTATAACAGAGGAGGACCATATGGCATAATTAGTCCCTATGTACACAAGTGTAATTCTAGCAAGGCTGTGTAACATAGACTGTACCCAATGAGGATATAGTTTGTGTGTTACCATATAAGAGAGACAAAGACATAAGAATTGTATAAAAAGCAAAAACTCCATGCTCACCAAGCTCAGGGCTCAGCCTTTAGATGTGAATTTGCTGAGTCAATTTATCCAGCATGGATAAATGCTACTTCCGGGAAAGAGCCTCTGTGTACCATCTCTCTGTGTGAAAATCCTGCTACATTACTGCAAAAAGTCACTGGTTAATGTGAGGTCTACCAGTGTAAGGTCTACTCAAGGCAATCAAGAAAATCTGAATATGGAATTAAGAGAGCAAACTGTCCCAGACTTCAGGGCAGATAAACTGTCCTCTCACCAATTCCTCAGCCTTTCAAGCTGTCCAAGAATCATGCTTTAAAAGTTGCAGCTTCTCCACAGCTCTTTGAATGCAACCTCTGCACCTTGCTGTTGATCTTCTGGGACTGGACTGTTGGACCTACTCCAGCATTGGAAACTCCACTCCCGCTCCCACGCATGCATCTCAGGCTGGAAGCATCCAAGGCAAAGCTCCAGGGACTGCCTGAGGATTTCTGGGCACCCAGTGGTTTTTTGCAAGTAAAATTCTCAAAAGCAAAGTGGATGGCCTTGAGGCTGGGCACTGGGTCGGGCAGGAACAGTTCTTAGCTCCAGTGACAAAAGCTCTTGCACTTTCACTATCACAAGGAGCCCTTTCCCCTAGGAGTCAGGAACTGACACTACTCTCAGGCTCCTGGACCACTTTAGCTGGGAATTAGCAGCATCAATCTTTGCAGGTAATCATTTAAGGTGTCTGTGGTCATGTGAAAGAAATGACAGCTTCATCAGGACTCTGAGTTCCTGAATCTCCATGTCTTGGCCATAGAGAACAACTTGGGCATGGGTAGAGCTGTCTCTAGTGTCTTGGTCTCAGTGGGCTCCAAACTATCAGTGCCTGTTACCCCATTCCCCTGGTTTGCTTCCATCAGAGCCTCCTGGAAACACAAAAAAAGGGAAGATTTCAGCTCTCTGTTGTGGACCCATACATTTCTAGATCTTAGCTCCCAGGCATAAAGTCCTAGCACTAAGGTTTTCCATCTACATACCAACAATGTAAGCTTGGGACCAATTTGAGGACCACTTTTTCCAATTAGGATCACTGTAACTAGTAGCCATTGGATCCAGCCTTGACACAACTGGTTGCTGTGCTAGAAAATTTGTTTACAGCGGCAAGACCAGCAAGGACCAACTGGAAGACACAAGGCCATATCAGAGGGCGAACCCTAAGACCCAAGAGACCTCTGGTGGTGGCTGAAGGTGGAAAGGAAAGGACTAAGTCAAAAGACTGAAGCTCAGTTCTTCAAGAAGAAACTACCAAGAAAATCCAAGGCCACTGCGACTCGTGGCAGAGGACCAGAGTCAGATCTCCAGGAAAGCCTATTAAATGTGAATCCTCAAGCTCATAAGAGATCTAATGTGCCACTGCGTCAGGTGGGGCCCAAGAATCTGAATTTAAAACAAGCTCTCCCAAGAAATCCCTCCCCACCCCCACACATACATATAAAGGTTTGAGAATCACTGACTAGGTCATAACATTTTAAAAAGGTTTCCCACCTGCTCCTTACTCTAAGGCTATTGGGCAGAAGCCCTCATTCAGTCCGTGAACCCCAGGTGTCCCTACCAAGACCCCCTGGGGCCAAGAAGTCATCAGACCGGAAATGAGAGCACTTCCAACGCAGTTTAGAGCTAGGAAGCTCGGGAGAGCCCCAGCCCCTCTCACGTCAGCATCCTTGCGGGTCCTGAGCGCAGCGGGCAGCGTGAGGCCTGCCGGGAGATGTAGTCAACAGCGTGACTCCGCGCCTGCGCCTTGGGCATTTGCCGGTGAGTTTGGGAGAGCAGTGGGCGCTGAGGCGGTGAGTCCCGGAGCGGCCAGAGGGCGTGGCCGTCCCTGGGGCGCGGGCGCGGGTAACGGGGTTTCCT
>NW_022900951.1:111543249-111560687 GCF_012274545.1 Fukomys damarensis | reverse complement strand
GGTGGATTCCAGATGTACCCCGGGCGGTGGGCGCCGAGCGCTGCGAGGGGCGTTGGGCCCCTATCGGATCAGGGACCCCGCCGCAGCTCCTTGAGACCCGGCCAGGCCTTCCTGGGAGTCCTCCTGGGCTGGGAGTGCCCCTCTGGGCGGCAGGACCTCGTCGCCCTGGAGCGCTCGAGGACCACGCCCGAAACACCAGCGTCCTTTTTAAAATTGGCTCTTAGACGTTTCAGTAATATGTCCCTCTTGGCTTTAACCAAATGCCCTCTTCTCACATCACTGTACTCGTAGGCCCTATGAGGGTGGGCTCGCTACTGGGAGGTTTGGGGGGAAATCACTTAGTCCCACAGTGAAGTGAACTTTTTAACTGGGAAGGGCCGATGTAAGGAAACCGGAGGGTCACTTTCCTGGTAGACGTGGTGGAAGGTTTTGGGTCAGTTAGGGGAGGGCTAGCCAGCTGTGAGGCTGGATCCGATTAACGGGTGGATCCACCGCCAAAAAGCCACAGTTCCTGGATGCCTTCCAGCAACGGTTAGATGGCTAGGCTCAGGAAAGTAGAAGCTTCCTAGAAAGGAGACTTGACCAGCGATAAACCTTAACTGAGCCTTTTTCCTTGTGCCAAGCACACAGCTATTTGCTTTCCATACAACTGGATCCAGGCAGAATAATTTATGAAGTTAATGTTACGATTATGCATGTGTTGCAGACAGTCACTGATCGTCAGGGTCACACAGCTAGCCACTTACCATGCCTAAATCCATCTGCCACAGAGTTCAGGTTACCATCTTGATAAAGGGTGCTATGGAGACAGCATTTCAGTTTTGCTTGACTGGGTGGAAATAGTCATGAGTGTTTCTTTTTTATGACCCTCCCCCAGGGAAGAAGAAAGGTACAGGACCTATAATAACAAATAGAGAAGGAGAGCGAGAGGGAGAGGGAGGAAACAGAGCAGTACAGGTCCTAAGACCTGTGGAGTACCACTTCTATAACCTTTTCTATGAGCTCAATGATTGCAATAAAAACAAATATCACGATGGTTTTAGATATTCTAATTACTGGGTACTTGATTCTGACCTCATCACCATTTCCCTTTGGTATTTTTAGTGTGACTTGGAAGAGTTCTTCAGTTCTACTAAGCATCAAACGTTCGTTCCTCATCTTCATTCAGGGAATAACACTAATACCTATCTCCTGAAGTTGGAAGAGGTTTAACTGAACTAATATATGCAAGATACTTAGAACAATACCTGGTACATTGTATGAATTTGATGAGTTCTTCATTATAAATTCAGAGCAGATTCCTCATGGCCTGACCTAGGCAGTTTATTTTCTCATAGAAGAGCCACTTGGAATGCTATGAGAGGATGAGACTCTGAGTGAGTTTGGCTGAACTATACATATCCTGAATAGAGATGGATGAGGGACTGACAATCTGTCTTTACAAGACATGGCTCTACCTAAATTCGCCTCGATTGCATGATACTAAAGTATACTGAGAGCTAGATGGATATTCAAAATTAATCAAATGTAATGTTCATGGTCCTCCTATATAGCATTTCCATTTATTCAGTGACACAAGATACTTGGAGTTAGACTGGGAGTGGGGTTAAATATGATTAGATCTATGGGGACTTATTAAGGGTAGTGTTTATAGCATTGAGATTGTGGAATTACAGAGCAGAGCTATTGGCAGAAATTTGGCAGTGATATTTATTGAGCACTTGAAATTTAGCTAATATTACTGAAAAACTGAATTTTGAATTAAACTGGACTAGTGGCTAGCATATTGTAGAATACCGTTCTAGAGGGTATGTGGAATAACTTTGAGATTTTGTAAACTTTTGCAAGTATTAGGAATGGAATGTATATGGGTATTTGTCTAGGAAGTGAGCTAGCTTTTACTAGACTCTCAAAACCACCAGAAAGATTATGAATTGCTCATTTTGGTCTTTGGTTAAAAAATAAGTTAAGGGCAGTGAGTATGTCCGCTTGTAAACATCGCTGTTTGTTATTTTTCATGTCTCCCTCCCTTCAGCTGCAGGTGGCTCTCCTCAGGGTTATTACAGAGAGAAACAAACTGGAATCTGAGACTTCAGTCACCAGATAAACTCTAAGCTTCTGGAAGGGGCTATGGCGGTGGCCCTGGGCTGTGCAATCCAGGCCTCCTTGAATCAGGGCTCTGTGCTACAGGAGTATGACACTGACTGTGAGGTCTTCCGCCAACGCTTCAGGCAGTTTCAGTACACTGAAGCAGCTGGGCCTCATGAAGCCTTCAACAAACTGTGGGAGCTTTGCTGTCAGTGGTTGAAGCCAAAGATGCGTTCTAAGGAACAAATCCTGGAGCTGCTTGTACTGGAGCAATTCCTCACTATTCTGCCCACAGAAATAGAGACCTGGGTGAGGGAACACTGCCCAGAGAATAGAGAAAGAGTTGTATCACTGATAGAAGACTTACAGAGAGAACTTGAGATACCAGAACAACAGGTGAGAAAAGGGTTTGGGGTCTTTGTTGTTGTGAGACCAAAAGAGGAACCAAAGCAGCTGGATCTAGACCAGATATTTTATCTCTGTGTCATTATATATCCTCAAGATTTCTCCATAGTCCTTTTCATTTTATTCTTCTACTGCAGTTAGTATGTAAGTCAGTGGTTCTCAACCCTATCAGGCCTTATACTCTTCTTTAACATACATTATAATGAATCATCAGTAATTTGCTGTTTGCCTGATAGCCAGGATCTTGGCTCTTTTTGTGCTTACCTGGGAGAAGATAGTGATTTTTACATTGTTAAAATGTTTTTCTTTTTTGGAAAGAAGGAAAATAAATGAGACCATAAATATGACTCCTAAAACTGAAAATATTTGCTATTTGGCTCTTTTTCAGTAACAGCTTGTCTAACCTGAGTCAAGTAAGTCTAGAACAGATACAAAGGGAAAGGTGCATAGTTCATTGTAAGCTTACTGGCATTTCTGCATAAGAATGCATAGAATTGACTTAACCAGAAGAATTCATAAAGTGGTCATATACCCCATCTCTGCTTAGAATCACTGTAATGGGACATTCAGGAATTCAGACTATGGCTCAAGAACCATAAACGATATTGCTGTTTGGCATGTGAGTTCCCAAAATGGCAAACAAGACCTTTACCACCTGGAATAACAAATAGTATAGTCTTTCTGGGATTTGCACAGTAGTGCATTCCTAGGAAACCCAAGTCATGCTAAATTATGCAAAAATGGTTTGTCTGATTAGCAGGATGTGGCTCTTGGCAGGTGATTTTTACCTACACAGATACTTGATGGTAAATTCCACTATTGGTAGGAACCTGAAACAGCTCTGCATTGAGAGGGATACTCCTGTCTCTGGACCATTAGCGGGCAGGGGCAGTGGTACTACCCCTTGTTTAAAGCCATCACTATGTGCAGCATCTTCGGGAAGGGTAGGCTGAGCAGAGGGCAGTGTCTCTGGAAGAAGGGAGCAGGTGCTTCCACTTGGAGGTTTGGGATCCTGAGTGTGGTGTGGGTGGGTTTAGCAGGAGCCAGTGGCTTCAGGGTAAGTCACCAATCTTCCTGACAAAGGTGAACAGCAGTCTTCCAGTCATTCCTCCCTCCCTAGAGGAACTTGGCCTAGTGGGCCCCCCCCTCTCTCATTTTGTTACCTATGATTTTATCTTCCACTGATCTAGGCATGTCCTACCCAGCACAGGAGCCACTACTAGAGATTGAGCACTTAAAATGTGGCCACTGCTAATTCAGACTTGTGTTGAGTGGGAAACACATATCACATGCAGAAGATTTAGTATTAAGGGGAACAGTAGGTGGATTATCTTAGTAGTAATCAGATTGATGGCATGTTGAAATCTTGATAGTTGGGATATCTTGGATTTAGTATGTCCTGCTACTTGGGTTGACCTATCATGTTTCTTCTCATGCACTATTTCATGTGGCCAGTGAAACATTTAAAATTATATGCATGGCTCTCTGTACTGCTAGAGGACGGTGTATTACTTCTGAGTGAGCAAAAGCTAACTGTACATCCAGTGGGTTTTAACAGAAAGTGATGGGTTCTGGCCTTTTCCCCAGGTTGACATGCATGACATACTTTTGGAAGAATTGGCACCAGTAGGAACGGTACCCATGCCACCAGACATGCATCTGGAGTCACCTGCTCTCCAGGTAATGGGTCCTGTTCCAGAGGCCCCAGTCACAGAGGCCTGGATCCCACAGGCAGCACCACAGGAGCTGAACTACGGTGCTGCTGGAGCATGCCAACCCTTTCTGGACCCTGGTAAGACAGCATCTTCTTTATGCCCTTTTGTTTCTGTGCAAGAGCTCAAGAGTATTCAAGGACTGGGTTTGGGTTGGAAATGCAAACTTCTCAGTGGGAATAGACTGTTCACATAAAAAGGAAGAGGAGAAGAAAGAAGAGAGGCGGGAAAAGAGGGAAAAAGGGTGACAAGGAGAAAAAAGGAAAGAGTAAAGGGAATTCTGGGAAAAGCAGGGAACAATGCTCTTTGGAGAGAATAGCATTGGGAACTGGTGAAACTAATACTCAGGGAGCTTTGACCAAGAACACTACGCAGAAAAACCATGGATGTTTACATACTTTGGATGAGGCCTCATTTTTCCAGCAAATTTTGACCCATAGCATCTTTGTTGTTGCATGTCCTTAGGGCTTAAGAGCCTCATTCATATGTAATACTTTAGTAACGTTTTCTCTTCAGACCTTTTAAGAGGCTTGTCTCTTCCATAATGTGGTAGAAATACATATATCATGAAATCTCCATCTAGAACAGTGTGTTTGAATGTGTTGTATGTCTGCATCACCTGGGGTTACATGTTCAACAAGCTCTCCAGGTGACTGCTGGCCACACAAAAGTTTGTGAAGTATGTTCCGAGACAGAGTGAGTCCTAGCAGGAAAACTTCTGGGTGGAGAAAGGCCACTATACCGTATGGCCCAGATTCCCCTGCATTTCCCTTCCCTGTAGGATTTTCTTATCTTGTTACACATACTCCCAGGCACAGCTCTTTCCTTGTCTCCATTAAGGCTTTGGTCCAGGTATGGCCAAGAGCCCTCCACCCTTACTCCCCCTGACACAGCTTCAACATGTTGGCACTTTGACAGCATAGTACTGAGACGGCACAAGAGAGTGACATAAGGGAATTAAGTAGAGAACATTCTAAATTACAGAAGTAGAAATGTCTGATGCACCCATGACTCGCACAGAGCCATGTCGAAGGAGTGCTATATGATAATTTCATTTATGTTCCAATCTTTACATTATTCTTTTCATGATCTTTTAAATTTAAAAAATGTGTTCATGTGTATTTACTTTCAACAAATGATAGAATTTAACTAGTCCTATTAAATTATAAATCTTTCTTCATGTGCATTCTCCATGTTAATTATGCTTCTTTTGTCAACATTGCAGGTACAAAGATCATACAGCAGCAGTATTACTCTTGGTGTTAATATTTTACTCTTAATCACATGGAAATTCATTCTATTTACCAAAAATAGATATAATTAATTAAGTAAAAAAGTACAAATTGGAGGGACAGGAAGTTATCCTGTTTTCATTACTGTTTAAATTGATAAAATGTGCTTTGCAAAATCATGGAAGGCTTATTGTTCCATTATTTAAAGGTTACTTATACCTTTTGCGTTTTTTAATGAAAACAACTTGATGTATTGCATGAAGTGCATCCTATTGGAGAGGAAAAGCGCAAGACACTGGCTATGTGGAGAAGAAATTTAAAAGTAATGTAAGAAATTGATAAATTTTATTTCAAAGGTTGGAATATGTTCCTGTCACCAAAAACCTAAGTTGTTGGGTAGATATAAAATGTGCATGCACACACACACACGTGCACGCACACATATTAGTCATTTGATGACATTTATATAAGGAAAAACAACATTCCTCATAAAACAAAGGAACTTTAGTAAAAACTACAAAGTGATTCAAGGAGGATATTAGTGTTAAAAAAAAAAACCCTTGGCCAGCTTAGGTAAGCTTTGTCAATTTTGTTGTTTACAAAGAAATAACCTTGGTTTCAATGACTTTCTCTGTTGTTTTACAGTTTTCTGTTTCATTAGATCCCACTGAAATCTTTATTTTCCTATTTCTAGTTATTTCCAACTGAATTTTCTCTTTTTTTTTCTAGTACTTTAAGGTGGAAAATTGGGTTATATTATTTCAGTTTTTCTTCTTGTTTAATGTAGGCATTCACAGGTATAAATTTCCTTATGAGCAAAGCTTTATATGTATGCCTTACATTTTGGTATGCAGTGTTCATTTTCTTTTATCTCAAAATAGTCTTGATTTCCTTTTTTGGTGTTTTGACTGATTAGTTATTAAGGAGCATATCATTTAATTTCTACTTATTTGTGAAAAATCTCAATTTTTCATTCAGTTTTGGTGGGAGAATATAATTTGTAATTTTGATACTTTTACATTTTGCAGTGTTTGTTTTATGGTGCAGCTTCTCATATGCCCTGAAAATTTTTCTGTGTGTACTTGTAAAAAACGTGTGTTCTGTTGTTGCCTGGAGTGTTCTATGAATGTCTGTTATGTTTAGTTTCTTTGTAGTATTTTCTGTATCTTCTGTTGTTGATCTTTTACCTAAAGTTTCTACCCATTTTTGAAGGATCTGTAGAATTATCTAGTTCTACTATTTCTGTCAGTTTTTGCTTCATTTATTTTGACTGCATGTATGTTCTTAGTTGTTATAGTTTCCTGAGACAATTATTCTTTTTATTATCATAAAATGATTGTCTTTATCTGTAATAACTTTGTGTGTGAGAAAGAGACAGAGACAGAGATGGAAACAGAGAGATGGACAGAGAAACAGAGAGAGAGAGAGAGAGAGAGAATGAGACATATATGCTGGACAGTAAACTAGAACCTTGACACTGAACTATGTTCCCAGCCTTTTAAATTTTTTTTATTTAGACAAATGGTCTCACTTAAGTCGCTAAGTTGCCCCAACTAGGCTCAAACTTGTGATCCTACTGCCTTAGCCTCTCAAAGTGCTGGGAATATAGGTAGGTATAGGCATGTGCCACCATGCTTGGCTTGATTACCCCCATTTTCAGATGAAGAAATTGAAGTTTTGAAAGGTTAATTGCTGTTACTCATCTCTTTCTATGCTGTTCCTTTTTTTTTTTTTTTACTTATTTGCCGGTACTGGTGATTGAACCCACAGCCCTTGCACTGAGCTCCATCCCCAGTCCTGTTCTATTTTGAGACAGGGTCTTGATGAGTTCCTAAGTTGCCAAGGCTCTGCTTGAATTTGTGATCCTCCTGCCTTAGTTTCCCAGGATTGTTGGAGTACAGGCATGTGCTACCACACCTGGCCTTTTCTAGATTTAATATCTATGTTGTTTAGCTATTTTGTGGGTGTTATTTACAGGATATATGTTTCTCCATACCTTTACTTTCAATCTGTTTGTACCATTGAATCTAAAATGTATCTGCTGTAGTCAGTATATAGTTGGATCTTTAAAAAATCTAGCCTGAGTTTCTCTGCCTTTTCTTTTCTTTTATTTATTTATTTATGGGGGTGGAGTTTGAGACAGGGTCTCACTATGTAATTGAGACTGACCTGGAACTCACTATGTAGCCCAGGCTGGTCTCAAACTCACAGCAATCCTTCTGCCTCAGCCTCCCAAGTGCTGGGATTATAGGTGTGTGCCACCACAACTGGCTCCGCCTTTTCATTGAGTTGCTTAATCCATTCACATTTAATCTTTTTTATGTGGTTAGATTTACATCTGCAATTTTACTTTCTATTTCTGTGCTGTTTGTCCTTTTTGTTTCTCTGCCCTTTTCTACTGCTTTCTTTTGCAAGAAGTAAATACTTGTAACATTTTACTTACCTTAGTGAATTTTCACAATTTTTAAATTTACTTCCTTATGGTTGATCTGTGGTTTTTCCATGAATACCTGAACTTATAATCAGCTTCAAAGATATACTAACTCAATACCAATAAGATTTAGAAATATTTGTTCTATATAGCTCTATATACATTTTTTCCTTTTTTGATATTGCTGTCATACTTAGTACATCAAAAATATTATAAACCCAACAATTCATTCTTACAGTCATTACTCTGTATAATTTTAAGACTTTTACAAAAGCTGAGAGAAGTAAATACATATATATGTATAAATATATATATTATGATTTTGTTATTTTACCTTTTAAAGTTTTTATGCTTTCTAATTTATTTTTATTAATACATGCTTGCAGTACATAATAAATACATTCAGCGTGTAGAGTTGTTGCATCTACATATCTTATCTTAGTCCTTACTTTCCTGTTCCTCCTCCTCCCTCCCCTTCCCTCCGTCCCTAGATCTCCTTCCCATTTACAAAAGGTCTACTGGAACTTTTGTTATATTAACATTATTTTTCATCCTTGATTTCCTTCATTTGTTCCTGTGAATCTGAATTACCAAAGTAGTTATTTCTTTAGTCCTGTATAGCTTTGCTCATCTGTTCTTTTTGGCAAGTACAATATATTTCTGTTATAGCACTTGGATTTTAAGGCTTGAAGAGAAGAAACTGAAATTTTCAGTTAAGCTATCATTTCTAATTACATAATTATCTTTATTTGTGCTGTTTTTTAAAATGTGGGTCAAATACATTTATAATGAGGAACTTCCAAGTCTCCTAGCAATTCATTCTCTCAGTTTCATTTCTGAGGAATATCTCTATTGTATATTCATTTTTGAAAGATAGTTTTGCTTAAGGTAAGATTCTTGGTTGACAATTTTCGTTTTTCTCTGATTACTTTGAATATGTCATCCCACTACCTCCTGTCCTCCATTATTTCTAAAGTGAACTCAGTTTTTAATTTCATTAAGGTTCCCTTGTAACTTCCCAGTCATTTCTCACTTCCTGTCTTTCAAGGTTTTATCTCTATGTGACTTTTAGGATATATCTATGGATCCTGTTGATACTCTGTCTGTGGATCCCCTTGTATTCACCCTGCTTGGAATTCATTGAGCTTCCTAGATACTGGATTGATTTTTTCAATACACTTGGAGAATATGGGGCCATTATTTTTTCAAATGTTTTTTCTGCTGTCCAGTAGAAATAACTATGGTTCAAGGGTGACTTTGCATACGCAAGGATTTGCCACAGGAAAAATGTCAGTTTAATATTTCTTAGTAATACTTATTATTGTAGGGGGTAGACTTCACTAAAATTGTCCAGCCACTCACTAAACAAATAAGCAAATAACAATGCAAAGTATTGGGGGATGACATAGAGTTGCTGGAATATATTATCTAAAATTCCAGTTTCCAACAAAAATGAAACAGGAAAGTATGATTCATATTATCAAGGGGAAAAAAAGCAGGCAGTAGATTCTGCTTATGAGTTTTTGCTAGATAGAGATTTAACAAAGACTTCAAAGTTTCATTGCTAACATGGTTCAAGAACTTAAGGAAAAAACATGATTTAAAAATTAAAGACATTATGTGACAGTATCACAATAGAGAATATCAATAAACAAAAATTATTAAAAAGTCAAGTGGAAATTTTAGAGTTGAAAAGTCTAATAACTGTCAGTCAGCTTTCCATGAATGTAACAAATATCTGAGATATCAATTTATAAAAAGGAAAGGTTTTATTTTGACCTATAGTTTTGGAGGGGTAGCGTGGTGGCCTTTTTGCTTTTTGGACTATGGACAAGCAGCACACCAGGGTAGAGATTACATTGTGGAACAAAGCCATTTGTCTCATAGCCATGAATGAAAAAGAGAAAGAGGAATGTGCTGGGGTCACACATTCCTTTTCAAGGGCATGCCCCTAATTACCTAAAACCTCTCACTAGGTCCCATGTCTTAAAGTTTTCACTACTTCCCAGTAGCATCAAGCTGGGGACCAAGCCTTTAACACATGGTACTGTAAGGGTCATTATAGATCCAAACTATAAAAAACGAATGAAAAAGTCACTAGAGTGGTTGAAAAGTAGATTTGAACTATCAGAAGAGAGAATGAATGAACTTGATGACAAATTGTTGCAAATTATGCTATCATAAGAACAGAGAGGCAAAAGTGAAAAGTGAATGGGGTCTCAGGGAAAAGCAAGGTGCCATTAAGCATACCAACTTGCATATATTTTAGTGAATGTCCCAGAAGAGATTCTTTTGCCTGTAGCTGGGGGAAAGAGGGTATCCAGGACTCTTGACTACACCATTCTGTGGTAGAAGTAACTGAAAGTGAGAGATACGAGGAGCCATTGAGATTTAGAAACCTCAAATTCACATTGTTCTTAAAGAATTTGAATAGATTTTCTCAAATCTTTTTTCATTTGCTCTGTGTCCTTAAGACTGTCACCAGTTGGCCACAGGTGCTTTTACTCAATTCAGATAGAAATTGCAGTTTGATGTTAGCAGTTCCTGGCTTTGAGTGCCACTGGCTCTCACCCATTAGGGTTACAGCTCTGAGCTTTCACTACTAGTGCCTCTTAGTTCTTGATGCCGTAGCTCTTGGTGGCTCCCATCACCCCTATCAGCACCTCAGCAGCCACAGCTGCTTTCTCCAGCTCTTCCAACCACTTCCACTGCCTTTCTGGTAGTCTCCACAGTTCATTTTACAAGTTACCACTGGTTGCCACCAGTCTTGGCTTTTCATTGCTCTACTGCTCTCTAGAGCTGTTTAGGGCTAATCGCCCCTAACATCACGAGCACTTTTTTGCTGTAACCTGCTCATCCCACTTTACCCAAAATATGAATAATGTACACACAATAGGACTACTCAAGCAAGGCTTTACTGGGACCTGTGCTGCAGCAGAGGAGGGTAGTACACAGGAGGGAACCCTCCTTAACTGAGCCAAGAAGTGTGAGGGAATGCTGCTTATATAAAAAAGGAGCAGGCTATACATGGGTAGTTTTCTGCATTTTACAGTCCTACTTGGGGACCTTTGCAGCAGTAACAGAGGAGTTGTGGGGTTATATTGTAGAATCTTCCAGAATGGTTGCAGAACATCATCTGGGGTAGGTTCGTGCCTGTTTGACCAAGGCAAGTATCTGCCTGAGTGTCTGCAGGGTGTCTAATACCAGCTTTGCTGATAACAGCTCTGCCAAAAGTCATGGTAAATAGCTGCTTGGTTGACATTACCATGTTTCCCTGAAATGATGGGGCTAAAATAATTACTGCCACTGCTTTCAGCAGATCTCCAGGAGGTGTGGCCATGTTGAACAAGGCCCATTGGAGATAACAGCAGTGGGCCCAGTCCTTCCCTGATTTTTGTTCTGTCAGGTGCCAGTTTGCTGCTGCTCCTCATAGAGTCACTAGCAGCAGTTGAGAGTCAGGGAGACATCATAGCTGTCAGAGGAACCTTGGCTTCTGTCAGAATGGCCTAATGGGCAGGTACTGGAGCAGCTGCAGAGGTGGCACAAAGACACTGGGGTCAGTGGTGCCAGACCACTCTTGGGGAGGAGAAGGGGAGCAATAGGGTGCCCATGATAGTTGTCAGTCAGATCACACCATTCCTCCAGCTGTTGAAAGCGGAAAGGGAGTCCTTCTTTTGTTTTATCTCAGGATCATTTGGACAAACTTTATGCATTTTGTTTTTTACTTTTAAAATTATCACCAGTTTCACTGGGAGATGGGTCTGCAGAGCTCATTACACTGTCATGCTAGGAGTTCATCTACAAGCTCTTCGCTACGTTTAGATTATAAATCAGCATTTTTACACCTAAGCCTTTGTTACTCACTTCTAAGTTTTAGTTTGCTCCTTCTTTTACTGCACAACAGTTTTATTTTGCTCTATGACCTTCAGTTTTATTTGACTTACTCCATGTTACCCTTTAGTCTCACCCAAACAAAAACAAAATAGTAAATTTAAACAGCATTTGTTTGAAATCCATCTTTGTGTTTCCTAATCTTAAAAAGGAAATGTATGGTCTTAATGCCATAAAACAAATAAAATGAGATATTTTAGTCCACTTCTTATGTCATGATATAATGTTCAAAAATTTAAATTTTCCTTTGGATTAATATTAGCTAAACTGATTTACTCATGTTATCTTCATAATACTAATATATAGCAATTACCCTGAATTTAGATCTCAAATTGGCCATTTCCAACTCACATTTCATTGCAAAGCAGTACACTTGGCCAAAGATGAAGAAGGCGAGGAAGGGGCATAGAAAACAGGATGCCAGCCACAGTGGCTATCGATGAAGATGGGGTGGGGGTGATGGCTAGACAGGCGAGAGCAAGGTTAGAAATTTTACTTGTCCTTTGATTGACAGAAGCACAGTTTGATCATTGGTTTAATTTTAAGAAAACCCATTTCTGGTCGTTAGACGAAACAAGGACTACTTTTCCTGGCTGCCAGCCCAGTTCAATTCCCATTTTAATTTAAAAGTCTTCACTGAACTTATTCCATTAAACAGTTTACCACCTCCCACTTTTAATATGCCAAAACTTTATGAAGATTTATATCATAGTGTAGCTCTAAGCCAAGTAGATCTATTATCAGAATAGTTGCAGAAGTAATTTAGTACATTGATTTCAGCACACAATTGATTCTCTCACTGTCCATACATTAGAGACTAGCCTTGAAGTGAGCACAAAAGAATATTTAACTTCATTTTTGTTTTCTTATCTTTTTAAAAAGACTATTATAAAAGTGACTCCAGATGAAATCATAGTACTTCAGAAAGAAGTGGATATTAAGGGGCCCTGTGTCCAAGAAATCAGTCTAAATTCTGGGAAAGCTTTTGATGAACTGAACTGTTATGCTTCTCTTCTTTCCTATAACCAGGATATTCACTGCCAAAGCTTGATGTGAACTTCCCACTGGAGCCTCGAGAAGAGCCATGGGTAAAGGAATTACAGGATTCCAAAGAAATGAAACAATTACTTGATTCCAAGATAGGTAAGTAATTGTTCATTGACATGCTAGGGAAGAAAGAACAGAAAAGGGCTGGGGATTTAGCTCTGTGGTGCCATCACCTGCCTCGCAAATGTAAGGTCCTGAGTTTGATCCCCAGTACCAAATATATATGTATATATTAGGAGAAAGAACAGCAAAAGTCAACCTTAATCCAGGTGAAGAGCTTCCTATCCCACTTAGGAATTTCTGTATTCCTGCTAATGGTTTAATATGACTTTTGGTTTTGCTTCATTTTTCTCTTACAATACAATTAACATCTTCAGTTTCTATTTCTTTTCTCAGGTTTTGAGATGGGGTTAGAAAATGAAGAAGATGTTTCAAAACAGAAAAAAATGGAGAACATATATCCATTTATAGTAAATTTAGAGGGGAATTCTATCCATGATCCTGTTATGCCAAAAGACTATGTACCATTAGAAAATCAGTGGGAGCCACCCCCGGAGGATTTACAGACAGATCTAACTAAACTTGTAGATCATCAGAACCCCACTTTAGGTGAGACACCCAAGAGCACCAACTTAGAAGAACCTCTCAACCCTAGGCCCCAAAAGAAAAAGAATCCAGGAGAGAAACCTCACCGATGTCCTCAGTGTGGAAAATGTTTTGCTCGGAAGTCACAACTTACTGGGCATCAGAGAATTCATTCAGGGGAAGAACCTCACAAATGCCCTGAGTGTGGAAAAAGATTCCTTCGTAGTTCAGACCTTTATAGACACCAACGACTTCACACAGGAGAGAGACCCTATGAATGTACTGTGTGTAAAAAGCGATTCACGCGGCGGTCACACCTTATTGGGCACCAGAGAACTCATTCTGAAGAAGAAACATATAAATGCCTTGAATGTGGGAAGAGTTTTTGTCATGGATCAAGTCTTAAAAGACATCTGAAAACTCACACAGGTGAAAAACCTCATAGATGTCATAATTGTGGGAAAAGTTTTAGTAGACTGACCGCACTTACTTTGCACCAGAGAACACATACTGAAGAGAGACCTTTTAAATGTAATTACTGTGGGAAAAGCTTTAGGCAGAGACCAAGCCTTGTTATTCACTTAAGAATCCATACAGGGGAAAAGCCATATAAGTGTAGTCATTGTTCTAAAAGCTTCAGACAGAGAGCAGGCCTTATTATGCACCAAGTCACTCATTTTAGAGGACTTCTTTAAGGATTGTTGAGGGAAACAGGTCCTACAGAAACTAACACTAACTCAAAAAAATTGTAACCTGTAGTAGCCTGTCTGTTTGGAAGAACCTTTATGTTTGAACTCATGAGAACTGCTTTTTTATTTGGGGGGAGCTGTTTTTTTGTCAGCATTTTTATTTTGTGAATTCAAAACTGCAGATAGTGTAAGAATTCCAAGTGTTGATATATTTCAGCCTTTCTTTACAAAAGTTAGGGGGGCTATTTAAAAAGTCCATCTTCAAAGGCATATGAGTTCTAGAATAGCCACCTACAGTAGCAGCTTTCCTAACTTGATTTATCCTGTCTCCACAACTCTTTTTTATTAAAATGGAAGATTTTATGTTCCAAGGCAGCCATGTCATACATATATGCATAAAGCATAAAAATGATGACAGACCTTTTAGGGGTAGCATCAGCACAATGGATAACCATGTCTGTTGATGTATCTGATGTAGCAGTACCGTACATATTCTGCTGTATAATTATTAAAGGTGAATTCAAAACTTTAGGTGTGCCAAAGTGGCAAGATGGGAGACAGTGACTTTTGTCAAACAATAAAATTATATCAGGAGCACAAGTATGGAGGGGGTATCATTTGCCTGGTGAAAACTGGGTTATTTCCATTAAAATGTTTATGCTTAAGAAAATTTAGATTTAACCTTTACTTCTGAATTTTGCAAAGTTTTTTGGTCTGCTTAGTTGCCATTCTGTGGTGATGGTGCCTAGTAGGGACTATTCATTTGAAATTTAAGCTCTAGGCCTGGAAGAGTCCACTTGAAGCCAGATGTGGTGATCCACACCTATAATCCCAGCATGCTGGGAGGCTGAAGCGGGAGGATTGCATATTCGAGTCCAGCCTGAGAAAATTAATGACTTAGCAAGAACTTGTCTCAAAATAAAAAGTCAAAAAGGGTTGGGGAAGGCCCTGCGTTTGATCTCTATTACCACAAAAAGTAAAGAAGTCACTTGACTGTTGAAGTTGTACAAGTAGGATCTAATTTAACTGAGATTGACTGATGAATCTGTATCCATGGCTTTTTTCTCTCTTGGTATTCACTCACATGTCTTTCAGTGCTTTTGAAAATTTACCCATTCCTTAATTCACTGTCTCTCCTAAGAATGTGTCATAGAACACTTAGTCCTGCAAGATATTCTGCAAGTAAGTTTCTGAATTGCTTCCTGCTGTTTTCCCTTCCTGGATTCATAGTGCACATCAGCATGAGACTCTGGGAGAGGTTTTCTAGTAAAGAAGGAGAAAGCACCTCTTTGGCTCAATGTTTTCCAAAATTACTTGAACCCAATGCACCTTTTTTCGTGTTCACTCAATAATAACTTACAGAACTATTATTCTGCAAATGTCCCTTGGAATACACTGCCTTAAACAAATATTTCTGTAACTGTCAATATTGTTCTGTTTCTCCCAAGCTAGTTATCTCCAATTGTTTTAAGGGTATTATAAAACAATTCCTTAAAGATATACATCTTTTGTATAATACACATATTATTTCAAGGAGGTGAGGTTCAATAATTTATATCATTTATAAATTGTTCAGTGATTCTCTACCTCTTAATTTTTCTTATAAGTACACACGTGCACACACACACACAAATACAGATACATACATACCATTTTAACAAGGTGAGGATCACAAATTCAGGCAAATTAAAAGTTGCCAGTGATTACCATCCTTTTTGAATTTTACTTATAATTACACACACACAGTTGTTGCTTATATAAACGTTCTCATATAATCATGGTAACAACTCAAATTCCCACATGAGGGAAGAAGTCTCATTATCAGTTAAAGCTGTTAGTATGTGAAAATATTCATCGAGCCTAGTTCCTTGTTAGAAGATACAAGAAATAGGACACTCAAGCATTTTCCTTTTGTGAAGCTATCCAGTCATCCTTTCCTTAACTAGTCCTAGGGAAGTATATCTCTTCTATTGCATTGAATTGCTTGCAACTGAATCTAAGCATCTGGGAGTATCTACTGTGTGCCTAACTTGTCCTGTTCTAGGCTTAACAGAAGCTAGTAAAGAAGTACAATTCAAGGGCCAGGCTCATAAAAGAGTTTATAATATCTCTAGTTATAAACAAGAGTTGGGGAACACATGGCGAACAATGCAAGAGAGTTTGTAATTAAGTGCCAAATCATGTCAAGTGCCAGAGCCAGGATGTGTCTTTAATTCTTGACATCCAGGTCCCTGTATGATGCTGCTATACATTTAGGGTTAAAATTGAGATCCCGGTAGCAATAAACATGTAACATGGGAGGAGTCTGAATGTAGAGATGAAACATACTGAATGTAATGGCTTCTCTTTTCTCTCTTGTGGAATCGCATTCAAACCAGAAGAGTGCCTTAGAATGGATGTGCCCAACTGCTCTGTATTTATACAATATTTTAATAAAATGGAAATGTATATGCTATTCCTGCTTCTCTTGCATTAAGTAATTATTTGAACAACTTAAGAGATGCTTCCCAGAACAGTGGCAACAAGCATCACATTTGACTTCTGTCCCCATTCCAAGTTGGAATCACTTTTCTGGCTGCAACCATACTACACTGATTATGCGTTTTTTTAACATTTAATACTGACAACCTCCCTCATCTATGTTATGAACAAACATGATTAGATTTTTATAAGACAGAATGTCTCATATTCATCTCTATTACAGTGCCCTGCGTATAATGAGCATTAATATATGTGGCATTGAATGAAGAAAAATATGAAATTGTTCTTGGAAAGAGATTACATAGTTATAACATTGTGTGTATATACCTCACAAGCGCATATACAGTCCCCATCTCCTGTCTATTATGAAGGGCAAAAACAATACTTAAGTATTCTTAAGTACTACAAAGATTAAATGAAATATGTTTTCAGGCCCTGTACAGTATAGGCTTTCAATAATACCAAGCATATTGTATTGAGATTTGTTTTAATGATAAAGGCATTTAAGGCTAATAAGTTTCTAAGTGTGGTTTTGGTCATATTTCATAGTTTTTATAATGTTCTTATTGATGATTTCAAAATTGTTACTTTAGTTTTCATTACAATTCCCTTTTGACTCATGAGCTGTACAGTGTTGACATTTCCTTTTAATTTTTGGTTTTGTATTGTGACTAGAAAATAAGTTTTACTCTAAAGCTCACTTAAGTTTTTTTAAGACATTTGTTAACATTTTGTAGGTTACCTAGAGACTCAAAAATAAGTATTCCATTTGTGGACACAAATTCTGAATATGTCTTTGGCCTCCCAGTTACTTTAATATCTTCAGGATTATTCTTGGCAATGTGTCTTTTTTTTTTTTTTTTTTTTTTTTTTTTTT
>NW_022900951.1:111539396-111542881 GCF_012274545.1 Fukomys damarensis | reverse complement strand
TTTTTTTTTTTTTTGACCAGGGATCAAACTAGACTTTGTGCTTGGGAGGCAGGCAGCAGAACCACTGAGCTAAATCCCTGGCCCTCTTCAGAATTATTCTTGTGGAGGAGCAGTTACATAAGGGTTAGGTTGCTGCCCATTCTGCCTCCTTACACCTATGTATTCTCCCCTTCCTTGGCAAGAGGTCTTTTTCTTTTTCTTTTTTAATGTTCTATGAATATTATATAGAAATTGTTAATAGCTGTGTTAGTATTGATGCGATCAGTAAATGCAGGAGACTAAAGGAGGTAGGAGAGGCATTGACTGTCCAAGGAGGCTGAGAATGTTCCCAGTGGGGACCCAATGGTTGCCTTTCCTTACCCCTCTTGAGCCCAGAGCAGTCCCTTTAATGTTTTTGCAGCCCTCATCCTCCTGTCAGCAGGGCCTGTTCTATAGCGTTTTAGGGAAATAGGGAAAATACATGGGACTCTGTTCTCAAGAGATTCACCACTGGCAGAGAAAGAGATTTATTGCACTTTGCTACTTTACACCTGAGGTCTCCATGGCATTCTAAAGGGGGCCAGATTGGTCACCTGCAGATCACCGCATGAGCCTTATTCCCGCAAGCCCCTCAGTTCTAATCTCCTGATGTTAGCTGAATGTTCTCATACACCACCAGAGCTCATGCTTAAGCACAGGCCTAGCTCCAGTGTCTTTTCTAGTCCTCTGTAGCACATGTGCAGTGGGATGGGTGAGAATTATTTCTTAGTCTATCCTAGGCCTTGATAATCACACTGTTCAGCCTCTAATTCTGGGACTTCATGCACTGAGATTTGGGGAGAGTGACATAGAGGTTAGCTTCTTTCAAGTCTTTTTCAGCTTACATTGTCAGAGATCTAGAAAGACCCAAATTTGTATTTTCTAAGGCTCTTAAAACATTATAAAGTATTTTCTATATTTTAAATATTTACATTTAATAATGTCTTTATCTCCTAGTATAAAAATGTGAATGTATATAAATTACTGAAGATGATTTCAAAAATCTAAAATCAAGGTAGTCTGAAAATCTTCCCGTATCTGTTGGCCCTGGAAGAGTCCAAATGCAAATAGATAGTATTCTGTAGTGTTTCTTCACTCATCTCTTCCCAATTAGGTTCCCTTCCTGTGAAGGTGAGACAGTAGATAGTAGGCAGCGAAGAAAAAGAAGCATCTCACCTTAGCCTGGAATAGAAGGAAACACATGGACTGCCCCCTCTCTGGAGGCAGTACACTTCCTCCTGGGAAAGGTGGCATCCCTCTTCCCAAGATGGGGCCTGTGTGATGCTTCCCTCACCTCACACATACACATCAAGAGAAGGATATCTAATTCTTATCTCAATTCCTCTACTTTCAAGGAAAATAGTGTTATAATTAACACTGAGATGTTCTATGTTTACCAAACAAATTACAGTGGCAAAACCTATGTCTTGATTTCTCCACCTGTTATGACTCTTTTATAGCATGCCTACAAATTATTTGCCTGTCTTTCCATCAAGTGGCAGGGTCGATGTCCCCTGCTCTGAATCTGGGTAGGCCTGAGACTGCTACAAAAGGAATACGGCAGAAGTGATGCTGTGTTAGTTTGGAAATGAAGTCATAAAAGACTTTGCTGTTTCCATTGTCACTAGGAGCGCTTACTCTTGTATCCCATGTAAGAAGACTATTTTGAGACAACCATTATGGAGAGGCCAGATGTAGGCTTGCTGACTAAATTATTATGCATTAAAGTGTTAACTGTATTCATCAAGACAACTGCTGAGAAGTTGACCCAAAAGATATAAATAACAAAGAAATTAAAATTTTATACTATGATAACATCTACTTTAAATAAAAAAAGGCATTAATGGAAACAGACAAGCATAAAAGATATAAAACATACAGAAAACAAACAGCAAGATTGCAGATGTATATCCCACCTTATCAGCAATTACATTAAATTAAAATGGACTAAAGCTCTAATGAAAATGCAGAGATTGAATTGATTTTTTAAAAAAGCATGATCCAACTGTAGGCTACCTATAAGAGACATGCCTGAGACTCAAAGACAACCCAGAAAAGGATGCAAAACTATATTGAAATATTAAATTGTACACTATAAAATTATACTTATTAGTCAAAAATAAAAGCCAGGTATGATGCTATATACCTGTTATTCCAGATATTTGCGGGAATTAAGCAGGAGAATTGCAAGTTCAAGGCCAGCCTGGGAAATTTAGGGAGACCCTTTCTCAAAAAATTAAAAAAACAAGCTTGGATGTAGCTCAGTGGTAGAGTGTACCTAGATTCAATCACCAGTACCACAAAAATACATAAAAAATTTCACAAAGATATGCAAGCAATACCCAAACTCTTGATCTAGATGTAGAGTTTCTATGCATAATGGTCTTTGAAATTGTTACTAAAGGCAAAGAAGGACCTTATATAATGGTAAAAGACTCAATCTAGCAAGAGATAATGGTTAAAAATTTTGCAACTAACAATACAGTCCTAAAATACATGAAGCAAAATCTGACAGAATTGAAATGAGAAATAGAAAACTCAGCGGTAATAGTTGGAAAATTCACCATCCCTCTTTCAATTTTGAATAGAGCAACTAGGCAAAAGATCAACTAGTAAATAAAAAACTCAAACAGCACACCACCCAGCAACAGCAAGAAAGCACATTCCTCACAAGTACACATGGAATATTTTCCAAAATACATCATATGCTAAACCATAAAACAAGCCTCAATAAATTTAAAGAAATGAAATCATACGACATATGTTCTCTAACTACAAAGGAATGCAATGAAAAGCCATTAAGAGAAAGAAATTTAGAAAAATCATTATGCAGAAATTAAACAATATACTACTAAATAAGTATTGCCTCAAAGAACCTCACAAAAATACTCAAATGAAAATGAAAACCAAATAAACTAAAATATATGGGACACAGCCAAAGCAGTTTTCTCTTTCTTTTGGAAATGTACTTATTTGTTTGTTTGTTTGTTTGTTTATTGGACGTCAAAGCAAGCTGACATTCTCATACAAACTCTAACTGCTACTTGTAACATCTTTTCCCAGGGCCTATCCACATGCAGACCAAAGGTGTTGGCTCAAGCTAGCAACTGTGATTTTGTTAACCCAGCAGAACACTTTCCAAAGAAAGGACTGGTTTCCATCCCTGCTTTGGGCCCTCTTGTCTTCTGTTGTTTTGGGAACCTAAGCAGCGCAGTCTTCTCACAGCCTGTCAGAGACAGATTCTGTTGTTTACCTCACCCACAGAAGGGAACTATTTTTCTCGGTCATTCTAGTTAAACATTTGTCAATTTTACTGTGTTTTTTCATTCACTATTTTACTGTTTCTCCAGTGTCTATTTCATATATTTCCACGGTGATTTTTATTATCTCCATCTTTGTTTTTTTACCCCCTTTGGGTTTAGTTTTTTTTTCTTTTAGCAGTATCTTTTTTTTTTTTTTTTTTTTTT
>NW_022900951.1:111516868-111539298 GCF_012274545.1 Fukomys damarensis | reverse complement strand
TTTTTTTTTTTTTTTTCTTACCAGGGATTGAACTCAGGGCCTTGCGCTTGTGAGGCGGGTGCAGCACCACTGAGCTAAATCCCTGGCCCTGTAGTGCCTTAACATAGAAAGTTAAGTGATTGGTTTGAGGTCTTTCTTTTAATATGGATGTTTACAGTTCCAAATTTCCTTCTAAGAACTGCTTTAGAGAACTTTCCAAGGACTGGGCCACCTGCTTTCACTCCAGATGCCCAAGACCCACCTCTTTAAGCTGTACATAAGGGTCAGCTATCTGGCTCTTCTTTGGGCCCAGTGCCTTTACGCCTGAGGCATAAGGCAATTTGTTTCTTTATTTCTCCATTCTTAACAAAAGTGTGGCATTCAACAAGACAAAAAAAGACAAGTAAGTTGGGCTTCGCGAAAATTTACAACATTTTTGTGTCCAAGGACATTACTGAGAAAGTGAAAAGACAACCCAGAAAATAGGAATGGGGGCAAGCATTTGCACACCATACATCGCAGACCATGCAGAATATATATAGAACTGTTACAATTCAAGAAGAAAACCCTAATTTAAAAATAGACAAAGCATTTGAGTAGACATTTCTTGATAGATACAACAATGACCAACAAACACACTAAAAGAATATTAATACCATTAGTTATTAGGGAACCGGAAAATAAAACCGTAAATTACTACCTCATATCCAGTAGGATTATATAGTAAAAGAAAATTAGAAAAATAAGTCTGAGAAAAGATGTGAAGAAGGTGGAACACATACTTGGCTAGGTGGAATGTAAGATGACACAGCCCCTGTGAAAACCAATTATTGCCATATAGCCCAATAATTCCACTCCAAAGGAATTGAAGATATATGTTCAAATAAAAACTTATGCATGAATCTTCATAGCAGTAATATTGATAATAGTCCAAATTGGAAACAACCCTATATCTATTAACTAATGAAGGGATAAATGGAATGTGGTTTATGGATTATTTGGTCATAAAAAGGAAACACTGTTACATAGTACAACAATGATGAATGTTGAAAGCACTGTGCTAAGTGAAGGAAGTGAGTCGTAAAAGAAGTGTTGCTCAGTGTAGAAGGCATGATTTGGCACATGTCAGGTCCCAGGTTCTATCTCAGCACCAAAAGTCAAAATAAAAACAAAAACAAAAGGATCACATATTGCATGTCTCCCCTTTGTATGTGTTCTGGTTAATCTTGATTGTCACTTTCATTGCCTTGAGGAATTAGTATAGCACACTTTCTGGATGTATCTGGGTGGATCTCCATAGCATGGCCTCAGGGACTATATCCGGTCCCTGGTGCCTTCCTCTCTGGTGATGTTCCCCAGTGCTCTGCTTCCCCGTAGCAATGACGTGACCAGCTTTGCTCCACCATATCATTTTGTTCTGGCCTTGGAGCCAGCCAACCATGGACTAAAGCCCTGAACCTGGAAGCCAATCAAACCTCTCTTCCTTTAAACCTCTCTTCCTGTTAAGTCGTGGGTGTCAGGTATTTTATCCAGCAATATGAGAGCTGACTGATAGAATACAAGTGTAAATCCATGACCAAATAGCAATTGCCAGTGGCTGAGTCATGGGGAAATATCAAGTGATTGTTTAATGAGTAAGGAACTTCTTTTGGGGTGATAGAAATGTTTCAGAATTAGATAGTAGCGATGGTTGTGCAACACTGTGAACGAGCTAAAAGTGATTGAGTTGTATAATTTAAAGTGATTAGGGGCTAGGGGTTTAGCTCAGTGGGTGAACATGTGCTTAGTATGCACAAGGCCCTGAGTTCTATCCCCAGTGTAGCAAAGAAGAAAGGGGGTAAGGAGAAGGGAGAAAGAAAAGAGAAAATGAAATACTTAAAATGGTGAATTTTACCTCAATAAAAATGACTTTAAAGACTTGCTAAATGGAAGCCCTTGCTATTTTCCACCTGGTGAAAAGCTGAGGCCTATTATTTAGAAAACCACCAAGAAAAATAAAGAACCAAGTTCTTCCTACCATCTAAGTTCTTTTACTAAATGATTTGATGCTGATCAAGTGGGGGCCTATTTGCTAGTCAAAATTTTGTGAAATTTAACTATAACTTTGGACCCTCCCTCTCTCTACACAAGCATTCACTTCATTTCTCAGGAAGCTACACTCAAAATAAATCCTCAGAAACTGACCATTTTGCTAGTTGGAGTATTCAGCTTGGCTTTGAAATGTGGTTTCACAGGATTATGTAATCCTAAAATGCACTTAATATATCTTTAATAAAAACAATGTTTATTTAATTCTGAAGAATTTACATGAACTTTTTGTGCAACTTATTTAATCTCTATAATCACCAAGTGACAATGAAATTATTTATTCACATTTTGCATATAGGGAAACCTGAGCTCACAAATTAGTTTGTTCATGTAAGATAGCTCATATCAGTGAAGAGATGACAATTTTTTCCAGTTTGAGAATTCCAGCTTTTTCCTGGCAACCAATTATCACTTTGGAAGTGGAAATCTCAAATGACTCTCCTCCCAGATTCTGAATTTTACCTGTTTGACAGAAGGTAAATAATGTGAGAGAGGTCACACAGCAGTGTGAGTGCCACCTTTACTTCTATCAACTATTAGGTTGACCTCATTAAATATTAATTAGTGGGGTTTTGAACAAAAACAAATAAATGGCAATCATTGGAAATTTTGAAACTCACTGTACTCCTCTATACTGGCACTCTGCTCACAGCAATCTTGCATTCTACTCACGGTCTATCCCCACAAGAAACACCACCATGCATTTGAGAAGCTAGACAGTGTCTGAATAAGACTATTCCTGCCGAATTATGTTTAAGGAATGAAGCTAACAATTAGGCACTGTCATCCAGGACAGAAGTGACTAAGTAAATAACCAAGAAGCAGGAGCAAGCATTCACTACCAGTCCCTACCCACCATCCAACTGTCAAGATAAACTCTTGTGCATTCCCTTAAATATAATGCTGATCCCACCATTAAGAAACCCATTTTTCTTTTGAATAAGTAAAAACATCACAATTTCCAGCAGACATGAAACAATTTTTAAAAAGTATTTTCACAGATTAACTGGAGACCTGATTCGTAAATTAGAGAATGAGGTTATACTTAAAAGATAAAACAATATCGAGTCGCTAAAGAATTTCTCTAGATTTTTAACTAAATCAAACAATAAGAGTAGCCCATGTCAGTAGTATGCAATAATTCTGCTGCACTTAGCTTCCTTTCAGCAAGCAATGATGATTTTATCCATAATCTTCCCGGTCTTGGACACTCCTGTCACCTGTTGACTTGGCCTACATTTCAAGGTGTTATGTGTTAATGGGAAGAATATCTAGGAAGGATAATACACTGTACTTGACACTAGATTTTATATATCCCTTAAGCATCTCACTACTTCATACTCCTTTTCTGAATGAAATCCTTTTTAATATCAGTCTTACCAAAGCCCCCACTATGACTTCTCCATAAATGGACTCAGATTCCACTTTTGTATATAGATCGAAAATCTTCCATAGACAAATCAAGCTACAACTCAGAAAGAAACGCGTCTTATCCTTCAAATGTTCTTTTGCTAGAGAACAATAAAAGTGGAATAAATCTCTCAGATTTGTTTCAGCAGCACTTTCTTATGACAAACTCAAACCACAATGTTCCTTCTGTATACCTGAGCAGTCTTCAGGTTGCATTTAGATCTCCTCCTTCGTGCATGATGCTTTGAACAATTGAATCTCCAAATTTTGGAGCCTGGTATCCAATAAGAAAACACTGTCTAGCTTGCCCATACTGTTACATGCTGATTCACTGAGGTCTACTCCTAAGATGAAGAACATCAACGAGCTCTTGGGGTAATAGCTCTACTAAGACCACAACTCAAACACAAAGTGCATCCATCATTGGTAAAGTTGGGTCTGAAAATTCAATTCTTCCCTGTAATGCAAGAAAGTCTCTTGGTATGGCATTTATTCAGAGCAAAAAAGTCTTTACAGATCAGCTGCATCAAAGGCAGGAAAAGGCTACATTACAGAAATGGTATATGCTTGATTTCATGAGAATTACTAAATTCCTGAATCATATGGAGTTCCAATCAAATAGGAATCTAAACCCAGGGACCACTAAACTGTGATCTAGAAGCAGATCAAATCTATGTGTTTGTTTTAAAGTGGTTTCCAATCAATCAAAAATAAGATTTTCAAACCTATAAGTCTACTTTAAAACCTTTATCGTTTACTCCTTGAAAGAATGAGGTCATCTCATTGTACAGCGCAAAAAGAAAAAAAGAAATATTGAATAAGTTTTATGAAGTTGAATATGGAAGTTTGTTACAGGCTTTGCAGATAGTTCTGGTAAGCAAAGTCTCTTTGAGGCAACCCAAGTATCCTTCTGAGAAGACCAAAGTGGCAAGATTAATTCTGATGACCAACAGCCAATGACTTTTAACAGATTAAAAAGGAAAGTGGGCTATTTTCTTTATGATAAATGAATCTCTCCATGCTAAAGATGTCAGGCAGCTAAATCCTCTGGGCACACACCTTCTTGAGTATTGGGAAATATTTAGGGATTAAGCAACCCGTCAACAGACCTGATCTGGGAGAGTTCTGTACATCCAGATTCATCTATAGTAAATACTACAGACCTCTGCAGTAGGCTGTAGTCTCCTGCTCAGTGTGAAATGCAGGACTGAAGAAAAACTGAAAGACAGAATTAGAGAAAAAAGTGGGAGGTGGGATGGCCAATGCTGGATCACCAGCAAACCACCTTGGTCAGTTGCAACCACTAATTTTTATTGTACATCAATAGAGGTAAAGGCGAGCTGCCTGCAAGGATAAAACTACATGTAAAGATACACAGTTTGTTGGGTTTCTATGGAAACTAATGCAGGCAAGGCCTTAAAGAGAAGAGCAAAGCACTTTCAAATTAGAAACAAGACAGAAAAAATAAGATTGTAATTAGAACATTGTCCTTCCAGTTATGAAGGTATTAATTGTGGGAATGCAATTTGGGTGCAAGCCACACCGACCTCAACCAGTATGCTATCTCAGCCTGAGCCACGTGGTTTTATAGATCATTTCTCTGGACTCAGCTGCGGCTGTTAGTGGGGACGTCATGCCGACCTGCGTGCTACTGTAGTGCTCACCAGGTGCTCCCGTGAGTCATGTAGCTTCATTTGGACTCACTTCTTAAAGTAAACCAATCGAGGGATTTAACTCTTTGCAGCCTGCACTGCTTAGAGCATGCTGTAGACATAATCAATATTGCAGCTCCCAGCAAGACGCAAAGTTCACCAGCCTTTTGTAAAGTTTATTGAATGGACTCAGGTGATTTTTAGATATTCTTCCACCAATTTGTATCATATGATTAGCAAAAAATGACATAATCCTTGAGAGAAGTATAGAAATGAAATTCAAATGCAAAGCTGAATAAGGCTCAGATGCAGTGTAAGAAAACAAACATAAAGATCATCATTAGAATAAAGCCATATTTCACTCTGCACAGCAACTGTGAGTCTAAGGTTAAGATCCAGTGAAGAAAAACAATCATGAGAGTGACCACTGGAATAAATTTATGCTTCAGTGTAGACAGAAAACCTTACTATGGACACAGAAATCAGGTTAATGGCCAGGGTGCAATGACAAACATAAACAAGTTTCCTGGGACAATTTAACACCTCACTGTGAAACAAACATGAAGACAACCACTGAATTAAAATACGGTTCACCATGAGACAACAAACACAAACATGACCACCACAATAAGATTATGGTTCATTGTGACACAGCAAGCATGAAGACCCCCTCTAAAATGAAGAATCAGCATTAAACAGCAAACATGAGAATATCACTAGAATAAGGTTATGGTCATTGTAAGGCAAAAACCATGAAAATGACCTCTAAAATAAAGGCTTAATGTAAACTTACCGGGATAAAGAGGGCCATTTTTGTAAACTTCAGTTCATTATGACACTACAAGCATGAAAAAGAAGATGGCTATTGTAATAGGTTTAATGGCTTTCAATGTGAGAACAAGCACATAAATAAACATTAGAATAAAGGTAAAGTTAGGTATGTGACACTAAGCATGGAGACGACTACAGGAAATGTTAGGATCACACGAGAAACTTCAAGTACAGTGGTAATCACTGGAAAGATGTCAGTGTTCAGTGAGAGGCAAAAAGTCTGAGGGTGATCCTGGAATAAGCTAAGGGTAAGTGTGCAAGAGTAAGCATTATGATGATTACTAATAAAAGCTTAAGATTGTGTGTGATACAAAAACCCTGATGATGGCAGCTGGATTGTATTAAACTTCTGTGGACAACAATGAGCTTGAAGATCACTACTGGAGTAAAGGTAAGGTACTCTGTCATCTGTTTAGACAACTGCAGGAAAGTAATACAGGCAAGACCCCAATTAATGCATTAATGAAACACCTTAGGGGAATTCTTAAATATAACAGTGAGAGGTGAAGCTACTTATTTGCTAAAAGGTCAAGGGAATCAGTTCCTTTTTCAGAATTAAGGCTAACCCTTGAAACGAGTTTTGTGTTTGCTTTGCTACTGATCATAGACATTCATATATATATATATATATATAATATACACATTCATATATAAATATTTATGTATCATTATCACCGTTTCAACTTTCAAATAAGGAAAAAGTATTTGATCAAGTGTTTGTGGCTTTGCACAACCGAATATCCTCAAGCTGCCAAAAAGTTTTAGTTTGAGTTTCATTTTACAATATAAATATATTTTAAATAACATCATATTCTTTAAATTTTGGTGTTTAATAGCTTTCTTTGTCTAATAGTGTGACAGTTAATTCTATGTGGCAGCTCAAGCAGACAGTGAGGCATCCAGATATTTGGTCAAACATTATTCTGAGGGTGGGGGGGGCATTCTGGATGTGACTAACATGTGAATCAGCAAACTGAGAGAAGCAGATTGTTTTCCCGATGTGATGTGGATGAGCTTCACTCCTATATGGTAAGGTATGATACTATGCATTATTTGTGTTAGAGTTCTCCAGAGAAAAAGTATCAAGAAATAGAACCATTTCCCTAGAGAACTCTAATGGGAACAGTATTCTTTAAAACATCTTTTAAATGTTTGTAGTATTTCCAATATACAAATGTATATGTTGATCATCAGACTGATTAAACCCTTGTTGGCGTTTCATTCCCTAAAATAATTGCACATTGCACATCATGTTACTCAATGAAATTTTGCCTCTTTCTTGCTCACTTGTTTCTTTCTCTTTCTCTTTCTCTTTCTCTTTCTCTTTCTCTTTCTCTTTTTCTTTTCTTTCCTTCCTTCCTTGCTCCCTACCTCCCCCCTCCTTTTTATTTCTTTCTTTCCTGGGGGTTGAATCCAGGATCTTCACACTGAGCTACATCCCAGCCCCTTCTATATTTTTAATTTTGTGACAGAGTCTCTCTAAATTGCCCAGGCTGGGCTCAAACTGGTGATCCTCCTGCCTCAGCCTCCCAGATTATTGGGATTATAGATGTGTTCCACCCTGTACACCTTAAATTTCCCTTTAAACTGTGTGAGTCATGCTCAATTCACAAATGAAAAAATTGTCAAATTAGGTACTTTATATTTTCAAGAAGTGAATGGCTATTAGAAGTCATGTTGGATAGTTTTGAGTTTTATTTGACAGCATAGTTGTGGAAATAAAACCATGAATGATATCTCTTTAAATTTTATGTTCAGTCCTTTTACCTGAGGCTTTATATAGAAAAGATATGGGTGATAGTTTCTGTTAACAAACAAGAAGGCAGACATTGTCCAGAATCAGACAAGACCTGGTAAAGTTTCCCTGTCCCAGGTGTCACCGGTCCTGCCTCTTTGGTCACATTGTGCTGACTAAGCCTTAATATTTCATGTATATAAAAATTGGCTTATAAAATAGTCTTTTGACTTCTTTTTTCAGGGGTTGGTTTTGAGACAGGATCTCACTATGTAGTTGAGACTGACCTGGAACTCACTATGTAGCCCAGGCTGGTCTTGAACTCACAGCAACCCTCCTGCCTCAGCTTCCCAAGTGCTAGGATTACAGGCGTGCACCACCATGCCTGGCAGTCTTTTGACATCTTAATTATACTCTTGGTTCCATTTGTGACATCTAGTGTGTATTCAAGGGGACAATTACAATAAAGGAAAACTCTTGTTTCAAAAATCTGAAGACCATTATTATTGATGATAACTTGATACTTGCTTTAAACAAAACAAGAATTCTTCTCTCTTATATCTTCCAGTTTGACTTTGCTGATTAGTATGTCTTGTTCATTTTTGAAATTAACTACTTTATGTACATTATCTCAGATAGAAACAACCCAATCACTCCTTATGTCCCACAGTACCTTCCTGGATTATATTTAGAGTTCAAAAAGATGGATTTTTCAAGTACCTGCGTTTCTTGGATTTCAGAAATTGGAGCATCACCTATATCAAAACTCCTGACTTTTCAGTTGGGCCTTGGACCCTGAATACTACCCATGTGTGGAAATTATGTCCAGGTGTCAGGCATGAAGGCATTTTCATTGGATTTCCATTGCCAGTAGAATCCTAGGTTCATCCTTGCCAGCTAACAGCAAAGCCTCCCAAATCCTTTATTATAATTGCAGTTGTCCAATTTCATGCATTGTTTTCTCAACCTCACTTAAGATATGGAACTCTTCGTGGAATTGTTCTGAAGGTTATTCACATATCTTAGACGCAAGCAATTTTCTAATTATGTTACCAATAACTGACACTGAGAGGGCATTAAAGGGAGTTGTATAATGTGCATTTCATGGTATTAGTGTCTGTGCTTAACACAGGAAATAGCATAAAATGCATTTCAAATGTTTGTAACCTTGCAAAGTAGCAAAAAAGAGCCCTAGTAAAACTACTGTCACCCCAGAGAGACTGTGCACAATTTCAAGTCTGTATCTTTAATAGGAAAACATCAGGTTCTTGCTGGGGAGAAAACAATAAAATTTAATAAAATAGCCCAACCAAATTGCTGTACTAGTAAAGATTGCTACAGTGTATTATATCAATAATATCCAGTTTTCATCAAAACATGACCAGTGTGAAAAAGGCAGAGTAATGAGCACCAAATTTTTCTCTCCCAAGATGTCAACAAGAATACTGGCAAGAAATGCTCAGATCTTTGATCCACTTTGATTTGAGTTTAATGCATGAGGACATAGGTGTAGGCAAAGACTTTATAAACAAAACCCACACTGCACAGGAAATACTACAAAGAATCAACAACTGGGACCGCATCTTATCAAAAAGCTTTTGCACAACAAAAGAAATCACCAACAGAGTGAAAAGACAACACACAAAGTGGGAAAAAAGTTTAGCCAGCCATTCCTCAGACAAAGGACTAATATCTAGAACATATACAGAAATGAAAAAAATCAGTTCACCCAAATTTAAAGAGCTGATCCAAAAATGGACATCTGAGATGAATACACATTTCTAAGGCAAAGATGTCAAAACAGCAAATAAATACATGAAAAAAATGTTCAACAACACTGGTCACTCGAGAGACGCAAATTGAAACAATGCAGAGATTCCATCTAGCTCCAGAAAGAATGGCTGCTATCAAGAAATCAACTAACAACAAATGCTGGCAGAGCTGTGGGGATAAAGGAAACCTTCTCCACTGTTAGTGGGAGTGTAGACTGGTGCAACTGCTGTGCAAATCAGTGTGGAGATTCCTTAAAAAAACTAGGAATTAAGAGGTCCCATTTGACCCAACTATTCCCCTTCTGGGAATCTTCCCAAAAGAGTTAAAAGCATCATATCACAGTGATATATGTGTGCCCATGTACATAGCAGCACAGTTTGTAATAGCTAAATCTTGGAAACAGTCCAATTGCCCATCAACTGATGAATGGATTAAAAAAGATGTGCTTTTTAATATATAATGGACTACTATTCAGCCATAAAGAATGATAAACGAGACATTTCTAGGAAAATGGATGCACCTTGAAAACATACTCTTAAGTGAAATAAATTGAACACACATGTGTAAATATCACATTGTCTCTCTGGTGTGAGAAACTGAAAGTGAAAATAAAGACCAAAAAGAGTAATAAATATTGTGAAATAGGAAAAATTGTTCAAAATTATACAGAATGTGAGATACTTTGCAAATACTTAAAATGTGTCATGCAAAGAAAGGTATAGTATTATTAGGAAATGAGCTGACAGATTAGCAACTTGAAATACTTTCTTTTTAGGTACATAGTGTATTTACCATTGTTATTCTCTAGTCATTTTTGTTATGAAAATTTATTTTCTCATAGAATGGCTTTTATGTTTTATTTATTAATATCTACTTGTATTTTATTAAAATATAAATGGTCAGAATCAATATGCTCAGCACTATAGAAATAACCCAAAGGCTTGTAGTTACCTGGAAAACATTTATGCTAAAAAAGGCGAAATCTCAGTGAAAACAGCAATTTTACAGCATTTTGACTTGACCCGGTTCCATCCTGTCCTCTCTAGCTCTGCCATAGCCTGGAGAACTAGCAGCTCACATTCAAGGTGAAAACCAGTAGCCTAGCATCTACAAGAGTTGCATAATGGATCTGGGACTCCTATAAAGCTTTATTCCCAGAAAAGCATTATATTTGGCCTGTCTAGTGGCTTCCTGGAAGGTCCTACTTGTGAGGCTGTTTGTATTCTACCCAATTTTAAGCTCACAGTGAAAAAACTTTTTCACTAGGAGCATTTAAAGGAAGTTTTATAAAACTACAAATCTATCAGGAGGCTCAATACACACACACACACACACACACACACACACACAAAGCACATTTCTATTAATTAACAAAGTATAACCAGAAAATGAAATTATGAAAGCAAAACCATTTATGACAACATCAAAAAGAATATTAAATTTAGGGATAAGTCTGACAGAGTAAGTGAAAGAACACAGTTGAATCACTCTGCTTAATTTTAAGCTGCAGTAATCAAAGTAATGTAGTATTGCTGTATGACTAGATAACATTCAACAGGGAAAGGGAGTCTTTCTACAAATAGTGCTGGAATGATGTTTATATGTTTAATGAAATAAGTCAGGCACAAAAAGAGAAATACCTCACTATCTTACTAATTTGTAGAATATAATAAATTTGATCTCACAGAAGTTGAACATGAATAGTGATTACTAGAGGACTGGGGAGAGTAATGCTTTGAGACAGAGGAAAATGGCAAGACTGAAATAGAAGCCCGAGAGGATAAGCAGCGATGGGCAACTTTAGACAATAAAAAGTGGAAGGAAAATACGGACTGTGAATTAAGTGAGAAAGTGGGTTGTGCAGGCATACTGCTGAGACCTGTGAAAGATGACTTAGGGTGTGACTGAGAACTGACTCCAAACTTCATTATACCCTTATTAGAATGATTTTCCCTAATAAAATTTCCATGTGTGGAGTGGAGTTTGGGGGACACGATTTTAAAGAACATATAGGCCATGTGCAAACTCATGGTTGTGCAGTAACTAAATGCCACTGTTTGGAAACTCCTGCCACTTTTGGAAGAAAAATATAATTAATGACATTCTTCTAGGATCCCACAAAACAGAATTTACCTTTTACTGGGAACTTCTCTGACTGTGCTTTCTGTGGAGTAGTCAACTTCTCTGTCTCTTTCCTGGTCTGACTCTGAGGCAGCCAGCTTTGTTTCTTTCCTATTGTAAACTTTCCCTATAAATTCATACTGTTGCTTCAATTTGAATTTTCATTACTTCTGAAACATGTGCCCATGTTAAATGGTGAGGGGAAAGGGGAAATGAGAAAAGCTTGGTATGAGTATTACATCACAGATAGCAAGAACTTCTGGTGTGCTATTGTACAGTAGGGTGATTATAACAACTATGAGTTCTATGTTTCAAAAAAACTAAAGGAAATGATATTGAATATATTCACCATAAAGAAATGATAAAAATTTGAGGAGACAGATATATATATAAAACCAGATTTAAACATTACATTTACATATACAATGCACACACGTATCAAAATATCACATTACCCCCATTGATACGTACAATTTTTTCTTTGCTTTGATGGGAATCGAACCAGTGATGCTAGGCAACTGCTCTACCACTGAACTATACCCAAAGCCCCCAATATGTAAAATTCTTGTGTTTTTATGTATATATTTAAAATTAATTCACTCTAAATTTAAAAATTTAGGTGTTCAAACCTGCTAAGGTCAAGGGTCATATAGTCATAATAATAAATCTTACTTCTTGTGTTACTATTTTATTAATTTTAAAAAATGAAATGAACATTGTCTCTTCTCTCATTCCCAAAATCTCCTTTTGAAGTAGGTAACCATCTCTTGGTTCATTTTCTGCTGCTCTATTAGAATACCCACAGAGTAGATTATTTGTGAGCAATAGAAGTTTACTTGGTTCATTATCGTGGAGGATGTAACATCCAAGAGATGACAGCAGCATGCGATGAGGGCCTTTGTGCCATGTTTTGACATAGCAGAAGAACAAGCAAGCATGCACAAAGCAGAAAGAGGAAATCAGGCCACACTAATCTTTTTGTCAGGAACCCACTCCTGTGATAATGGCATTGATTCATTTCTGGTGCTCCCATGACATAATCCCTCTTAAAATTCCTACATTTTAACACCTTTATAACAATAACCAAATTTCAAAATGAACTATAGAGGTCATACTCCCAACACAGCAGTAACAGATCAAGATAGAAAATTAAAGCTATAAGAATTCTATAATAAAACAGTAGAATATTTTGGTAACTTTGTGACAGGTATAACTTTCTTACACAGGACCAAAAAGAAGGAACCATAAAGAAAATACTGACAAACTGAATTTCATCAAAATAAAAAGACTTCTGCTATTTGAAACATAATATTACTAAAATTAAAAGGCAAGCTATAGGGCCGGGGATTTAGTTCAGTGGTGCCACCTCCTGCCTCAAAAGCAGAAGGTCCTGAGTTCGATCCTCAGTACAAAAAAAAAAAAAGGCAAGCTACAGACTGGCAGAAAATACTTGCAAAATATATACATCGGCTTTGAGTCTAAAAATATAAATACATCTTAGAACAATAATAAACAGAAACACAACTTTTTAAAGAAAATAAGAGTTTGGAATGGACACTCTACAAGAAAGTACACTCCACAAGCCCATGTAGAAATGGATGGCAGTGCACAGATGCCTGAGACAAATGCACCTGGAATCTTACCTTCCACTCCTACCCTACTCAAGAGGAGCAAAAAGTACTCTGCTGGAGTTCTGACAAGTTCCAAAGGGAGTCCGTGTGTGTGTGTGTGTGTGTGTGTGTGTGTGTGTGTGTGTGCGCGCGCGCGCGCGCTGTGCTGGGGATGGAATCCATATAGGTAAGTGCTCTAACACTGAGCTACTTCTTGAGCCTCAGGAAAATACATATTAAGTGGCAAACCAGCATAAAAAAGCAGCGTGAGCCATGTGGGAAATGCAAGAGAAAACAACAATGAGTTAATACACACCCATTAGGGTAGCTAAAATTAAATTTAAAAGATTCACAGTACCTGCTATGCTGCTAAATGTTGTACATTAGTTGGAAGTAAGTCAATAAGCTTAGCCCACATTAAGCATGGAGTATATTACCCCAGGGAATGGATATTTCAAGGTGGTTATCACTGGGGGAAATCTTAAAGGATGGCTACCACAATAAGTGACTGAATAAAAAATTCATGGGCTATTCATATGGTCGAATGCTATTTAGTAATAAGAACTAAACACTTATACATGCATAAGTACAGATATGTCTCAAAAAAGTCAGTCAAAGAGGACAGACATAAAGGAGTTCAAACTGTATGATTTCATTTATGTGATGCTCAAGATGAATAAATATTAACTACAGTGACAGAAAACTAATCATTATGGCCTGGGCCTGGGTATAGAGGGGAGCTGTTGATTGGAAGGGAAAACTTTCATACATGCTTTCTGATTTTGCTATTTTGGGATCACACCAACATAAGCTTCTTCACAGCAAAGAAATGATCAACAGAATGAAAAAAACAACCCACAGAATCGGAAAATACTTTTGCCAGCTATACTTCAGACAGAAGACCAATATCTAAAATATATAAAAATCTCAAAAAGTTAGACTCCCCCAATAAAAGACTCAGTCACAAATGGACAACTGTAATGACTAGAAACTTCACAGAAGTACAAATGGCCAATAAATACATGAAGAAATGCCCCAAATCTCTGACCATTAGAGAAATGCAAATGAAAACAACACTGAGTTTCCATCTTACCCCAGAAAGAGTGACCATCATCACGAAATCCAACAGTAACAAATGCTGACAAGGCTGTGGAGGAAAAGGAGTTCTTGTACATACACTGTTCGTGGGAATGCAAAGCAGTACAGGCACTTTGGAAATCAGTATGGAGATTCCTCAAAAAATACTAAAAAGTAGAAATTCTATTCAATCTGCTATTCTTCTTCTAGGTATTTCCCCACAAAATGTAAAAACATCATACAGTGATACACACATACCCACCTTTACAACAGCAGAATTCATAAGAGCTAGATTTGAGAAGTTGTCTATATGTTCATCAATAGGTAAATCGATAAAGAAAATGTAGTGTTTATAGACAGCGGAGTACAATCTGCCTCATAGAAGGATAACTTGAGTCATTTGTAGGAAAACAGATATATCTTGAGACACGATGTTATGAGAGATAAATCTGACACACAAATTTAATTATTACATGGTTTCACTTATACGAGAAACAAAAAATAAATAAAGAGCAAAATAAAATAAAGATAATAGGACACAAGGAGGATAGAGGTTAGGGAGAGGGAGAAGGGAACAATGAGATAAAAACAGAATTAAGTTGTGTTTGTACACGTACTAACTCCCCATGATTTCCCCACAATGAATCTGTAATCACTATGCACTGCAAATTTGTACTAATAAACATTACAAATATTTAAAATAGAATAATCACAATCCTAAAATACCAAGGCATAAGCCGACTGATCAAATTCTCCATTTATAAATCAAGACTGTCAAAAACATTTATGTTTTAGGAAGATTTATGATGAGAGAACAAGACCAAAATTACACAATACAGATTATATCAAACATATAATTATATAATACTTTAAAGGCACTAAAGTGCACGTAAATTTCTTCCTCTATAAATAGAAATCGTGCCAAGTCTTGTAAAATAAAACTTATAAGGAGCACCAGGGAAAAATCCACGGTTGCCAGGAGATACGCATCTAGTACTAAATACCAAACAGGTTCAATGAATAAAGAACATCCCCAGTGACCTGAAATTTCAAGGTCTTGCCAGGAAATCTATTACCAAATGTACACAGGGAAATACTTGAAGAATAGTTGAAGTGCACAGCCAAAACAATAATTTTAAAAATCCAAATGATGTTATTTTTATTTTTATTAGTACATGTTTATAGTACATAATTCATTATGGGGAATTGATGCATGTACCTAACACATTTCAATTCTTATTTTATTCCCACTCCCTTCTAAAATGATTTTAATGTCATGAAAATTTCATATTTATATTTTACTATATGTGCTGCCAAGGCGAACACACATTTATATTTTTAAATAAAATGGGAAGTGGAATTTTTGGTGACTTGATTCACTTCAGGGCCTTAAAGCAACAAACTACAAGGACCATTGCTTCTCACTCCTTATCAGCTCTTCAACATCTGTTCAGAGAAACCACAGTGGTCTAAGAGGTAAAACATCCTAATATAATGTGATATCTTTTGGACCTGTCAATCAGATTCATCTAGCTCACGAATCTGAATCTCACTGGGTAGTGGGGGCAGGGAAAGGTCCGCTATTTGGTCATACTCAGTGACAGACACTCAGAAATAGTGATGGTGAATCTTTTAGAGCTTTCACACATACCAACAGCCCACTGCAGCACGAGTGCCATAGGTTCACCACCGCTGAGTAGGAGCCCAGGCTGTAGATTTCCGCTCTCTTCCAATCCCAGTTCTGTGTTACATTGGGCAAGTTGTCATCAATCGTGCGATTTAAACACTTAACACAACAGACACCTGTCCCTAGCCTTGGCACTATGTCACATTCCTGCTCTAGGAATTACAAATTACTGCCCCAGGCCTTTGGGAGTGAGTGGGGCTAGCATTCTAGCACAGGCCTGTTGCATATGGGTGGAGGGCTTGTCTTGAGTTGCATTAGACTCTTTCTTCCTAAGTTCCTGCTTTAGCATGGCTTCCTACTCTGTTCTCTCTCCTCAGAGGTACCCTTGCTTGATCTTTGCTCCTATGGATCATGAACTAACCAGTTAGCACTGAGTTCTTGGCACTGAAGCCCTTCCTTCCTGAGAAGCCTTTAAAGGATGTTTTTTAACTCTGACTTCAACAGATGCAAGGAGCCATGCAGAAAAAGCCCTGCATTGTCCAAACTTGGAATAAAAGGGAACACAACCAGGGGAGCAAGCAGTCATCATACAATGCATGGGGTCCACCTTAAGTCTTTCAGTAAAAAATGAGTGAGAACTCACATATCTAGTACTTGAAACAGGGGTTGAAAATGTGTCCATGGAACAGAAAGATTCTGGACAGCAGGTCATATATAGGGCACAATGGAAGAAACTACAAGGTTGGCAAGCAAATAAGAGGATACCTCAAAGCAATCAGTCAGGACACTGCTAATAGCATGTGTATGTCAGGGGATTGAGGGGGTGGCAGGAGGAGGTGGCATCTGAGTCTGCTTGATTATCTGAATTTCATTGTGTATTTCAGGGTCTTTCAATGGTGCTGTCTTCCCGAGGCAGTAGGTAGAGTCCACCAGTCAATGATAAAGGATAGTCAGAGGCCAGTCCTGGTCCATCTGAAGTAAACATGGAGGAGAGGTCAAACAAAGAGTTAAAACCTCATGGTGTCTCTAATAGCATCCCAATCTGCTTAATCAATGGACAACTGAGGAGGCCCAGAAATGATGTGGACCTGCCGCAGTGGTTGTAGATGCTGACAAGAGCAACCCTAGGGAGGACTGGGTCTTTCCAGAAAGTCATGTGACTTACTTGCTTATATCTGTTGAATCTATTAAAAATGGAATTAGAACAACTAACTTTGCTCACTTTTAAATCATTAAAATAAATGCATTTTCACTCGTATTAGTTTGCAATCTGATTTTTTTCACAGCCTTCTTTGAATACACTGGACAGGTGATGCTGTCCATCCTAACATTCCATACAAGAGCTCTCAGACTCTGGGGTGATCATGAAATCTAGATACACATAACATTTCTTTCACCATTAATCTGAGAAATAAGTCTGTTGGTCTAACATCTAGAGAAATGATGATTTTGTAGGAGCAGATTAGAGAAACCTAAGCAAAAACACCCAGGGCAAAACATGGATGACTAACATTGTAAAATCATCACATGCTTATCTTTGGCTGACGATTGTAATGCTTATTTGTGGCTGATGATTGTAGTGCTTATCTGTGGGTGACAACTGTAAAATCATCACATGCTTCCCACGCCATCCAGAGTGGGATTCCCCCTATCTTGTGGCACCACTCTGCTGCTAAGATAGCTCTTCTCCGCCTTTGCTACGCTTTAAATAAACTTTCACTTTGCCTTTTATCACTCCTGACTCTCTGATTTTCTATAACAAGCCCTGCTTTTTCATTCTTCCCTGGAGTGAGGGCAAGGACCCAAAGAGAGGAAAAAGCTCATTATGGGGAGCCCAGATCGCCCTCCTCAAAGACCTCCCAAGGGACACAACAATGGGAGATTGAAATCTCTTGTCTATAAGGAGCAAACAATCCATTTGTGTTTGCCAGCGGGACAGCAGGGGAATTTGTTGATGATATAAGGCAAATTCTGGGACTGGATGCTTCAAATGTTACTTTATAGGTTATCACAGGCTGGCATGTAAAACAAGAAGAGTTTGGGCAGGAACACAGGCTTTGGGATTCTCTGCATCCCTTTTCTGTATGTCAGTTTTCCTGATCATCTCCTCTATCTCTCCCTTGAGTACCTGGGCCATTTTCCTAGCATAATTAAAGACATTGTTCAAATATTAGAGTTTTCAGTTTGTTGTGTAAACAGTTGAGGATTCACATTTAGATGTGGTAGTAGTGGTTATTGCCACAGTGGATGTATGGGCCTCCCAACCCGTACAGGGGATCAAACTCAGGACCTTGTGCTTGGCAAATTAGGCGTAGCATCACTGAGCTAAATTTCCGGCCCCAGAGTGGATGTGTTTTAAAAGAGCATGCTGGACGGGTATGGGGGCACATGCCTTAATCCCAGCACTCGGGAGGCTGAGACAGGAGGATTGCTGTGAGTTTGAATCCAGCCTGGACTACATAGTGAGTTTCAGGTCAGTCTCCACTATATAGTGAGACCCTGTCTCATAAAATCCCCCAAAAATGAAAAAAAATAAAATAAAAGAGCACGCCATATTCAGATTTTTCTTTCAGGAAGAATAAAGAAACATCTCTAGCAGCTGGCATGTTTAGGATAAAATGGAGAGATTAAGAAGATTTTCCAAAACTCCATGAGAAAACAGTAAACTTGGGCTTTAAGTGGCAGCCCAGGTGTTAGGGATAAGAGCGGAGTCAGTGTTTCCCATGAAACTTCCATATGAAGGGCTTGGATGTGAGGCTTCCGGGGAAGATGGTGGAATATAAGATTGTTCATCTGACTCTGCAAATGAGAAGAGTTAAGACTTAGAAAGGAGAAACTATACCCTGAAGAGATGAGAGGAAGAGCTCCACGAATCAAGAAAGAAGTGATAGGAAAGCTATAAAGCATGGAAAAGCAACTCAGAGACAAATCCTGTACAAAGTATTCTGCAAGGCCAAACCCAGCCTCCTAGGAGAGGGGAATCCAAATAAATTTGTCTTTGTGCAGTTGCTTTTACTGTCGTTTGCTTCTTCTCTCTCAATAGTACCGGTGATAGAGCTCCCAAAAGAAGGCTAGTAACTAGAAAGGTGCTCAAATAAAAGCAGAAGAATCATTCATACCAACAGGTGCATAACTGTCAATAGAGAAACACAAAAATATGAAAAATCAAGGCAATATGACTCCTGCAGGGTTCATAACTCTTCAGTTATTACCAAAGATAGCAAAATGGATAAAATACTGGAAGTTTTGCTGATCGGTGACTTCAAAGAGAAAATTAACTGAATGAATTAACAGAGACAATACAGGTTAAAAAAATCGAGTCAATGAAGAGATAGATGTTCTGAAAAGGAACCAACTAGAAATCTGGGAAGTGAAAGGCTCAACAAGTCAGATGAAGAAAATGCAGTAGAAAGCTTCAGTGACAGATTACATCAAACAGAAGAAGAATTTTAGAGCTTGAAGACAAATTTGATGGATTATCACATCCAGCAAATAATAAAGAAAAAGACACTAGAACAAAACATGCAAGATGTATGGAACATATTAAAAAGATCACACCAATTTTAGGCATAGAAGACAGCAACAAGGTGCAGGCTAAAAGCACAAATGATCTATTCATTAAAATAATTGCAGACAATTTTCCAAATCTTGGAAAACATATGGATATCTGGGTACAGGAGTCACTTAGAAGCATAAATAGACATGACCAGAATAGAAGCTCCCCGTGTAGAATTATAATTAAAACATCAAGAGTATAGAAGAAAGAGAGAGCACTGAAAGCTGCAAGAGGAAAACACCAAGGGACTTATAAAAGGCAACCCAGTCAGAATAACAGCAGACTTCCCAGCAGAAAAGCTAAAGGCCAGGAAGTGTAGAAATAATACATATATCTCAAGCCCAAAAAGAAAATACCTGCTAACCAAGATTTCTATATCCGGCAGTTATCCTTCAGAATTGAAGGAGAAATAAAAGTCATTTAAGATGAGCATGAACTGATGAAATTCATGGACACTAAACCAGCATTACAGAAGTTACTTAAAGGAGTGTTACACAGAGAGGAGAATGCAAGATACACAATCACAGTCAAAAGAATGAATAAATCCCTTTCAAAGAGTAGATAAGCATATGAGAATTAGGAAATAACCAATTATTAACTCAGTAAACTAGCAAAACCTCTAAGAAGAATAAGGAAGAGAAAATTGAACATAGATAATTCAAAAAACCAGAAGAAAACCAACAAACTGACAGGAATGAATACATAACTTCAAAAATAACACTGTGTGGCAATGGTTTTGTTTCCAATTAAAGACACAAACTAGCCAATTGTTCCCAACTGTGTGATTTTCAGGTATTGGTATTGCAATTGTACAGATGAACATAATCCTTCCAGATACAGTAGTATTACATAAAGGGTGCTGTTTTTAATGTTAGAAATACAACTCTTATCTGGGGATAAGGAGATAAGAACTCTTAAAGAAAGGTGAACTATTTCCTAATGGAATGGCTTGCTCTGTAGAAGATTTTCCAGCCTACTTTGTTTAATGGCTTCCTTTCCTTAGTAAGCAAATGCACATTTCATATTGTCTTAGAAATGAAATACAACTAATAATTATCCACTGTACATTTTCATAAATTACAATTAATGAATCTACTCAACTGTTATTTGGGCTTTAAAACATCACCTTTTAGAACATATTGTCAATCACGTTAGTTTATATGTGACTTATACAGTAGTGTTATGAATGATGTCCTAGAATTACCAAACTACTGAAATTTAGAGTTTAAAGGTATTTTTAAATGTATTTAATTTATTTACCTTAAAGATGTAGAAACAGAGTATGCAAGAGATTCATTAAAGTCACAGTGATAGCATTTGAAAGTTTTCAACCCTTCATTCAAAATAATATAAAAACTCACTTTGATTTCTGTATTTTGTAATCGTAAGTTATTGTTGTTCTAAAATAATGGCTTATGAAAAGAGAATTCCAAAAGAGTGGAAAGAAAAATGAAAGTTCTAATTAAGTATACTCAACCTTCTCACTATTCAGTATATACTATGGAAATCACGTGTTTTCTCTTGGCTTTGGGCATTGTGGGTTGACATACATCATGTATTATGGCCTTTCTCTGGAATATCATCCTGTACTACAGAGGCTGAAAAGATGAAACCATATTCTCCAGACTTCTTTCAATGTAGGATTATGGGTTTCTTTCAGTGTTTATGAGTTAGATCACTTCCATGAGATTAAGAATGAGATGAGAGGCATGAGTCTCCCTCTTTAGCACAGCAAAGTGGAAATGTTTTCCAAGAGCATCTCTAGACTTGGGGCTATTTGTTTCTGAGTGCAAAACTACTTATGTTGGGGCTCCTAAATTCTCACCTTCTGGAGTTTAAATGTTTCCTTAATGATCAAGTTCAGGAACAAAAAGGAGAAAATTACTGATGCCTACAACAACACAAATGGATTTCAAAAACTTTATGATGAGTGAAAAGAAACAAATATTAAAGGCTACACAATATATTATTTCACTTATATGCTTTTATAAAAAGATAGTACTACAGAAGAAAATCATATCAGGGTATGCCTGGGGGTAGAAGTAAGAGTCTGACAAAAGGTATACATGAAGGTACTCACTATGAAGAGAAAAACTTTAAAAATTTTTGATCATGGTGGTGTCAAAATTCTTGAACATGAGTAAGATGTGTAGCTCAGGACTAGAGTGCTAAGCTAGCATATACTTGGGTTCACTCCCCAGTACTACAAAAACAAAAAAACAAAAAAACATTCAACATGCAAGAAGTTTGAATTTTCCTGAATGTACATTGTACATCAATAAATTCACTTAAAAACTAAATGAAGTCCATAGTGCAAGAGCAGACCTCCCCATCCCTATCCCAGCCCTTCCAAATGTAAGTTTGGGTCAACGCTTCAGATCACACCACAGGTGAGGTTCCAGTTTTGTTTGGCCTGAGCCACCACACATTTGTTATCACACAGTGGCTTCTGTGAGTCTGGAATTTGGGCGTGACTTAAAAGGGTCCTCTGCTCAGGGTCCAACAATCCTGAAGTCAAGACGTTGGTCAAAATTAAGAAATCCTGACGTTCTTATCATGGAATTCAACTGCAGAAGAATCCAGTTCTATGGCCACTTGGGTCTTTGAAATGATTCATTTGCCCACATGTGTAAGGATGAGGGCCCTGGCTTCTTGTTGGTTGTTGGCAGGAAATGGACCTTTTCTCTGAGAGGCTGTCCAAAGTTCTTAGCAGACACTTATACTCCTAGCAAGGTGGGATTTCCTAACATGTCACTAATTTCATCAAGCCAGTCGAGAGAGCCTCACATCTGCTGTCTAGATGGACTCTAATGAAGCTCAGGGTTGACGTTTCTCTGAGGCAAAGTGCTCAAAGTGCGTCTCTTCTGGGCCTGTCCTAGGAAAGAAAGGGGCAACCTGGCGTGGTGGCGCACACCTGTAATCCCAGCACTTGGGAGGTTGAGGCAGGAGGATCACTGTGAGTTCGAGACCA
>NW_022900951.1:111505849-111516368 GCF_012274545.1 Fukomys damarensis | reverse complement strand
CAGAATCTTGCCTTTTCAGGACATGGCATGAACCACGGAATGACGAGTGGTGCACCGAGTGGCTGGCAGGGCAGGAGAATCTGATACTCTGCTCTTCTGTGTGACTGGTCGAACTTACCTGTCCATAGTCACTAGTGACAGGACCCTTTGTTTTATCATCAAGGGCATTTTATGTGGTCCCTAGGAGATCATATTAGTGTGTGGATAGAATAAGAAAAGAGATGGGCATTATTGTTGATTTTATTGCAAGTTTTTACCAGGTTAGTGATAATTCTGTTATATGAAACATAATTATGAAGCAGAGTTTTACTCTCCTGGGTAAAATTTTCTTTTATTAAGAATTTTTTTGAAAAAAAAGAATTTTTTTGAAGCATACAATGAAAGTTGAAAAAATTTCACAGTGAAAAAAGTGTACAAGTACCACCTGGATTCTACCATTTGATGTTTTATTTACTTGTTTTTATCACATATCCACCCAAGTGACCCTTGTTCCACCTGTCCATCTGTTCATGTGATTGAAACTAAAATGATGACTTTGTATAGTGATACCTGAATATTCTAGCATGTGAATCAGCAGTTCAAGTTCCGCATTTGTTTTTGTCTGCGTTTCTTTGGGTTTCGACAGTCCGTGTGCTGAAACATTACCTTCTTGTCCTTCCCTAGTCAGTGCTTCTCTTCGTTCTCTTTTTTTGCACCACAGATTTACCTATTGAAGAATTTTATTTAATAGAATCAGACTTACAGAATCTTTGATGTAAGACACTTTTAATTCGGAAGTTTTTGTTTGTTGAGAAGGTATGTGAAGTTGAATTTAGATCCTTCACACTGAGCTTTATATACTTGTCCTGCCCTTTTCTATTTTTGTTTTGAGACAGGATCTCACTAAGTCACTAAATTGCTCAGGCTGGGTTCAAACTCTCAGACTGCTGAGATTACAGGTGTGCACCACCATACCTGGCTAAGAGTGTTTTTACGTTGGGCACCATAGTGCATGCATGTAATCCCAGCTGCTTGAGAGGCTGAGGCAGGGAGATGCAAATTTTAGGTCAGTGTGTGCAAATTATTGAAACCCTGTTTTCAAAATAAGAAGGGCACAGGAAGGCCCTGTTATCCAAATTAAAAAATAATTAGAAAAAGATTTTAGACTCACCTATGCTTTTGTATGCAGCTATAGTTTATAACATATCAAATATATAATATTTTTTCACACCCCTATTGAAGGTCATGTTGGTTTTTGCTAGCTTTTGTTATTAGTGAGAAAAGCTGCCAAGAAAATTTTTGTACAAGTCTATTTGTGGACCTACAGTTTTGTTTGTTGTGGCTAATATGTGTATGAATAGTACTGAAACTATTGATTCACAGGCTAAGGAAAAATATAAATTTAAGGATCCATAGGTTGAAATTTTAGAGTGTTCACAGTAAAGGTACAATTTCAATAGACACCTAAAAGATTTCCAACTATTATTACTGATTTTCCAAGTATCATCAAAATTGAAAGAACTCATCTTCTCTCTCCGCACTTTCTTAAAAAACACTCCCATGTCGGACAGCCTAATGTACATGTGACTCACACATGCCTGAAATCTGACTGGAATGGGTATGAGCCACATAGGACTTTCCAGCTCACTGTAAGAATTTGGCTTTTGGAGAGGTTCTAAAACTGTTGCCAATCACTCAGGGTTCTTTTGCTCAGTAGTATTCCTGATGACACCAGGTAATGCTTGGATGCCAACAGTTGATAAAGCCAGCTGCTGGTCTCTGTCAGCTATCACCTTAGGTAAACTCTACTGGGTGCTGGTCTCTGCTGCTGCTCTCTGGAGCTCTTTGGTGTTAAAAGCTGTGGGTATTTCTTCATCTCTCTTTGGAAATGACTGCTCTGTCTATACTACTCAGGATAAAAATCCCAAGTAGTTTTACAAGACTTTTAGAGTCCATACAACCCAAGAAATAATCACAGCTTTTCAGGTATCCCAAACCATGTCCGGGCCTATGCTACAGCCCAGCATGAATAATACACAGGAGGGAGCTCTGCTGGACTAAAACGAAAGAAGTGCCTAGAAAGAGCTACTTATTTACCAGATATTTAGTCCTGTTTCAGTGAGGGTGAGTGCTGAAACCACAGAATTGTCTGGAACGCTGGCTTTGAAACTTGGCTATGCAAATAATTGGGCCCAGATCCCTCCTTTCCTGATCTTACCCACTCCAGGTGCCCTCTCTTTTCTTCAAAACTGCAGCAGTACTCCTGAAGTGGTGGGGTAGGGGCGGGGCACCATACTGCCTGTCTGGCTGTGCTCATGTCAGATGGGAAAGTCTGATTTCATAGCCAAGAAGGACACTGCTAGATAACCAGGGGGGACACCCCTACATAGCCATTGAGGAAACCCCTAGATAGCTAAGGCTGACATTGAAACAAACTATCCTAATCCATGAGGGTACAAGAGGGAACAAATGGAAGCAAGGGGAGGGACAGACAGCTGCTGGCTAAGCTACACACTCCCTTCCAGCTAGCAGGGGAGAATCGAGAGTGCAGGGCTTCTTGTCTGTCTCAAACCCACGCAGAATTCTGCATCAAAGATGGCTGAGGTTGCCAATAGCTCCAATGTGTTGAGCTGCAGGTATAGCCAGAGCAAGCCAGAGCAAACCACACACAAACAAAAACAGGAAATGAGTACAAGATGACCTCATTGGTGCAGTTCAGTGTTGGCTTTATTTGGGCATAATTTAGCAGCTTTCAGCGTAGGATTGGCTGAGGCTTCAGTTGCTACGATTGGCTGACAATCAGTTGCTTGGTTACCAGGGTATTCTCTTAGGTTAGATAACAAATTGCCTATAGATCAAGGTAAGTTGCAGTTAAGTTCATATGGAGATCTCTTTGGTCCAAATTTGTCATACACATGTGAAGTTTGATATGGGCAAAATTTAGTTCAATGTAACAATGTAATATTAGATGAATAATATTTGAAGATATTTATCCTGGCTGTGGTGCTGAGAATAGTTGGTATGTGCCAGAATGGATTTTGGAAAACAAATTAAGTGTTTGTCACAGTCATCCTGGTGAGAATGGAGACTTGAGTGAGGTTAGCAAAAGTTGAGGCTGTAAGGATTGAATTGATTGTGGTTATGCATTAGGGTCTGAAGTGAATATATTGGAAGATGAATTGGACATTCATTGTGAAGGAAAGAGGATTCATGAGTTAGTCCAAATATATCTGCGCTATGGTGGAGGATGAGGCTCCAATTTTGAAATGTGAAAAGACTGAGGAGGAATTTGAATACATGACCAGAGTAGTAAAAACTCAATTTCAGAAACAGTCATTTGATTAAAGACTTGGATATATGAAACTGAGGTTAATTGGAGCTTCAGGTATATATATTTTAGAATTATTGTTCTGTGGATATTCTATAAAAACACACGAAAGGAATGTGGGGAGAGAGAGAGAGAGAGAGAGAGAGAGAGAGAGAGAGAGAGAGAACAGAAAGCAAGGGAGGAGGAATCCATTGCTTCTCATGGGTCTCTGTAAAAGCTGGCTATAGTAAAGCTGAGGAAAACAAGGAACAGGAAGAAGATAACTAGCAAATGGTAGCTCAGAGGGCTCAGAAATATTTACCTTTCGTTGATATTGCCCATTTCCTGGAAGAGTTATACCAATTTACCCTTCTGGTAACAGTGTTTAGAATTACATTTCCTCAAATCCTTGTGTTTTTTAGTTTTTAATCTTGTAACTTGCTTTTAACCTGTTGTATCTATAATATTTATGGTTGTATGATCTAAAATGCATGGAGTTTAATTGGCCAAAACACCTGATAAAATTGTCTATTTCTGTGACATTATGTCCTACTGTGAATTCTACTACTAATAGCAATCAACATTTATTTGATGGTGATTAGTTGTCCACCAATACATTAGTTCAATATGCATTGATTTGTTGTTCCAGTGCCTGTATGGCAAGTACTACTATTAATACTTCTCATTTTATACCTAAAGAACTGAAGCACTGAGGGGTTAAACACAGGGAAATGGTGGCAAACTAAGTAGAAATATCAAGATTTGAAAAATTTTAAAGCAAAATTCCATCTTGTGCTCACTCCTATGCCATTGACTACCTCTTACAAAGGAGTTGAGAATGAGACCCAATGATTATGACATCCTGTGCTGGATTGTCTAGATGCACAGTGGACACTTTTCCTCATTTGACTGTGTTAAACTGATACATGAGAATGAAGATCTAATGGATCATAAACTGACTTCTTGACAGAAGATTTATAAGTTAATCATTCTTAAGTGTTCAAATTTTTACTTTGTATGTATACTATTTTATGGTATTTCAACATCAGAGCAACTTGCAAAATGTACCATCAACAAACTTATACCTATTTCAATTTCTCTCCATGGCTATTGTAGACTTTGAGCCTCATCAGGCTGATGAGGTAGAAGTAGGGTTTCCCATCAAGCCAGGCACACAGGGAATAAAGGCCCTCTGGGTGAAGCCTCTGAGACACAAGCATGCGAATGAGGTATTTTACTTGCTTGGTGGACTCTTCCTTTCCTTTGTGTATCCTTCTTTTAGTGAGAATTTCTGCTGCTCTGGTTTCTGTTGGGTGTATTGGGAAATCTAATATACGGTATATTCCTTGCCAAAGAGGAGACTATGTTCTCATTGCAAAGCCTGTACTTCTGAAGAAAATAATTAGAGAATAATGTGGAAGAAGACATTTATAATTAAGGACTAAATTATATGTTTTTTTTCAGGAGGTATTAATAAAAATAGAAAGGTCTCACATCCGGGAATTGTTGGGAGTGAGCAAAATGGGACTTGAGGTTCCTGGTAATAGTTTGGAATAATGTGGGTAGTGGACACTGTTATGTCTTCTACCTAGACTGCCCCCCAAAGCCTTATAGAGAGAGCTTTTAGGAGCTGACTGCATCATGGGTGTGTGATACCGGATTAATCCACAGATGGGTTTACAGCTGGGTGTGATGCTTAAAGGTGAAGCCTGGTGAGAAGAGGTGGGTCACTGTGTAGCCTTAGACTTTTTGAAATGTATGTCCCTCCTTTCTTGATGCTGCTTCCTGCCTGCCTGGCACCCTGCCTTGGAGCCCACCAACTAGGGACTGAAAACTCTTGTGAACCAAAACAAGTTTTTCCTCCTTTAACTAGTGAGTGTCAGTTATTTTGGCCCAGCAGCCAGAAACTAAGGCAGAGAATATAAGTTGATAATTAAACTTGTTCTGCATCACAGTAGAATTGAAGGAATGCACTTAGAGTGTGACCAAGAGGTAGGGCAAAACAAAAGTGTATTTCCCACCCCATTCCTTTTCTCTTAGTTCTCTGCACTTTCTGAACCTTAACTGTAGAGGTGAATGGCCACGGTGGGTGAAATTCTGAGTAAGTTTTTTTCATCAGCGATCCAGGGCCCATCCCCAGAAACTCTGATCATACTGGGGTGAAGTGTGATCGGGGGACAGGCGTGTTTACAGAGACCCCAGGTGTTGCCATTGCCCCTAGCAGGTGGGAATCAGTGTCGGGGTGGGGGGGTGGCCTGCGGGTTGCAGCCAGAGTGAGGAGGTGCAGAGGTGGTTACCACGTACTGTGCTTTTCCCCACTCATCTCCATCATTTCTCCTCACAGGTTGGCAGTAATAGGATCCAAGGAAGACATGGGGTGATAGACAATGATATCTTCTCACCTTGGATTATCTAAAGCTTTCTGTTGATCATATACCTCAACTACAGGATGTTGTCGGTGTGGTCATAGTGGAGAGCACTCAGCTCTGCTGTATTTGAGGGGCATTTTCTGTAATGATGGTTCACAGGTGTTAATAACCAATCATTTTATTCCCTGTTCATCTTTACTTCTATGGGCAGTAAAGAGCCTGGTTCAGCTGAAAAGCTTCTCTTATTAAGCCTAAAATATATGTTAAATATACATTTTCTTGTAAACACACTGGATAGTTCCCTGTGGAGCGTAAGTTCATTTTAGGGAAATATCTTATCAATTATAAATACGCAAAATCGGGTCCTCACTTGTATAATAAAAAAATCATCATTCATCACAGAGCAGGCCACTGTCAGACAGGAGGGATCCACAAGACATGGAGTCCCCCATCTCTCATTTAATTCTTCAGTTAGAAAGGTGTTCACACATAAAGGAATTCTCTGACAGGCACAGTGCACACAATCAGCCCAGTCAATTGGAGAACAAAGTCCTTGTTTTCCACATGTAGGTGTGGAATCTGTGCTGGTGGTGGCTGGGCGAGGCCCTTAAGTATCCTGCAGATGCAAAGCACTTAACTCAAGGGACACCACGATGGACAGGATTTAAACTTCCAGCTGAGCGTCCCTTATGCTCTCTGTTGAACTTTCATATGTCCATACCATTGTTCACCTCCTATTACCTACTCAAGTATATAAATTTAGGGTTTACTTATGTATCTTCTCCATGCTACAATACAAGTTCTCCATCAATAGAGATTGTGTGTATGTGTGTGTGTGTGTGTGTGTGTGTGTGTGTGTGATTTTATGATTCATCTACTCATCACCAAGTACTCCTCGTGCTTATTATATACCAGGGACAGAGTATTGTTGTTAATTTCAACAAATGAATTACCTGCACAGCAATAATGTTTACCTGTGGTTAATCCATCACTTGTTTTCTGGGAATAAAATTGTTGAGCAAGTCCCATAAGCTTTAGTTGAAATTTTACCAAAATCATTGCCCCAGATAATGCAATAATCCTCAAAGTGAGTAAGGCCTACTTGGTTAGACAGGTGCAGCCCAGCTCCACACAAGAATCAGGGAGTGAACCCGGAGCCTTTTGAAGGAAAAGGAGACTTTTATGCATGGGCTCCGATGGTACTGAAAATCCTACTATTATCCATGAAAACTTTTCCTTCCTCCAACAACACATGTAACCAGCAGGTGTGACCTAGGGGCAAGACGTTCATCAGACCTTTGGACATCACTGGAAGTTGGCTGTGAGCTCACCTCCAGTCAAGGGATTCATAATTCCACCAGAACCCCCTGATCATTGAATAAGCAGTTTGTTTCCAAGTTTGCTTTACAGTTCTACTTCGGCCTTGCAACCCTACAGTGGTAAATAACAATTTTTCTATAATTGTCCACTTTAGAATAAAGGGACCTTGAACGAGTGAATGTCTTGTAGAGTTTTGTTCACTGGCCCACTTCACAGAGTCTTCCTGATTCCATTATATGTGTTAGGCACTGTGCTACGCACAGAGGAGGCCACCAGTGGATGCGAGTGTGGCCCGGGCTGTGGAGTCTCCACCTCCATCTTAATTCTCCATTCTTCCACTGAAGTGGAAGTGAGTTCTCTGAGAGCAACACTGCACATGGTCAGCACACTCAGGTATGACTCATTCGCAGCTGCTGTTTGCCAGACGTCTTCCCTGGACTGGGGAGATTGCAGCTGGTGTTGTGGTGAACACAGCTTTTTAAACATTTACAACCAAACTCAAATAGCCCGTTTCTTTCCCCTTTGTTTTTTTCTTTTTTTAAGATAGGATCTCACTATGTAGTTGAGACTGACCTGGAACTATGCAGCCCAGGCTTGTCTCGAACTCACAGTGATCCTCCTGCCTCAGCCTCCTGAGTGCTGAGATTACAGGTGTGTGCCACCATGCCAGGTTGCCCCTTTCTTTCCTAGGACAGGCCCAGAAGAGACACACTTTGAGCACTTTGCCTCAGAGATACGTCAACCCTGAGCTTCATTAGAGTCCATCTAGACAGCAGATGTGAGGCTCTCTCGACTGGCTTGATGAAATTAGTGACATGTTAGGAAATCCCACCTTGCTAGGAGTATAAGTGTCTGCTAAGAACTTTGGACAGCCTCTCAGAGAAAAGGTCCATTTCCTGCCAACAACCAACAAGAAGCCAGGGCCCTCATCCTTACACATGTGGGCAAATGAATCATTTCAAAGACCCAAGTGGCCATAGAACTGGATTCTTCTGCAGTTGAATTCCATGATAAGAACGTCAGGATTTCTTAATTTTGACCAACGTCTTGACTTCAGGATTGTTGGACCCTGAGCAGAGCACCCTTTTAAGCCACGCCCAAATTCCAGACTCACAGAAGCCACCGTGTGATAACAAATGTGTGGTGGCTCAGGCCAAACAAAACTGGAACCTCACCTGTGGTGTGATCTGAAGCGTTGACCCAAACTTACATTTGGAAGGGCTGCGATAGGGAAGAGGAGGTCTGCTCTTAGAATTAATAGGCAAGTATATTGATGTACAATGTACATCTAACAAAATTCGCACTTTTTACGTGGAACATTCAATGCCTTTTTTGTAGCACTGGGGAGTGAACCCAGGGCCTGTGAGTACTAGATTAGCCCTCTAGTCTTGAGCTATATATATCCTGCCTAAGTTCAAGAATTTTGGGGCAGGGGATTTAGCTCAGCGGTTAAGTGGCCTGCCTTGCAAGCTCAAGGACCGGAGTTCAATCCCCGGTACCTAAAAAAAAAAGAATTTTGGCATATGTATACAGTCATGTAGTACCACTGTAATCAAGATATTTAAAGGTTTTCTCTTCTCAGTGAGCACCTTCATGGACACTTTTGTCATACCCTTGCCCCTATCCCCAGGCATCATATCTACGATTTTCATCTATAGTTTTGTAGTTTCATAAAAGCATATGTGAAATAGTTTATTATGTGGCCTTTCATATTTGTCTCTTTTCACTCAGAGTAATATTTTTAAATCCATTGGAATTGTTGCAACCATCAGTAATTTGCTCCTTTTTGCTCCTGAAGTTATTCACCAGGGAAACAGCTAAACTCATGAAGGTGAGAATCTAGGAGGCCCAACGTAGGTTCTTTTGCCATCAGAGATAGAGTAGACTTGCTAGACCCATCCTTCTTTTGATAGCCTCAGGTCTAGTGATGCTCTTGGAAAATATTCTTATCTGCTGTGCTCAAATTTATTCACTAGCAGGAAAATACAGTGAGTCCCCAACTTCTGAACATTAGAGTTGCAAACTTTCACAGCCTGGAAAGGGCCTTGCATTAGGTACATTTGCAGATGGGAACAAATCCTGGACGTAGCTCACGTTTCTGCCAGACGTTGTCACAGCTGTGCTGCTGTGTTTACTGTAGAGTCCGATAGTGCACAGTAGCACAGGACTCATTCAGAGCTCAGGATGTCTGGAAGCAAGACGAAAAGCAGTGGTGATGTGAAGAGAGTGCTAGGAAGTGCAAAACAATAAACTTGGGGAAAAATTGAAAATAATTGAGAGAATGGAAAAGATGATAGATGTTGCTTGTTCTTTACAACAGTTGTAGTGTACCACCATGCTAAGGAAACTGTAAAAATAGTTTATTACAGTGATATTGTACTGTATCACCATTTTTAAGGTAACTGTAAAAGTTCTTTATTTACAGTATGTGCTTGGTTTGGCTTTTAATGCTTTATATTATATATTTGTATCAAAGGGGTATAAGACTTTGTCAGACTTCACAGACGAATCTGACTTACAAATATTCTCCATTCGCATAAATCATTGAAAATTGATGAAATGTCTAAGACCTATGACAACTTCTAGCTGCAATTTTTATGAATCATTAAGTGCTGGGGTCTTCTCTTTAGTTTAAGGACCCTAGATGCTTGCCCTCTGGATAAACTAAAAAGAGTTGGATCAGATCAGGCCTAATCTCTATTTACAACAAAACAGGCTAAGGTAGTATGGATAGAAGCTAAAACTCTTGAACACTACCTTCAGAGAGCAAACCTAAGAGGGAGATTCAGAGCATGATCAGCTGAGTGAAAGCAATTTTTCTTTGTACCGGGAATCGAACTCGGGCCCTTGTGCTTTCAAGGCAGGTGGCAGAGCCACTGAGCTAAATCCCCAGCCCCACTCAAAGCAAATTTGAGAAGAGAAATTATCTTTTGGGTCTCTCTCCCTATTTTTATGGGATCTCACCACTTCCCATCTGTGCCTATGCCCTGATATCATGTTATGCCACCATAAGTTATATGATCATATTTCCCAAACTGCTTCAGGGAATACTAGATCAAGGTGATATTGATAATTGTTCTATGAAAAGTACTCTGCCATGGTTTGAATTTGTCCTCTGAAGTTCACATATTGAAACATTCACTCTTGATTCAATAATGTGGAGAGATGGAATCTTTGAGAGTTGATTAGGTCTTGAAGACTCTTGACCTCATGCGGATTAATGCTACTGTCTTGGGAGTGGGTTCCTAATAAAGACGATTAGGACACCTGCTCCTTTGTATGCGCGTGCATGAATAAAATCAAATAACAGTTCAGAAAGACATGCCATCAAAATAGAAAATCATTTAAAAATATAAAGAAAAAAATTTGAGCAGAGGGTGGTGGCGTATATCTGTAATCCCAGCACTTGGGAGGCTGAGGCAGGAGGATTGCTGTGAGTTCGAGGCCAGCCTGGGCTTCAGAATGAGTTCAAGTTCACCTTGAACTGCATAGTGTGACCTTGTATTAAGAAAGAATAGATAGATAGATAGATAGATAGAGAATA